>NW_027363835.1:0-432476 GCF_046119375.1 Phyllobates terribilis
GGGTTCCCTTGGGATCTGCAGAATGGAGTAGCTTGCGCCAAGTCTGTCCGAGAAAGCCTTTTTGAGCTGATGGATTTAAACAAATTTCAACATTTAGGAAAAAAGCATTAATCTATTTCAGTTAGAGTTAATTCAATTACTCTAGCATAAAGATCCTAATTCACTTTGTCTAAAGGAAGTTAGTTGGCAAATTTTTATTGTGTGAGCAATGAGGTTATGGAACTCTCTACCACATTAACTTGAAATACTTAATTTTCTAAAAAAAATTCAAGGAGGGCATATGTGTGCCTTTCTTGAATAATATAAAATTGCAGGTTATCCGTACTAGATTTTGTTATGGGACGTTGATCCAGGGAACTAGTCTGATTGCCATATGTGGAGTCGGGAAGGAATTTTTCCTCTAATATGGGGCAATTAGCATCTGCCTCATGGGGTTTTTGCCTTCCTCTGGATCAACACATTAGCTTTTAGGTTGAACTTGATGGACTTGTGTCTTTCAACCTTAAAACTATGAAACTGTCCATGTATTGAGGTTCAAGGGTGAAGCCCAGGGTTCATTTGGAAACATCAGAAATGGTGTGTTTTGCGCCCAGTCTGTCCAAGGAAGCCTGTTTGAGCCAACGGCCTCAGAAATATCCTAACATTTAAGAAAGTAGCAATAGTTAGGGTTGGCTGAACCATTCTAGCCTTAAGTTTGCCCCTCCAGTCAGTATCTACTATGTAGATGCAATCAAGGCCCTGCAATAAGTCTTTATCGCTGTACAGAGCTGAAAGAGTGAAGGCCAGAGTTCCTTTGGAACCTGTAGGATAGACTGGCTTTTGTCAAGTCTTTCCAAAGAAGCTTTTTTGAGCCATAGGCCTCAGACAGGTCCTAACAAGAAAGTGGCATTAGATAGGTTTTTCTTTAGTTAGGATTGATTCAACTACTCAAGCCTCAAGCGCACTCCTCCGGCCAGCAGCTACTCTGTAGATGCAACCCTGGGCCTATGGTAAGTATCTATCCCTGTACAGGGGTGTAATGGTAAAAAACAGGGTTCCCTTGGGATCTGCAGAATGGAGTAGCTTGCGCCAAGTCTGTCCGAGGAAGTCTGTTTGAGCCAACAGCCTTAAACAGATCCCAGTATTTAGAAAAAAAAAGCTTTAGTTAGAGTTGAATCAACCACTATAGCCTCAAGCTCGCTCCTCCGGCCAGCAGCTACTCTGTAGATGCAGCCCTGGGCCTATGGTAAGTATCTATCCCTGTACAGGGGTGTAATGGTAAAGGCCAGGGTTCCCTTGGGATCTGCAGAATGGAGTAGCTTGCGCCAAGTCTGTCCGAGAAAGCCTTTTTGAGCTGATGGATTTAAACAAATTTCAACATTTAGGAAAAAAGCATTAATCTATTTCAGTTAGAGTTAATTCAATTACTCTAGCATAAAGATCCTAATTCACTTTGTCTAAAGGAAGTTAGTTGGCAAATTTTTATTGTGTGAGCAATGAGGTTATGAAACTCTCTACCACATGAAATTGAAATACTTAATTTTCTAAAAAAAATTCAAGGAGGGCATGTGTGTGCCTTTCTTAAATAATATAAAATTGCAGGTTATCCGTACTAGATTTTGTTATGGGACGTTGATCCATTGAACTAGTCTGATTGCCATATGTGGAGTCGGGAAGGAATTTTTCCCCTAATATGGGGCAATTAGCATCTGCCTCATGGGGTTTTTGCCTTCCTCTGGATCAACACATTAGCTTTTAGGTTGAACTTGACAGACTTGTGTCTTTCAACCTTAAAACTATGAAACGGTCCCTGTATAGAGGTTCAAGGGTGAAGCCCAGGGTTCATTTGGAAACATCAGAAATGGTGTGTTTTGCGCCAAGTCTGTCCAAGGAAGCCTGTTTGAGCCAATGGCCTCAGAAATATCCTAACATTTAAGAAAGTAGCAATAGTTAGGGTTGGCTGAACCATTCTAACTTTAAGTTTGCCCCTCCAGTCAGCATCTACTATGTAGATGCAATCAAGGCCCTGTAATAAGTCTTTATCGCTGTACAGGGCTGTAAGAGTGAAGGCCAGAGTTCCTTTGGAACCTGTAGGATAGACTGGCTTTTGCCAAGTCTTTCCAAAGAAGCTTTTTTGAGCCATAGGCCTCAGACAGGTCCTAACAAGAAAGTGGCATTAGATAGGTTTTTCTTTAGTTAGGATTGATTCAACTACTCAAGCCTCAAGCGCACTCCTCCGGCCAGCAGCTACTCTGTAGATGCAACCCTGGGCCTATGGTAAGTATCTATCCCTGTACAGGGGTGTAATGGTAAAAACCAGGGTTCCCTTGGGATCTGCAGAATGGAGTAGCTTGCGCCAAGTCTGTCCGAGGAAGTCTGTTTGAGCCAACAGCCTTAAACAGATCCCAGTATTTAGGAAAAAAAAGCTTTAGTTAGAGTTGAATCAACCACTATAGCCTCAAGCTCGCTCCTCCGGCCAGCAGCTACTCTGTAGATGCAGCCCTGGGCCTATGGTAAGTATCTATCCCTGTACAGGGGTGTAATGGTAAAGGCCAGGGTTCCCTTGGGATCTGCAGAATGGAGTAGCTTGCGCCAAGTCTGTCCGAGAAAGCCTTTTTGAGCTGATGGATTTAAACAAATTTCAACATTTAGGAAAAAAGCATTAATCTATTTCAGTTAGAGTTAATTCAATTACTCTAGCATAAAGATCCTAATTCACTTTGTCTAAAGGAAGTTAGTTGGCAAATTTTTATTGTGTGAGCAATGAGGTTATGAAACTCTCTACCACATGAAATTGAAATACTTAATTTTCTAAAAAAAATTCAAGGAGGGCATGTGTGTGCCTTTCTTAAATAATATAAAATTGCAGGTTATCCGTACTAGATTTTGTTATGGGACGTTGATCCAGGGAACTAGTCTGATTGCCATATGTGGAGTCGGGAAGGAATTTTTCCCCTAATATGGGGCAATTAGCATCTGCCTCATGGGGTTTTTGCCTTCCTCTTGATCAACACATTAGCTTTTAGGTTGAACTTGACAGACTTGTGTCTTTCAACCTTAAAACTATGAAACGGTCCCTGTATAGAGGTTCAAGGGTGAAGCCCAGGGTTCATTTGGAAACATCAGAAATGGTGTGTTTTGCGCCAAGTCTGTCCAAGGAAGCCTGTTTGAGCTAATGGCCTCAGAAATATCCTAACATTTAAGAAAGTAGCAATAGTTAGGGTTGGCTGAACCATTCTAACTTTAAGTTTGCCCCTCCAGTCAGCATCTACTATGTAGATGCAATCAAGGCCCTGTAATAAGTCTTTATCACTGTACAGGGCTTTAAGAGTGAAGGCCAGAGTTCCTTTGGAACCTGTAGGATAGACTGGCTTTTGCCAAGTCTTTCCAAAGAAGCTTTTTTGAGCCATAGGCCTCAGACAGGTCCTAACAAGAAAGTGTCATTAGATAGGTTTTTCTTTAGTTAGGATTGATTCAACTACTCAAGCCTCAAGCGCACTCCTCCGGCCAGCAGCTACTCTGTAGATGCAACCCTGGGCCTATGGTAAGTATCTATCCCTGTACAGGTGTGTAATGGTAAAAACCAGGGTTCCCTTGGGATCTGCAGAATGGAGTAGCTTGCGCCAAGTCTGTCCGAGGAAGTCTGTTTGAGCCAACAGCCTTAAACAGATCCCAGTATTTAGGAAAAAAAAGCTTTAGTTAGAGTTGAATCAACCACTATAGCCTCAAGCTCGCTCCTCCGGCCAGCAGCTACTCTGTAGATGCAGCCCTGGGCCTATGGTAAGTATCTATCCCTGTACAGGGGTGTAATGGTAAAGGCCAGGGTTCCCTTGGGATCTGCAGAATGGAGTAGCTTGCGCCAAGTCTGTCCGAGAAAGCCTTTTTGAGCTGATGGATTTAAACAAATTTCAACATTTAGGAAAAAAGCATTAATCTATTTCAGTTAGAGTTAATTCAATTACTCTAGCATAAAGATCCTAATTCACTTTGTCTAAAGGAAGTTAGTTGGCAAATTTTTATTGTGTGAGCAATGAGGTTATGAAACTCTCTACCACATGAAATTGAAATACTTAATTTTCTAAAAAAAATTCAAGGAGGGCATGTGTGTGCCTTTCTTGAATAATCTAAAATTGCAGGTTATCCGTACTAGATTTTGTTATGGGACGTTGATCCAGGGAACTAGTCTGATTGCCATATGTGGAGTCGGGAAGGAATTTTTCCCCTAATATGGGGCAATTAGCATCTGCCTCATGGGGTTTTTGCCTTCCTCTGGATCAACACATTAGCTTTTAGGTTGAACTTGATGGACTTGTGTCTTTCAACCTTAAAACTATGAAACGGTCCCTGTATAGAGGTTCAAGGGTGAAGCCCAGGGTTCATTTGGAAACATCAGAAATGGTGTGTTTTGCGCCCAGTCTGTCCAAGGAAGCCTGTTTGAGCCAACGGCCTCAGAAATATCTTAACATTTAAGAAAGTAGCAATAGTTAGGGTTGGCTGAACCATTCTAGCCTTAAGTTTGCCCCTCCAGTCAGCATCTACTATGTAGATGCAATCAAGGCCCTGTAATAAGTCTTTATCGCTGTACAGGGCTGTAAGAGTGAAGGCCAGAGTTCCTTTGGAACCTGTAGGATAGACTGGCTTTTGCCAAGTCTTTCCAAAGAAGCTTTTTTGAGCCATAGGCCTCAGACAGGTCCTAACAAGAAAGTGGCATTAGATAGGTTTTTCTTTAGTTAGGATTGATTCAACTACTCAAGCCTCAAGCGCACTCCTCCGGCCAGCAGCTACTCTGTAGATGCAACCCTGGGCCTATGGTAAGTATCTATCCCTGTACAGGGGTGTAATGGTAAAAACCAGGGTTCCCTTGGGATCTGCAGAATGGAGTAGCTTGCGCCAAGTCTGTCCGAGGAAGTCTGTTTGAGCCAACAGCCTTAAACAGATCCCAGTATTTAGGAAAAAAAAGCTTTAGTTAGAGTTGAATCAACCACTATAGCCTCAAGCTCGCTCCTCCGGCCAGCAGCTACTCTGTAGATGCAGCCCTGGGCCTATGGTAAGTATCTATCCCTGTACAGGGGTGTAATGGTAAAGGCCAGGGTTCCCTTGGGATCTGCAGAATGGAGTAGCTTGCGCCAAGTCTGTCCGAGAAAGCCTTTTTGAGCTGATGGATTTAAACAAATTTCGACATTTAGGAAAAAAGCATTAATCTATTTCAGTTAGAGTTAATTCAATTACTCTAGCATAAAGATCCTAATTCACTTTGTCTAAAGGAAGTTAGTTGGCAAATTTTTATTGTGTGAGCAATGAGGTTATGAAACTCTCTACCACATGAAATTGAAATACTTAATTTTCTAAAAAAAATTCAAGGAGGGCATGTGTGTGCCTTTCTTAAATAATATAAAATTGCAGGTTATCCGTACTAGATTTTGTTATGGGACGTTGATCCAGGGAACTAGTCTGATTGCCATATGTGGAGTCGGGAAGGAATTTTTCCCCTAATATGGGGCAATTAGCATCTGCCTCATGGGGTTTTTGCCTTCCTCTTGATCAACACATTAGCTTTTAGGTTGAACTTGACAGACTTGTGTCTTTCAACCTTAAAACTATGAAACGGTCCCTGTATAGAGGTTCAAGGGTGAAGCCCAGGGTTCATTTGGAAACATCAGAAATGGTGTGTTTTGCGCCAAGTCTGTCCAAGGAAGCCTGTTTGAGCTAATGGCCTCAGAAATATCCTAACATTTAAGAAAGTAGCAATAGTTAGGGTTGGCTGAACCATTCTAACTTTAAGTTTGCCCCTCCAGTCAGCATCTGCTATGTAGATGCAATCAAGGCCCTGTAATATGTCTTTATCACTGTACAGGGCTGTAAGAGTGAAGGACAGAGTTCCTTTGGAACCTGTAGGATAGACTGGCTTTTGCCAAGTCTTTCCAAAGAAGCTTTTTTGAGCCATAGGCCTCAGACAGGTCCTAACAAGAAAGTGTCATTAGATAGGTTTTTCTTTAGTTAGGATTGATTCAACTACTCAAGCCTCAAGCGCACTCCTCCGGCCAGCAGCTACTCTGTAGATGCAACCCTGGGCCTATGGTAAGTATCTATCCCTGTACAGGTGTGTAATGGTAAAAACCAGGGTTCCCTTGGGATCTGCAGAATGGAGTAGCTTGCGCCAAGTCTGTCCGAGGAAGTCTGTTTGAGCTAACAGCCTTAAACAGATCCCAGTATTTAGGAAAAAAAAGCTTTAGTTAGAGTTGAATCAACCACTACAGCCTCAAGCTCGCTCCTCCGGCCAGCAGCTACTCTGTAGATGCAGCCCTGGGCCTATGGTAAGTATCTATCCCTGTACAGGGGTGTAATGGTAAAGGCCAGGGTTCCCTTGGGATCTGCAGAATGGAGTAGCTTGCGCCAAGTCTGTCCGAGAAAGCCTTTTTGAGCTGATGGATTTAAACAAATTTCAACATTTAGGAAAAAAGCATTAATCTATTTCAGTTAGAGTTAGTTCAATTACTCTAGCATAAAGATCCTAATTCACTTTGTCTAAAGGAAGTTAGTTGGCAAATTTTTATTGTGTGAGCAATGAGGTTATGAAACTCTCTACCACATGAAATTGAAATACTTAATTTTCTAAAAAAAAAATTCAAGGAGGGCATGTGTGTGCCTTTCTTGAATAATATAAAATTGCAGGTGATCCGTACTAGATTTTGTTATGGGACGTTGATCCAGGGAACTAGTCTGATTGCCATATGTGGAGTCGGGAAGGAATTTTTCCCCTAATATGGGGCAATTAGCATCTGCCTCATGGGGTTTTTGCCTTCCTCTGGATCAACACATTAGCTTTTAGGTTGAACTTGATGGACTTGTGTCTTTCAACCTTAAAACTATGAAACGGTCCCTGTATAGAGGTTCAAGGGTGAAGCCCAGGGTTCATTTGGAAACATCAGAAATGGTGTGTTTTGCGCCAAGTCTGTCCAAGGAAGCCTGTTTGAGCCAACGGCCTCAGAAATATCCTAACATTTAAGAAAGTAGCAATAGTTAGGGTTGGCTGAACCATTCTAACCTTAAGTTTGCCCCTCCAGTCAGCATCTACTATGTAGATGCAATCAAGGCCCTGTAATAAGTCTTTATTACTGTACAGGGCTGTAACAGTGAAGGTCAGAGTTCCTTTGGAACCTGTAGGATAGACTGGCTTTTGCCAAGTTTTTCAAAAGAAGCTTTTTTGAGCCATAGGCCTCAGACAGGTCCTAACAAGAAAGTGTCATTAGATAGGTTTTTCTTTAGTTAGGATTGACTCAACTACTCAAGCCTCAAGCGCACTCCTCCGGCCAGCAGCTACTCTGTAGATGCAACCCTGGGCCTATGGTAAGTATCTATCCCTGTACAGGGGTGTAATGGTAAAAACCAGGGTTCCCTTGGGATCTGCAGAATGGAGTAGCTTGCGCCAAGTCTGTCCGAGGAAGTCTGTTTGAGCCAACAGCCTTAAACAGATCCCAGTATTTAGGAAAAAAAAGCTTTAGTTAGAGTTGAATCAACCACTATAGCCTCAAGCTCGCTCCTCCGGCCAGCAGCTACTCTGTAGATGCAACCCTGGGCCTATGGTAAGTATCTATCCCTGTACAGGGGTGTAATGGTAAAGGCCAGGGTTCCCTTGGGATCTGCAGAATGGAGTAGCTTGCGCCAAGTCTGTCCGAGGAAGTCTTTTTGAGCCAATGGCCTTAGACAGAACCCATCATTTAGTAATAAAAAAGCTTTAGTTAGAGTTATAGCCTCAAGCTCGCTCCTCTGGCCAGCAGCTACTCTGTAGATGCAACCCTGAGCATGTGGTAAGTCTCCATTCCTGTAAAGGGGTGTAATGGTAAAGATCAGGGTTCCTTTTGACCTGCTTATGCCAAGTCTGTCAAAGGAAGCCTTTTTGAGCTGATGGCTCTAAACAGATCCTAATGTTTAGGAAAAAAGCTTATGTGTATTTCAGTTAGATTAAAAGTAAAGCCAACAAAAGAGAATTTAACTTTCCCCAAAAAATCAATTATTAATATAGCATTTACCTGCCCAGATCTCAGAACTAATGCACTATTAGGATGTAGCAATCCCATATAATTTTGTGTGCAGTTTTAATACTATGTAATCACCCCCCTCCATTAATTGGTAATATGTGAGTGGTTGTCGCATCAGTATTTTGCACCTGTATTGCTGTCATCGTTATTATATGGTATGATTAGTACTGAGACCTAGGCAGGTAAACACTGTTGCCCTTTTTTCCTGTGTTAATTCTTGAATTTTGGTGGGAATTTAAATTTGTCTTTGCTTTTAATGTTAGTGTAGGGACTCGCAAGTATGAGGACCCTTGACGCGGGTTGCGAGCTTGTGTATTTTGGCCAAAATATTTACTAATACCTCATATATATCATATATATTTTTTGCACGTTATTTTTATTCAGGGTGCAGCCAGACCCATCAATGTTGGCCTTGTAAACTAGGGTGTCTGTCTTCATGGGGTGTACTTAAAAAGTGCTGGGCAGCCCGCCTAATCTAATAGTTTGGGCTTCACTAATAGGCTGTAAGCCAGACATTGTGCACTACCTATGTGTGACCAGTGCCCTATACAAGGCTTATTTGTGTGCAGTTTTAATACTAAGCAATCACCCCCTCCATGAATTGGTAGGTTGTGAGTGGTTGTCTCATCAATATTTTGCACCTGTATTGCTGACTTCTTCATTATATGGGTTTGCTGCATCCTTGTAATTATTGTTGCTGTATTTGCTGTGTTAATTCTTGAATTTTGGTGGGAACTTTAATTCCTTGTTTTTGTGACTTTGCTTTTAATGTTAGTGTAGGGACTCGTAAGTATGAGGACCCTTGAGCAGGTTGCGAGCTTGTATATTTTGGCCAAAATATCGACCAATACCTCATATATATCATATATATTTTTTACATGCTATTTTTATTCAGGGTGCAGCCAAGCCCATCTACAGGTGCATCTCACAAAATTAGAATATCAACATAAAAGTTAATTTATTTCAGTTCTTCAATACAAAACGTGAAACTCATATATTATATAGAGCCATTACACACAGAGTGATCTATTTCACGTGTTTATTTCTGTTAATGTTGATGATTATGGCTTACAGCCAATGAAAACTCAAAAGTCATTATTTCAATTAATTAGAATACCTTATAACAACAGCTTGAAAAATGTTTTCAAAATCCAAAATGTTATCCTACTGAAATCTATGTTCAATAAATGCCCTCAATACTTGGTCAGGGATCCTTTTACATCAATTACTGCATCAATGCGGCAATATGGCATGGAGGGATCAGCCTGTGGCACTGCTGAGGGGTTATGGAAGCCCAGGTGGCTTTGATAGAAGCCTTCAGGTCGTCTGCATTGTTGGGTCTGGTGTCTCTCATTTTCCTCTTGACAATACCCCATAGATTCTTTATGGGGTTAAGGTCAGGTGAGTTTGCTGCCAATCAAGCACAGTGATACTGTTGTTTTAAACCAGGTATTAGTACTTTTGTCAGTGTGGACAGGGGCCAAGTCCTGCTGGAGAATGAAATTTCCATCTCCAAAAAGCTTGGCGTAGCTAAGGTTTTGTTTCAGGGGGCCGAAACTTCTGAGTGGGCCTCTAACCAGGTAACCCTGATTCCAACTATAGCGGCGCACCCAGATAGTTGATGTAGGAAAACCTCAGCAGATGACCGCGCTGTTACTAAAAATAATCTCTATACAAAGACCAGCACTGATATTACCGCCATATGGTGACATATATTGATAGATGCCAGTCCTGCAGAACATATAAGAGATCACAGCTCAGTTATATATAGTACCTTACAGCTGACGTTCTTTCTGATTAAATTGTTCACTTTTCCCGTCTTTTCCATCTGGCCCAGACCGACACGACAACTTCTCCAGCCAGGACTCAGAGTCTCAGGTATGCAGAGATCACAACAAAGACACATTTGACTCCTTACATTTCAGGCACTGACCACATCTATCCCCAACCTGCACAAACTTCTCATCCTGCTGATACCCCAATACTGAGCCTCTGCTGCAAAATGTGTCCCTATTACTGCACCTACTGTGTGCCCTCTAGATGGTAAAACAAACCTCTAAAATAAAGTAATGCCGTGTGCAAGTGTCCTAGAAAACAGTGCCCGCATTGTTCCCCCTAGAAAGTAATAGTGCCCCTTCGACAGTCACGATAACCTGAGTTCCCCTATAACAATAAGTGCCCACCTAAGATTTAATAATGTCCTGAGTCTCCCCCCATGTAGAGCTCCGCTCTAACCAGTATGATGTTCTCCTATTCACGATATAATTCCCCCTCACTGTATAGTACCCCCACAAAGTATACTGACCCCTTAGTAGCCCCCAAGCTGATGGCTCCAACACTGTATGATGGCCTCCACACTATACAAAGACCCCACATTATCTCCCACACTGTATGATGGCCCCCACGCTGTTCAAAGAACCCACATTATCTCCCACACTGTATAAATAGCCTACA
Source organism: Phyllobates terribilis (assembly GCF_046119375.1). Lineage (NCBI taxonomy): Eukaryota > Metazoa > Chordata > Amphibia > Anura > Dendrobatidae > Phyllobates > Phyllobates terribilis. The sequence goes on from NW_027363835.1 coordinate 10,473, forward strand.
TATAGTATAATGCACCAGATAGTCCTCAATATAGTATAATGCACTCCCCATAGTCCTTCGTATAGTATAATGCGCCCCTATAGGCAGAGTCTGTAGTAAAATACTCCCCCCATTGACAGAGTCTGTAGTATAAAGCTCCCCCCCATAGGCAGAGTCTGTAGTATAATGCTCCCCCCCTCCTCATAGGCAGAGTCTGTGGTATAATGCCCCCCCATAGGCAGAGTCTGCAGTATAATGCCCCCCCATAGGCAGAGTCTGTAGTATAATGCTCCCCCCTCCTCATAGGCAGAGTCTGTAGTATAATGCCCCCCCCTCCTCATAGGCAGAATCTGTAGTATAATGCCCCCCCCCATCTCATAGGCAGAGTCTGTAGTGTAATGTGCCCCCCCTCCTCATAGGCAGAGTCTGTGGTATAATGCCCCCCCCCATCTCATAGGCAGCGTCTGTAGTATAATGCCCCACTTATAGGCAGAGTCTGTAGTAAAATGCACCCCCCATAGGCAGAGTCTGTAGTATAATGCTCCCCCTCTTATAGGCAGAGTCTGTAGTACAATGTCCCCCCCATAGGCAGAGTCTGTAGTATAATGCTCCCCCCCTCCTCATAGGCAGAGTCTGTAGTATAATGCCCCCCCATAGGCAGAGTCTGCAGTATAATGCCCCCCCATAGGCAGAGTCTGTAGTATAATGCTCCCCCCTCCTCATAGTCAGAGTCTGTAGTATAATCCCCCCCCCTCCTCATAGGCAGAATCTGTAGTATAATGCCCCCCCATCTCATAGGCAGAGTCTGTAGTATAATGTGCCCCCCCTCCTCATAGGCAGAGTCTGTGATATAATGCCCCCCCCATCTCATAGGCAGCGTCTGTAGTATAATGCCCCACCTATAGGCAGAGTCTGTAGTAAAATGCACCCCCCATAGGCAGAGTCTGTAGTATAATGCTCCCCCTCTTATAGGCAGAGTCTGTAGTACAATGTCCCCCCATAGGCAGAGTCTGTAGTCTACTGCTCTCCCCTGCTCATAAACAGAGTCTGTAGTATAATGCCCCCCATAGGCAGAGTCTGTAGTAGAATGCCCCCCCATAGACAGAGGCTTTAGTATAATGCTCCCCCCCTCCCCATAGACATGCTGTAGTATAATGCCCCCCCTCCCCATAGGCAGAGTCTTTAGTATAATGCCCCCCCTCTCTGTGGGCAGAGTCTTTAGGATAATGCTCCCCCATAGGCAGAGTCTGTAGTATAATGCACCTCCCCCTTCCCATAGGCAGAGTCTGTAATATAATGCCGCCCCCCACCCGGCAAAAAATAAATAAACAGTACTCATCTCTCCTCCTGGTTCCCTCGCTGCTCAGAGCACCCAGCACGCACACATCTTCAGCACAGCGGGCTGGGCGCCAAGTGATGATGTCAGAGACGTCAGTCACAGAAGGGACTAATGGGAGAGAGATCCGCGCTCCCTCTCTCATCAGTAAACTTGCAGCGGTGGCGGGCAGTGGGGCCCGATGCTGGCACCAGGGGCATGCTAGATACAGTTACACTGGCGTAGCCCTGGATGGGCCCCCTAAGAGCGAGGGGCCCGGGGCCACCGCCCCCTTTGCCCCCCTGGTAGCTTGATACTGTGGCAGAGGGAAGCATGAAGTGCTCTAAAATTTCCTGGTAGACGGCTGCGCTGACTTTTGTGTTGAAAAAACACAGTGGACCTACACCAGCAGATGACACGGCTCCCCAAACCATCACTGATTGTGGAAACTTCACACTAGACCTCAAGCAGCTTGGATTGTGGCCTCTCCACTCTTCTTCCAGACTCTGGGACCTTGATTTCAAATGAAAATTGGAACTCTGGACATCTGTCAAGCCAGCAGTCTTCATCATGATTGTCATGATTGTGGAGCCTACTAAAACAGACTAAGGGACCTTTTTAAATGCTTAGGAAGTCTTTGCAGGTGTTTTTTGTTAATTATTTTAATTTACTGAGTTAATGACTTTTGTGTTTTCATTGGCTATAAGCCATAATCATCAACATTAACAGAAATAAACACTTGAAATAGATCACTGTGTTTGTAATGACTCTATATAATATATGAGGTTCACTTTTTGCATTGAAGAACTGAAATAAATTAACTTTTTGATGATATTCTAATTTTGTGAGATGCACCTATATGTTATGGCCTTGTAAATTAGAGTGTCTATCTTCATGGGGTGCACTTAAATAGTGCTGGGCAGCCCGTGTTCTTGCCTCAGCAGCGAATTTAGCTATCCAGGGAATCTAGTCACTTTATGTGTATATCAGTTCTGACATTATGTTGCTTGCATTTGAATCCTGTCTCTTTTTTATTGTTTGATAACTGCACTGTCTGCTAGTGATTTAATGTATTTGCTCTAGTTTCAATTTGCAATGCATTATGGGAAAGTTCCAAGAGCATTGTGAGACAGTTCTTGTTGCATTGTGGTCCTGTTCTTGTCACAGTTTGGGCAGCGACCATTATTTCCTCTTCTCTTCTGATGGAGAAGTTCCCTTATCACTCATCTTGTAAAGTGGCACAGAGCGGTAGTCGTGACTGAACGTCGGTCTGATTTCGCTCTGGCACTTTACAGACAATGGGTGTCCCAGTCCCAGTGTGCTCTAGGGTGTGGGGTGCAGCACACTCTCTTGTAGGCCGCAGGCCTCCACTGCCTTCAGGCTTCTGTCCTCAGAAGCCGCCGCACACAATTTAGGGAACACGAAGTTCTTTGTAACAGTCAAACATATACTTGACAGTTCAAGTTCATCAGGTGGGTACAGATGGGATAAGGCACAGCAATTCACATTATCCTCCTTCTTAGCATAACTCCTCTTCAGCCCTGTTGCTAGCTCATCCTGTATTTCTCGTCCACCTCTGCAGTGCACCCGGGACTGGCCTTCAACTTCCATCTATGCAGGTCCCTGTCCATCTTCCTTTGTACTTCAGAGCACACAAAGTGTCCGGCAGCTCCTATGCCAGACCTTAGGCTCTGGACGTGACTGGAGCGACTGCTCTGGATCCCAGTAATGCCTCCCACTGCCTGGAACATTGAGTACTATATACAGTGGGTACGGAAAGCATTCAGACCCCTTTACATCTTTCACTCTTTGTTTCATTGCAGCCATTTGGTAAATTCTAAAAAGTTCATTTTTTTTCTCATTAAAGTACACTGTGCACCCCATCTTGACTGAAAAAAAACAGAAATGTAGAAATTTTTGCAAATTTATTGAAAAAGGAAAACTGAAATATCACATGGTCATAAGTATTCAGACCCTTTGCTCATATTTAAGTCACATGCTGTCCATTTCTTGTGATCCTCCTTGAGATGGTTCTACTCTTTCATTGGAGTCCAGCTGTGTTTAATTAAACTGATAGGACTTGATTTGGAAAGGCACACACCTGTCTATATCCCCGGTCCTCGCTTCACACTTGCCGTCGGGAGATCAGCGGCCCTAGCCATTGATCTCCCGACGGTAGCCGCATGGAGGTCAGCGGCGCCGCCGGTCGCGGTACTTCTGCTGCGAGCAGCCGGGAGATGAGCGGCTAGCGCCGGTCATCTCCCGGCTGCATCGCCGCTGACCTCCATGCGGCAGATGAGCTGCTAACGGCCGCCATCTTTTTCTGAAATCCCGCGTCGCTGATTGGCCGCGGCTGGACCAATCAGCGACGCAGGATTTCCTGGACAGAAGGACAGACAGACAGACGGGATAAGACGATTATATACAGTACAGACCAAAAGTTTGGACACACCTTCTCATTTCAAGATTTTTCTGTATTTTCATGACTATGAAAATTGTACATTCACACTGAAGGCATCAAAACTATGAATTAACACATGTGGAATTATATACTTAACAAAAAAGTGTGAAACAACTGAAAATATGTCTTATATTCTAGGTTCTTCAAAGTAGCCACCTTTTGCTTTGATGACTGCTTTGCACACTCTTGGCATTCTCTTGATGAGCTTCAAGAGGTAGTCAATGGAAATGGTCTTCCAACAATCTTGAAGGAGTTCCCAGAGATGCTTAGCACTTGTTGGCCCTTTTGCCTTCACTCTGCGGTCCAGCTCACCCCAAATCATCTCGATTGGGTTCAGGTCTGGTGACTGTGGAGGCCAGGTCATCTGGCGTAGCACCCCATCATTCTCCTTCTTGGTCAAATAGCCCTTACACAGCCTGGAGGTGTGTTTGGGGTCATTGTCCTATTGAAAAATAAATGATGGTCCAACTAAACGCAAACCGGATGGAATAGCATGCCGCTGCAAGATGCTGTTGTAGCCATGCTGGTTCAGTATGCCTTCAATTTTGAATAAATCCCCAACAGTGTCACCAGCAAAGCACCCCCACACCATCACACCTCCTCCTCCATGCTTCTCGGTGGGAACCAGACATGTAGAGTCCATCCGTTCACCTTTTCTGCATCGCACAAAGACACGGTGGTTGGAACCAAAGATCTCAAATTTAGACTCATCAGACCAAAGCACAGATTTCCACTGGTCTAATGTCCATTCCTTGTGTTCTTTAGCCCAAATAAGTCTCTTCTGCTTGTTGCCTGTCCTTAGCAGTGGTTTCCTAGCAGCTATTTTACCATGAAGGCCTGCTGCACAAAGTCTCCTCTTAACAGTTGTTGAAGAGATGTGTCTGCTGCTAGAACTCTGTGTGGCATTGACCTGGTCTCTAATCTGAGCTGCTGTTAACCTGCGATTTCTGAGGCTGGTGACTCGGATAAACTTATCCTCAGAAGCAGAGGTGACTCTTGGTCTTCCTTTCCTGGGGCAGTCCTCATGTGAGCCAGTTTCTTGCAGCGCTTGATGGTTTTTGCATCTGCACTTGGGGACACGTTCAAAGTTTTACCAATTTTTTGCATTGACTGACCTTCATTTCTTAAAGTAATGATGGCCACTCATTTTTCTTTACTTAGCTGCTTTTTTCTTGCCATAATACAAATTCTAACAGTCTATTTAGTAGGACTATCAGCTGTGTATCCACCAGACTTCTGCACAACACAGCTGATGATCCGAACCCCATTTATAAGGCAAGAACTCCCACTTATTAAACCTGACAGGGCACACCTGTGAAGTGAAAACCATTTCCGGTGACTACCTCTTGAAGCTCATCAAGAGAATGCCAAGAGTGTGCAAAGCAGTCATCAAAGCAAAAGGTGGCTACTTTGAAGAACCTAGAATATAAGACATATTTTCAGTTGTTTCACACTTTTTTGCTAAGTATATAATTCCACATGTGTTAATTCATAGTTTTGATGCCTTCAGTGTGAATGTACAATTTTCATAGTCATGAAAATACAGAAAAATCTTTAAATGAGAAGGTGTGTCCAAACTTTTGGTCTGTACTGTATATTAGATGATGACCCCACAGACCCTTTACACAGCATTATGTTTCCACAGCTCCTTGTATACAGTATGATTCCCTCATTGTTCCCTAAATACAGTATGATGTGCTCACAGCTCCATATACACCGTATGATGTCCCCACACATGCAGATACACAATATGATACCTATACACAATATGATGCCCCTACATCTCCCTATACACAATATGATGCCCCTACATCTCCCTCCATCTGAACAAGTCTCTCCAGCTTCAGAAAGATTATGGACGCATCACATTTTTTTTTACGGACAGGGAAAAAAGTGCCCTATTTTTATGGACTGTCCAAGAATTTCTGGACAGTTGGCTACCCTGCTATTAGTTCCACTGGGGTGGCAGCCTAGGTGGATGCTGGAAGCACAACCGTCTCTCCCTAAGATTCGGAGAGGGAAGGCCACCGAGTCCTGACCCTTGCTGTGGCCTTTTCGTTGAGAGGGATGGTTTATTGAGGGCCCATATATACACACAGTCATGGCCGGAAGTGTTTAGCAACCTTGAGATTGTTCCAGAAAGTGAAGTATTTCTCCCAGAAAATTATTACAATTACACATGTTTTGTTATACATTTGTTATAATATTTATTTCCTTTGTGTGTATTGAAACAGCACAAAAAAATGGGAAAAAAAGGCAAATTGGACATAATTTCACACAAAACTCCAAAAATGGGCCGGACAAAATTGTTGGCACTTTTCCAAAATTGTGGAAAAACAACTTTGCTTCAAGCATGTGATGCTCGTTAAAACTCACCTGTGGCAAGTAACAGTCGTGGGTAATATGAAAGTCATACCTGAGACCAGATAAAAAGTGGAGAAGATAGATAGATATGAGATTGATAGATAGATAGATATGAGATAGATAGATGGATATGTTGCACCCCAGGGGTCTGGTTACCACTGTAATAGAAATATTATGTCTGAGAGCAAGTGGGAGGTTTCCTGGTTCGGAGCCCTTAAACATGCAACACCTCCTGTCCCAGACCAGATAGGGGAGGAACCTGCCCTATATAAACTGGATCTGGGGCGGGGTTAGTGAAGTCAGAGCCTGGAGTTAGTTCCAGACACAGGGAAAGTAACAGCGAGGAGCTCTGTAGGAGCAGGAGCTGAAGACCAGGGACTTGAGCTAAGCGGAGTTCGTCCTGGCTGAAGACTCTGAGAACCGGACACAGGAGTCCGAGGTTGCGGGGACTTATATATACCCAGCAGCAGAAACCCGCCGGCAGGGGATTTCAAGTCCTCTGGCCATAGAAGCCCGGAGGCTCAGTCACGAGCAAGGGACCAGCACTGCAATCGAGGAGCGGGGGCTATCAGAAGGCCCCAAGTCACCAGCCATACAGGTGAGCACCACACGGAACACTCAGGGACGTGGGCTACTTCCACTCGCTTACAGCAAGGTAGCCAGGAAGAGTGCAGATAGTCGGGGAGGCCTACAACTCCACCTGGCCAGGGGAACTCCAGTTTTCTCACAGACTGACCAGGCCTCTTATGCTAGCCAGTACTCCCAGGAGGGTCTGCCTTATCACCATCAGTAAAGACCCTGAACTGCACTGCAAAGCCTCTGAGTCGTTCCTGCTGCGCTCGTGTACCATCACTCCTATCATCCACACTCACTAGCCTGAGGCTATACTCCTCCCGTGGGGAGTTATACTACACTCTGCTGCCCTCACAACATCAGCCTCAGAGGTCTGCTCAGCAGCGGCGGTTCTTATTGACCGCAATCCACGGGTGGCGTAGTCGGACATTGCATTATACTGATACAGAGACTGCCACAATATTGGTCTGGCCACCCTGAGCCACGGGACCAGGTCGCCACAACTACTCCCAGCATTGCCCTGAAGTCCGGTCCCGGGAGCCCCATGGCCCAGGGGGCGCGTCATATAGATAATAGATAGATGATAGATAGTCCTATGATATGAGATAGAGGTCGTTATAGACAGGTTTATACACTCTCTCCCGAAGTCGGTAAAATCCTGGGTTGCCCAGGGAGATCCCTATAATGCTGATGACTTGGTGGGGTTGGTGGAAAGATACCAGGCGGTTGAGAGTCCGTTGGGAAAACAAGGGGTCGTAGCCTCTCAATACTGGGGTTCCCAAAAGGTGGCGGACACCCAAAAGAAGGGAGCTAGCGCCACACCTGGGGGGCATCCTAGAGTTCAGGAGGGGTCTGAGTTGCTGCCCAAGGTCCCACCCCATAATATAGTGTGTTGGAGATGTCATACCCCTGGCCATATTGCCTCCCGGTGTCCCATAACCTCTGAACCAATGGACTGTAACATGGGCCGGCGTTGCTCTTATTTTGCCTACCCCGCCTGCAGCGCAGTTCGTCAACATGGCGAGGGCCCTCAGGCATGCTCAGTGTCAGTTAACGGGGCACAAGTCTCTGGACTATTGGTCTCAGGAAGTTTGGTGACCCTGATAAGGGCCACACTCCCTCATCGGCTGGTTTCTGGGAAGGTGGTGGGTGTCCGGTGTATCAATGGGGACGCTAAGAACTATCCTGTGGCCCAGGTGGATGTAAACACAGACTGTGGCACCACATCTCATGAAGTGGCGGTCGTTAAGGACCTATTGCATCCCATAATAATTGGACGTTACTTTGCATTATTCTGGGAAATGTGGGGGAAAGCGGGGACACCTGGTTGCTTGGACGACAGCCAGATCGCCCCTAAGGAAACTTACCCGCAGAACATAGTAGATGAGTTTCCCATGTGTGTGCTGGTGGGCAATGAGGCTGAAGTAGCATCCCCTGAGTCCAATATCCCTGAGCTTTAGGTGTCCGAGGGAAACTTTGGAACTGCCCAACTCAGGGATTTAACTCTGAAAGGGGCCTTTGAAAATGTTACTGTGTTAAATGGGGTGCCTCAGGAACCGGGGGCTGACACTCGGTTCCCTCATTTTGCTGTGAATGGGGATTTGCTGTACAGAATAACCAAGCCAAGGGGTGAGGTAATAGAACAGTTGCTGGTGCCAGGGCCCTATAGACGCAGGGTGTTAGACATGGCTCATTCTCATGTGTTGGGTGGTCACCTGGGTGCAGACAAGATTCAAGAACGGATCCTCCAAAGATTCTACTGGCCAGGTTGCTATAGAGATATATAGAGTTATTGTCGTTCCTGCCCCACATGCCAGATAACCTCCCCAGTGGCCCACTTCCGCAGTCCCCTAGTGCCACTACCAGTCATCGAGGTTCCATTCGAACGCATAGCAATGGATCTAGTGGGGCCTCTGGTCAAGTCCGCCCAAGTGCATCAGTATATCCTGGTGGTATTAGATTATGCTACATGGTATCTGGAGGCCGTACCACTACGAAACTCCTCCACCAGGTGTATAGCCCGGGAGTTAGTCCACATGTTTTCAAGAACTGGGTTGCCTAACGAGATCCTAACAGACCAAGGAACTCCATTTATGTCGAAGGTCATGAGGGAATTGTGCAAGACACTGCAGATTGCACAACTGAGAACCTCCGTGTACTCTCCCCAGACGGACGGACTGGTAGAGAGGTTTAACAAAACCTTGAAAGCAATGTTGAGGAAAGCAGTGGAAAAGGATGGCCGAGACTGGGACTATATGTTGTTCGCCATGAGGGAAGTTCCCAAAGCTTCCACAGGTTTCTCCCCGTTTGAACCACTCTATGGACGACACCCTCAGGACTCCTGGAGGTGGAGAAAGAGTCCTGGGAAGCTGAGACCACTCCCTATAGGAGAGTGGTGGAGCACGTTGCCCAGATGCAAGAGAGGATTGCCCATGTGATGCCCATTGTGAGGGAGCACCTCCTTAAGGCACAAGAGGCACAGTCCAGGGTGTATAATAGGTCGGCCAGGGTGAGATCGTTCAACCCAGGAGATCGAGTGCTTGTGCTAGTCCCACAGTGGAGACAAGTTCATGGCCAAGTGGCAGGACCCCTATGAGGTGGTAGAGAAAGTGGGGGAAGTCAACTTTAAGATCCACCAACCAGGGAAGAGGAAGCCCTACCAAATTTACCATGTTAACTTGATTAAGCCATGGCAAGATAGAGAGCCTGCGGAAGCTCCCTGTTTAATGGCTGAGGCTGAGGCCGATGTGAAAGAGGTCAAGGTGGCAGAGTCACTGTCACATGCCCAAAAGCAACAGTGCAAAGAGTTGTTACAGCGAAATAAAGACATGTTTTCGGAGTTGCCAGGACTCACTCAGGTCATAGAGCATGAGGTTCTCACAGAGCCTCATGTTCGCGTCAATCTAAAACCATACCGGATCCCCGAAGCCCGCAGAGAGGTGATCTCTAAAGAAGTAAGGCGGATGCTAAACCTGGGAGTCATTGAAGAGTCCAAAAGTGGATGGTCCAGTCCTATAGTCTTAGTGCCGAAACCAGATGGAGAATGGCGGTTTTGCAACGACTATAGGAAGCTGAACGAGGTCTCAAAGTTCGACGCCTACCCAATGCCTAGGGTAGATGAGCTTATCGAAAGGCTAGGACCCGCTCGGTACATCACCACTCTGGACCTCACCAAAGGATATTGGCAAATTCCCCTGTCCAAAGAGGCTAAGGAGAAGACAGCCTTCTCGACGCCAATACGTCAGGATGCCGTTTGGGTTGAAGGGAGCTCCGGCCACCTTCCAGAGAGCCATGGACCGGATCTTAGCACCCCACAAACAGTATGCAGCGGCCTACCTAGATGCCATCGTCATATTTAGCCAGGACTGGGAAAGTCATCTGGACAAAGTTCAAGCCATACTTGATGCCCTAAGGAAGGCGGGCTTTACTATCAACCCGAAGAAATGTGCCATGGGGATGGAGGAAGCCAAGTACCTAGGGTACGTGGTTGGTAGAGGGGAAATAAAACCACAAATAAATAAGGTCGAGGCGATCTTGAACTGGCCACAGCCCCTCTCGAAGAAGCAGGTCATGGCGTTTCTAGGCATTGTGGGCTACTATCGAAGATTTGTCCCTAACTTTGCCCTGATAGCAGCCCCACTGATGGATCTTCTGAAAGGGATGAAGTCAGCTATGGCCAAGTGGTCCCCGGAAGCAGAAGTGACCTGCCAGGAATTGAAACTGGTCCTCTGTAAACAACCAGTCTTGGAGGCACCCAGCTTCTCCAAGGAGTTTGTGGTCCAGATGGATGCATCGGATGTCGGGCTGGGAGCAGTCTTGTCCCAGGAGATTAACGGAGAAGAACACCCTGTAAAATACCTCAGTCTGAAGCTCTCCGCTTGTGAGAAGGACTACTCCATTGTAGAAAAAGAATGTTTGGCCATTAAGTGGGCGTTAAACACTCTGAGGTATTACCTATTAGGCAGAAGGTTCAGGTTAGTGTCAGACCATGCCCCATTGAGGTGGATGCGAGAAAAGAAGGGAAACAATGCCAGAGTGACTAGGTGGTTCCTGGCTCTACAAGATTTTAGTTTCCGGGTAGAGCATAGGCCTGGGAAACAACATGGGAATGCCGCTGCCTTGTCAAGGGTTTATTGTATGGTGACAGAAGGTGCCAAGCCCTACGGCTTTGGACAGAGGGGGGGTGTATGTAAGGTTGCTGCCGGACAGATCGTGGACGGGAGGTATGTGTCCTCGAAGTGCCATGCTTCGGTGATGTAGGATCCGGAGAAGCAGGCTCCAGCACACATAGTGCTGAGAGGAATTTAATGAGTCCGGATTACAGGGCCGGGTTTTATGAGCAGCTGAAAGAGCACCTGTGGCACCTAACAGGTGTTGGCAATAACTAAATCACACTTGCAGCCAGTTAACATGGATTAAAGTTGACTCAACTTCTGTCCTGTGTCCTTGTGTGTACCACATTGAGCATGGAGAAAAGAAAGAAGACCAAAGAACTGTTTGCGGACTTGTGAAACCAAATTGTGAGGAAGCATGAGCAATCTGAAGGCTACAAGTCCGTCTCCAAAGACCTGAATGTTCCTGTGTCTTCCGTGCGCAGTGTCATCAAGAAGTTTAAAGCCCATGGCACTGTGGCTAACCTCCCTACATGTGGACGGAAAAGAAAAATTGACGAGAGATTTCAACGCAAGATTGTGCGGATGGTGGATAAAGAACCTCGACTAACATCCAAACAAGTTCAAGCTGCCCTGCAGTCCGAGGCTACAACAGTGTCAACCCGTACTATCCGTCGGCGTCTGAATGAAAAGGGACTGTATGGTAGGATACCCAGGAAGACCCCACTTCTTAACCCGAGACATAAAAAAGCCAGGCTGGAGTTTGCCAAAACTTACCTGATAAAGCCTAAAACTGGAAGTGCATTGAGGTGAAGGTGAAGAGGTATTGGGAATCCTGCAGAAAATACCTGTGTGAATTGCGTGAAGAGGTATTGGGAATCCTGCAGAAAATACCTGTGTGAATTGCGTGAAGAGGTATTGGGAATCCTGCAGAAAATACCTGTGTGAATTGCAGTGAGTGCTGCATTGTGATCTGCTGAGTGCTTTTCTACCTGTTTAGATTTATTGGGCTTTTTAAAATCTATTTTCTCACTACAGTTTTAGTTTCTTAGTTTACTACCTGTGTATTTAAGGGTTAACTACATTGCACTAAAATCCTGAGGTGTAGATTTACTCACAAGGGGTTAATTAAGGGGAAGGGGTCATAATTAAGGGTTTATAAGGGGCAGCTGGATGGGCATAAAGTCCTTTGGAAGTGCATTGAGGTGAAGGGTACATTGCTGGAAAAGGAAAAAAAAAAAAAAAAACCACTTTAAATCTCTTAGTTTGCGAGTGTGAACGAGCTGCGTGTGTCCGGAGCGTAAGTGCGAACGAAAGTAAGTGTGTGACTTGTTTTTCAGTGACTTTGGATTCAGGGAGTTTGGAAGGGAGGACTTAGGACTGAATTGCTGACTGTATTTCATTCTTTCTTTACTTTACTTTTTACTTAATTAATCCACCTGACCTACTTAGCTGATTCCCCCGTCCATACTTGATACTTAATTGATCCCCCGTCCATACTTAACTGATCCCCCGCCGATATCTAATTGATACACTTGCACATCCCTAATTGATCCCCGTCCATACACCTATATATAAATAATTGTGTTTTGTACTTGTATATATATACTGACTGTATCCCCATATTTAGAATGACGTCCATGTTGGACGGAGCCGTGCAGTGTACATCTTGCACAATGTATGCATTCCGTGAGCACCCCCTCGAGGATCCATACTGCTGCGAGAGATGTGAGCATATCGTGCACTTGGAAGCCCAAATTCTGGATCTAAGTGCTCAGATAGCGGTACTGAGGAGCATCGACAACATAGAACGGAGTTTGCTGCTCACCGAGCAGACACTCAATGGGTCAATACTGGGGGTGGAGCATAGAGGGGAAGTGCAGGCTGAACAGGCAGGGAGCTGGATAACAGTAAGGAGGGATAGAGGGAAGAAGTATAGGAAGGCTGGTTCAGAACCGGCATTATTGGAGCACGACAGATCCTCTGACCGCCGGGGGAGTGTATGCTCCAGTAATGAGGGGGAGGGGGGAAGTGTAGGGCAGGCAAGACAGGTTCTGGTAGTGGGTGACTCTATTATTAGGGGGACAGACAGGGCAATCTGTCACAAAGACCGGGATCGCCGAACGGTGTGCTGCCTCCCTGGCGCTCGAGTCCGGCACATCGCGGATCGGGTTGACAGGTTACTGGGTGGGGCTGGCGAAGACCCAGTGGTCATGGTCCACATCGGCACCAATGACAAACTGAGTGGTAGATGGAGGGTCCTTAAAAATTATTTCAGGGACCTAGGTAGGAAGCTTAGGGCAAGGACCTCCAAGGTAGTTTTCTCAGAAATACTACCAATCCCGCGAGCCACACAGGAGCGCCAACAGGAGGTTAGGGAGGTGAATAAGTGGCTAAAGAGTTGGTGCAAGGCAGAAGGGTTTGGGTTCATGGAGAACTGGGCCGACTTCGCGGTCGGCTACAGGCTCTACCGTAGGGACGGGCTGCACCTCAATGGGGAGGGTGCAGCGGTGCTGGGGAAGAAGATGGCTAATAGGTTGGAGGAGTTTTTAAACTAGAGACGGGGGGGGGAAACCAAGGAAATAGGTGGGATGTGAGGCAAGCAAGGGGGAAGGGGAGAAGTGAATATAATGAGGGTGGAGAGGGGGGTGGGGATAGTACAGTTAGATCGTTAGAGAAGAATAGGATGCTAAATAACCACAAAGTTTTATCTTGCATGCTGACCAACGCAAGAAGCCTGACCAATAAGGCGGATGAGCTGCGGGCGCTTATATGGGAGGAGAGGTATGACATCGTAGGTATAACAGAGACTTGGCTAGACGATAGCTACGACTGGGCGGTAAATTTATTAGATTATAGTTTATTTAGAAGGGACCGGAAACAGGGGAAAGGCGGAGGAGTCTGCTTATATGTAAAGTCATGTCTAAAACCCAGACTAAGGGAAGATATAGGAGAGGGAGAAGAGGGGGTCGAGTCCATGTGGGTAGAGATAGAGGGAACTAAAAATAATAATAAAATATTACTGGGGGTCTGCTATAAGCCACCCAATATAACAGAGGAGAATGAGAAACTGCTATTAGGACAAATAGACAAAGTAGCAAAACATAATGAAGTGATTGTAATGGGGGATTTCAACTACCCGGATATTGACTGGGAAACAGAAACCTGTAGATCTCAGAAAGGAAAAAGGTTCTTGAAAAATATTAAGGATAATTATCTCTCCCAACTAGTGCAGGAACCAACGAGAGGGAAGGCCGTGTTAGACTTAATATTGACTAATAGGCCTGATAGAATAACTGAGGTACAGATAGGGGGGCACCTAGGTAATAGCGACCATAATATTATCGACTTCAAAATGCCCTTCAGTAGGGTTATCAATAAGGGAACAACAAAAACATTAAACTTTAGGAGGGCAAAGTTTGATCAGCTGAAAGAAAGCCTTCAACTTATTGACTGGGACAAAGTTCTTAATCAAAGGAATACGAATAGTAAATGGGAAACCTTCAAAAGAATTCTGAATACTCAGTGCGAGAGGTATATACCGTATGGGAATAAAAGGGCCAGAAATAAGAGGAAACCAATATGGTTGAACAAGAACGTAAAAGGGGCGTTAAATAGCAAAAAAGAGGCATTCAAGAGATTAAAACAGGAAAACAGTAAGGAGGCACTAATGTGTTACAAGGAAAAAACGAGAACCTGCAAAAAACAAATAAAAATAGTGAAGGAGGAAACAGAGAGACGTATTGCTAGGGAAAGTAGATCAAATCCCAAACTGTTCTTTACGTATATAAATAGTCAAAGGATTAAATCGGATAATATTGGACCGATAAAAAGTGAGGAAGGCAAAATCATAGAGAAAGATGAGGATAAAGCTAATCTATTAAATAATTTTTTTTCGACAACTTTCACAAAGGAAATCGAACTAACAGGAGAAATGAGAAGTGACAAACTTAATCCTCCACTAAGTATGACAAATCTAACCCAAGCTGGGGTACAGAAACGCCTCAGTAACATTAAAATAAACAAATCACCAGGACCTGATGGCATACACCCACGGGTACTAAGGGAACTAAGTAATGTGATAGACAGACCGTTATATCTTATATTTAAGGACTCTGTTGAGACTGGGTCTGTGCCACTTGATTGGCGACAGGCGAATGTAGTGCCAATATTCAAAAAGGGAGCGAAAAGTGACGCCGGAAACTATCGGCCGGTGAGTCTGACGTCCGTTGTGGGCAAAATTTTTGAAAGCTTCATTAAAGAGGCAATTACGGAGCATCTTGATGCTAATAATCTTTTAATCCCGAACCAACATGGATTCATGAGGAATCGCTCCTGCCAAACAAACCTGATTGACTTCTACGAGGAGGTTAGCTCTCGAGTAGATCAGGGGGAACCAGTGGATGTCGTGTATCTCGACTTCTCAAAAGCTTTCGATAGCGTGCCACATAATAGGTTGGTATACAAAATGAGAATGATGGGGCTGGGGGAAAATGTCTGCAAGTGGGTAGCTAACTGGCTAAGGGATAGAAGGCAGAGGGTGGTTATAAATGGAATATACTCAGATTGGGTAAGCGTCACTAGTGGGGTACCACAGGGGTCTGTACTAGGCCCAATGTTATTTAATATCTTTATTAACGACATAGTCAACGGGATAAATAGTAAAATATCAATATTTGCAGATGACACAAAGTTATGTAAAACAATTAATACAAAAGAGGACAGTGCAGACCTACAGAGGGATTTGGATAAGCTGGGTAGGTGGAGCATTAAATGGCAAATGAGGTTTAACGAGGAGAAATGTAAGGTCATACATATGGGAAGGAAAAATGGAAGTCACCAGTACTCACTGAATGGGAAATCATTGGGGAATTCAGAGATGGAGAAGGACTTGGGCATCTTGATTGATGGCAAACTAAATTGGAGTGCCCAAAGTCAGGCCGCTGCTGTAAGGGCAAACAGGGTAATGGGATGTATCAGAAGAGGTATAGCTGCAAAGGATGAGAACATTGTTCTTCCACTGTACAAAGCACTGGTCAGACCACACTTGGAATACTGTGCTCAGTTATGGGCCCCAATATATAGAAAGGATATAAATGAGCTTGAAAAGGTACAAAGGAGGGCAACAAAATTAATAAAGGGAATGGAGGGACTGCAATACCCAGAGAGGTTGGCAAAACTAGGACTATTCAGCCTGGAAAAGAGAAGGTTGAGGGGGGACATAATAAATGTGTACAAATATGTTAGGGGACAGTATAGAGACCTTGCCAGGGATTTGTTCAAAAGGAGGGATATTACGGTAACAAGAGGGCATTCACTAAGACTGGAAGAGAAAAGGTTTCAGCACCAGCATAGGAAGGGGTTCTTTACGGTAAGAGCAGTGAGAATATGGAATTCACTGAGTGAGGAGACGGTGATGTCAGATTCACTACACCAGTTCAAGCGGGGACTGGATGCATTTCTAGATACCAGGCAGATTTCAGCATATACTTAAAAATAAAATAAAATAGTAAGTTGATACAGGGATTTATTCTGACTGCTGGTTTCAGAGTCAGGAGGGAATTTTTCCTCAGGTGAAGATTGGCCAAATCATTTGGGGTTTTTGCCCTCCTCTGGATCAACTTTAGCAATTACAGAACTAACAGGTCGAACTTGATGGACGCAAGTCTTTATTCGGCTTTTACTAACTATGTTTACAAACTATGTTACTATGTTTTGGAAGAATGTTCTCTGGTCAGATGAGACAAAAGTCGAGCTTTTTGGGAAAAACCATTAACATAGAGTGTACAGGAAAAAAAAAGAGGCATTCAAAGAAAAGAACATGGTCCCTACAGTCAAACATGGCGGAGGTTCCCTGATGTTTTGGGGTTGCTTTGCTGCCTCTGGCACTGGACTGCTTGACCGTGTGCATGGCATTATGAAGTCTGAAGACTACCAACAAATTTTGCAGCATAATGTAGGGCCCAGTGTGAGAAAGCTGGGTCGCCCTTAGAGGTCATGGGTCTTCCAGCAGGACAATGACCCAAAACACACTTCCAAAAGCACTATAAAATGGTTTTAGAGAAAGCACTGGAGACTTCTAAGGTGGCCAGCAATGAGTCCAGACCTGAATCCCATAGAACACCTGTGGAGAGATCACAAAATGGCAGTTTGGAGAAGGCACCCTTCAAATATCAGGGACCTGGAGCAGTTTGCCAAAGAAGAATGGTCTACGATTCCAGCAGAGCATTGTAAGAAACTCATTGATGGTTACCGGAAGCGGTTGTTCGCAGTTATTTTGGCTAAAGGTTGTGCAACCAAGTATTAGGCTGAGGGTGCCAATACTTTTGTCTGGCCCATTTTTGGAGTTTTGTGTGAAATGATCAAGGTTTTGATTTTTGCTTCATTCTCTTTTGTATTTTTTCCTTCCAAGCAAATTAAATGAAGATAATAATACCAAAGAATTTGTGATTGCAATCATTTTCAGGAAGAAACTGAGTATTATCTGATAGAATTGCAGGGGTGCCAATACTTTTGGCCACCACTGTAATAAGTGAGCTGTCATTTATTCATAAGACGTTCTATTCTTCAGAGCTGAGACTGTAAAATAAAAAGTGAACAATAAAATATCTGATGACTGTTCTTTCACTGTGAGTAAGAAACAGATAATAAAATTAAAGGAAAAATAACTGAGGGGAGAACCCTGCAGGTTTATTGTCCTTCTATAGCTGTATGGTGGCAGGATGGTGACACTGCTGGAGTCCTGGTGAGGATCTGCATGATATTCATTTCTGTTGACTTTTTATTGCCAACATATTCTGCAGTGATGTACATATAGTCCCTGCCCACAATGCGGTACACATGAGGGACAATTTCATATTAAGCCAAGTAACCTATGATGTCAAGGTCTCATATTTACAAGGTGCTTATTGGCAATCTGAGCCGGCGAATGGCTCTGTGTCCGTATATTCGCTATATACTGCCCGCAATATCTTGTAGAAAGCTCACAGTGACTAAAATGTATAAATAGTTCTCTTTGGAGAATTTAATTAGATCCATTCATACCTTACCTTATAATGAGGACTTAAAGGGCTTTTATAACTAGGTAAAACAAGCTTAACGGGACTGTCCAGGACTTATATATTAATGACCGATTTTAGGATAAGTCATCAACAGGGTGGGACTGGGCTGGCGGGGTACCCTTCTGCAGAGGAGAGGGGGAGAAGAGAATGAAAAAATAAAAAACCTGCGGTTTTAAGGGGCACGGGCCCTTTAAAAGCGCAGGCACAGTGTATGCAGGGACGCGCTCACGCGGCGTTCATTACCTGAACCGCCGTGACACACGTCCCAGTGAAGCAGCTGAAGCTGCGCGTCTCCCTTCCCCGGCCGGCGTATGACGTCATCGTCATGCGCCTGCAGTGAAGGAGGCGCGCAACTCAGCCGCCGGAGAAGGAGGACACCGCACGGGAGAGCAGGAAGGTAAGAGGTGTCTGTGTGTGTGTCTGTGTGTATATGAGTGGATGCAGAATGGGATGGGCCCCTGGCTGGACACACAAGGGGGGGCCCGGTTAGACACACAAGGGGGGACCCTGGCTGGACACACAAGGGGGGGACCGGATGGACACACAAGGGGGGCCTTGCTGGACACACAAGGGGGAGCCCTGGCTGGACACACAAGGGGGAACCCTGGCTGGACACACAAGGGGGAGCCCTGGCTGGACACACAAGGAGAAGCCCTGGCTGGACACACAAGGGGGAGCCCTGACTGGACACACAAGGGGGAGCCCTGGCTGGACACAAAAGGAGGGAGCTGGATGGACACACAAGGGGGAACCCTGGCTGGACCCACAAGGGGGAGCCCTGGCTGGACACACAAGGGGAAGCCCTGACTGGACACACAAGAGGGAACCCTGGCTGGACACACAAGGGGGAACCCTGGCTGGACACACAAGGGGGAACACTGGCTGGACACACAAGGGTGAGAGCCTGGCTGGACACACAAGGGGGAACCCTGGCTGGACACACAAGGGTGGGAGCCTGGCTGGACACATAAGGGGGAGCCTGGCTGGACACATGGGAAAGGGTGGGCAGGATGGCTATATGGTGGGGCAGGCTGGACACATGGAGGCCAGGATGGATATATGAGGGGGATGGATATATGGCGGGCCGGATATATGGGGGGCGGGGCAGGCTGGACACATGATGGCCAGGATGGATATGTGGGGGGCAGGCTGGACACATGGGGGGCTAGGATAGGTATGTTGGGGGGCAGGCTCGATACACGTGGGCTAGGATAAATATATGGAGGGGCCACGCTGGACATATGGGGGCCAGTATGGATATATGGGGGGGTGTCAGGATGGATATATGCAGGGGGAAGGGCAGGATGGATATATGAGGGGGCAGGCTGGACACATGGAGGCCAGGATGGATATATGGGGGGCAGGCTGGAAACATGGAGGCCAGGATGGATATATTGGGGGGGGCAGGCTGGACACATGGAGGCCAGGATGGTTATGTAGGGGGGGCATGCTGGACACATGGAGGCCAGGATGGATATGTGGGGGGGCAGGCTTGACACATGGGGCTTTAGGACAGATATATGGGAGGGGGCAGGCTGGACACATGGAGGCCAGGACAGATATATGGGGGGCAGGCTGGAAACATGGAGGCCAGGATGGATATGTGGGGGGGCAGGCTGGACACATGGAGGCCAGGATGGATATATGGGGGGAACAGGAGGGCCACATGGGGGACTAGGATGGGTATATGGGAGGGGGCAGGCTCGATACACGTGGGCTAGGATAAATATATGGAGGGGTCACACTGGACATATGGGGGCCAGAAGGGATATATGGGGGGTGTCAGGATGGATATATGCAGGGAAGGGGGGGCCAGGATGGATATATGGGGGTGCCAGGCTGAACAAGGGACTTAATTACTGTTTGGTGCCAGATTGAGGAACATACTTTATTAGTTTATGGTGGCCAGTGAGGAACATTATTATTTTAGAGTCCAATTAGAGACATTATTACTTCTGTAATATAATTTACTTTTTAGGAAATTGTTTTCCATGGGATAGGACAAAAGCGGGCTCCTGTTACTGTGCAGGGCGGCACTATCTCGCTTTTTTTCTTCAACTGGTGTAGCGTAGAAGTCGGGGGGTGGAGTGGGAATATTCCCTAGAAGAGATCAGTTATTGATAACTGTGTGTTATTTTCTGCAGAGATGATTCCTGGCTGGAAGAAGTGATGGCCGTCTGTGCCAGATGAAGAAGAAAAGCGGAGATGAAGGACTTCACCTAGAGACGTCACTGGTGAGTCAGTGTATTACATGTGACTCGCCCCCTGGGCCGTGGGGCACTCGGATCCGTGCAATAGGGAGACGATGGGGGTAGTAGTGGCGACCCGGTTCTGTGGCTCAGGGTGGTCAGGCCAATGGTAGTCTGCTATGTTCTGCTGATAATGTCCGACTACGCCACCCGTGGATTGCGGTTATTAGGAACCGCCGCTGCATGCAGACCGCTGGGGCTGATGAGGTGTGCAGCTAGGGTAGTGTGACTCTCCACGGGAAGAGTGCGGCCCCAGGGCAGTATAATGGATGTTGGGAGTGATGGTAGTGGGAGTCCCAGTGCTGATTGTGCTGGAGGAGCAAGGAGCACACAGACAACAGGTTGCAGTTCAGGGTCTTTACTAAACAGGTAAACTGACCCACAAACAGTCCCGGCTAGGAGGGGACCTGGATGTCTGAGAGCAACGGGGAAATTGGCCCTGGTCAGGGTGAGGGTGTAGGCCTACCGTGCTTTCTGCACTCCTTCTGGCTATCTCCTCCTGATAGGGTAACAGCCCACGTTTCCGAGCTTTCCGTGTTTTCTCGCCTGTATGGCCTGCGACGTGGGTTCCTTTCTGCTCCCAGCCTTGTATGGCTTTACTGGTCCCTTCTGTTGTGGCAGGGCCTCCAGGCTTCTTAGGCCAAGGAATATACAGTCCCTTGCGGACTGGTTCTCTGCTGGGGGATGTGGAATCCTTCCAGCCTCAGACACCAAAGTCTGGTAGATTAAGTCTGTTATCTGCCAAGACAGGCTTGCTTCGCCTCTTGTCTCTGGCTTGTGGCTCTCCTCCTGCCACACTTCCTCTTAGGTGCAGTGCAACTGTCTGTCCCTGCTCTGCTGAGACACCTCTCAGTCCTGAGACAGGTCATCTGGGTTCTCTCTAACCCTGCCCCCAGCACCAGCTTTTATAGGGGCAGCCTGCTCCCCCTACTGGCCTGAGACAGGAGGCATTGCATGCTAATGTTCCCCTGACTAGAGAACCTCCCCCCTGCTCTCAGACACAGCTTTAATTACACTTGTGGCATCCAGGCCAGGGTGACACATTCCCCCCTAGTGAAATTTAGTACTCCGGGACTAAACAGTAAACAAAGACAATATGCATATCAATAAAACATTAATAGACAGACGACGCACAAATTGAGTTCTTAAGGTCACAGTGTGGCCTGTGACCGGGTGTCCATATCACCAGCACAACGGGGAGCCTTAACCAGGTGGGGGTCTGTCCTACCCCAAGTCCTTCACAGTCTTAGTTCATTCCTGGGTTAGGCTCTGAACGAAGTCCATACAAGGTCCCGGTTATAAAAAGTCCATAACCTGTGAGTCCTTACGGTAGCTGCAAGAAACTGAAACAGAGTATTACCAAACATGCATGTAACTTTGCAAACAATTCAACATTTGGCAACAGGGTTATTTACAATTTTAGTACACTCTATATTCTCCAGCGAGCGGGTATCTGTCCCTTTGTGCTCCTGGTTGACCTACGTAGCCCACTGTCTGGTGGTGGACTGACTTGGCTTTCCCCACTAGCGTTAGGGGTGCAGCTACCAGCTGGGTGTACAGGTAGGGCAGGCAGCTGTCTGCGGGTCCTTTGGCTTACCGCAGGCATGGCAGGCTCACTGTCAGCAGAGGGTTGACTCTCCTGGGCTGCTGGTACAGGCTCTTCTGCCTCTGGAACTGCTTGCTCCTCTTCACCTTCCGGCTCTGGTGTTGGTTGTTGCTGTGCCGGTTGCAGGAAATGCAGGACAGGTACCACTATGGCATCATTTATGCGAGTCCAGGACTGAGGGAACTCTCCGAGAACGGTGCTGATCATTTCTTCTTTGTCCTCTGCGGGTTCAAGGTCACTCTGATCCTCTTCTGCACTACGGAGTTGCTCAGGGCACCTTTTGAGATGGTCTCTGGAGACGACACTAGTGGTTTCTCCTCCGTCCTTGGTGATTACGCACACCTTTGGGTTGTCGTGGTCAGACTGCAGTACGGTGTAGGGTTCCCTTTCCCACTGGTCGTCCAACTTATGTAGCCTTCTTTTTCGCTTTAGGACTTGCTCACCAGGTTCTAGGGGACTAGCAGGGGCGTGTTGATTGAAGAGTCTTTCTTGCTTCTCTCTCACCTGGGCCAGGCTCTTCTCCACACTCTCCTGTACCTTCTTGTACTGCAGTTGCCTTTCCGTATCCCAGTCCGCATCCGGGGAGGTGTCCTCAGGTATTAGGACTCCCATCTCCAGGTCTACGGGCAGCTTTCCTGGTCTAGCTCGCATCAGGTAAGCCGGGGTGCAGTTTGTAGCATTCACCGGGATATTGTTGTATAGGTCTATCAGGTCCGGCAGTTTTTCTGGCCACAGGCTGCGTTCCTCCAGGGGCAACGTCTTCAGGAGATCAATGACTATATTGTTCATCTTCTCACACATCCCGTTGGTTTGGGGGTGGTAAGGCGTTGTACGAATCTTCTTACAGCCATAGAGGTTGCAGAACTCCTGGAAGATTTCAGCCTCGAACGCTGGACCCTGGTCTGTCAGGACCTGTTCCGGATACCCGTGTGGATGGCAGAAATATTGCTGGAAGGCTCTGGCCGCTGTTTGGGCTGTCAAGTCCTTTACCGGGACCACCACTAGAAAACGGGAATAGTGGTCCACGATTGTCAGGGCATAGATGTATCCTGACCGGCTGGGAGCCAATTTGACGTGGTCCAGAGCTACCAGCTCAAGAGGCTGCGTGGTGACGATGGGCCTCAAGGGTGTCTTCTGGCTGGCACGGTCCTTCCTCCTTAGGTGACAAGGGCCACAGTCTCTGCACCATTTTTCTACAGCTCCTCTCATGCCGACCCAAAAGAATCTTCCTCTTAGTAGGAACTCCAGTTTCTTCCAACCGAAGTGTCCCACTCTGTCATGGTAAGCCCCCAGGACCATAGCTGCATCCCTCCTTGGGACCACGACTTGCCAGGTCAGCTCGTGCGTCCGGTGGTTGACAATCCTTCTGCACAACTTGCCTTCGTAGAGGAACAGCTTGCTCTTCTCCTTCCATAGCTGCTTGGCTTCCTCTGGGGCATCTGGATCTAAGCGGGCGTCTTCCCGGGTCAGCAGATCTTTCACCAGGCGGACTGCAGGGTCACTATCTTGGGTCTCGGCCCAGCTGTGGTGAGGTAGGGGATTCATCATCACAGTTGTTAGATCCTCCTCCTTCACGCGGTGAGAGTGTTGAGCGGCTCCATACCGGTGAAACGCGGGGAGTTCTACCTCCTCCAGCTCTTCTGGGTCTTCGTCACCTTCAGGTAAGTGAGGCATCCTTGATAGGGCGTCCGCGTTGGCGTTGGTTTTGCCTGCCCGGTACTTGATCACGAAGTCATAGTTGGAGAGACGGGCCATCCACCGCTGTTCCAGGGCACCCAGTCTTGCATTGTCCAGGTGTGTCAACGGGTTGTTGTCCGTGTACACGGTGAACTTTGCGGAGGCCAGGTAATGCTTGAAGCGTTCCGTCACGGCCCACACCACCGCCAAGAATTCTAGCTTGAAGGAGCTGTAATTCTCCGGGTTCCTTTCGGTGGGCCTCAGCTTCCGGCTGGCGTATGCGATCACCTGTTATCTGCCCTGTTGGTTTTGGGACAATACGGCTCCCAGTCCCACATTACTGGCATCTGTGTGGAGAATGAAAGGCTGGCCATAATCAGGGTAGGCCAGGATCTCATCCCCTGTGAGGGCCATCTTTAGCTGGCGGAAGGACTCCTCTTCCGGTTTATCCCACTTGAAGGGCGGCTTTTGCCTCCTGGACTTAGACTGTCCGATCAGGAGGTCCTGCATAGGAGCTGCCATCTTGGTGAACCCGGGGATGAATCTTCGGTAGTAGCCTACCAACCCGAGAAACTGTCTCACCTCTTTGATGTTCGAGGGGCTTGGCCAGCTCTTGATTGCCGTGACCTTGTCAGGGTCGGGGGCCACTCCTTCCGCGCTTACCACGTGCCCTAGGTACTGGACCTTTGGTTTCAGCAGGTGACACTTCGATGGTTTCACCTTCAGGCCATAGCCTGCCAGGGCTTCGAACACCTCGGCCAGGTGCTTCAGATGGTCCTCGTAGGTCTTCGAATAGACGATCACGTCGTCCAGGTAAAGGAGGACCGTCTCGAAGTTTCGGTGCCCTAGACAGCATTCCATCAGCCGCTGGAAGGTCCCTGGTGCGTTGCAGAGCCCGAAAGGCATGCAGTTGAATTCGCTCAGTCCCATCGGGGTGGTGAAGGCGGTCTTCTCCTTGTCAGCCTCTGCCACAGGAACCTGCCAGTACCCGCTAGTAAGGTCCAAAGTAGAAAAGAAGTTAGCTGATTTTAGTGCGGCTAAAGACTCCTCTATTCTAGGCAGCGGATATGCGTCTTTGTGAGTGATACGGTTGATTTGTCTATAGTCGACGCACATTCTCATGGTGCCGTCTTTCTTTTTGACCAGAACCAAGGGGGCTGCCCAGGGGCTACAGCTGTCTCTAATAACCCCAGCTTCTTTCATCTCTCTTAGCATGCCCCTTGCGTTCTGATAATGTGCAGGGGGTACAGGTCTGTGCCTCTCTTTTATCGGTGGGTGGCTCCCTGTGGGGATGTGGTGTTCTATCCCCTCTACTCTGCCGAAGTCTAGCGGGTGCTTACTAAAGACTCTCTCGTACTCCTGTACCACCCAGTAGACTCCTTGTTTTTGGTGCAGGGGAGTGGAGTCAGCACCCACGTGGAGTTTCTGGCACCAGTCCTCCTTTTGTTTCTGGGAGCCATTACTCTCCGCCTGTGGAGATGGAGGCAAAGGTTCCACGGCCCTGATAGCTTTGTGTTCGACCACAAACAGCTTGGCAAGTGTAGCGTACCTGGGTAAGTGTACCTCCCTCTCCCCAATGTTGAGGATGCGGATGGGCACCCTCCCATGACGGACATCAACCACCCCCCGGGCTGTCAAAATGGTGGGCCTGCTGTCTGAGTACACGGGTTCTACCATGTCTTGGTAGTCTCTACCTCTCAACCCGATTGCAGTCCGACACCAGATCATCATTTCACTTTTGGGAGGCATGGAAATGGGGAATGGGTCACTCAGTCTTACGCTACCGATCTCACCACCAGACAGTTCTACCTGCTGCCGTCTCATCAGGGCCTTTATCTCCTTGTTGAGGATTCTCTGTTGGCTGGAACTAGCATTCACCGCCACCTGTTGTAAGATTACAATTACCTCTGAAAGACAATTTTCAATCACGTTAGTACCCACAGTTATTTTAGGGTGACTTTCATGACGGTCAATGTCCACAATAATCACTCCCTGTGCCGGTAGTTCAACTTTACCAATCTTAATGGTCATCTCCTTGAACCCCATCTGCGGCACGGGTAAGCCATTACTGGCGATGATGCTCAAGTTACCGTCTGGATACCGTGTGATATCAGCATCAGTCCAATACTGCTTAAAAAGTACATAAGGGATAGTGGTTACTTGTGACCCAGTATCCAGCAAGGCGCTCATGGGGATACCGTCCAGCACCACGGGTAAAACCGTGCGCGCCCCAACGTACTTATTACGCCAATTGTAAGGGCCTGGTGATCTTATGCCTGGGGGTTGGCCCTCTGCCCCAGGTAGACCCGTTTAAATTACAGTACCTGGAAATGTGTCCGGGCTGGTTGCATCGACGGCAAATGGGCTGTCCATCCTCTGCGTAGCGGTCTGTGGGCCTCCCTCGGAACGACGGGATCCTCCTCTGTCGACGCCATGGGACATTCTCCGGACTTGAAGCCAGCTCGATGGGTCTTGACGGGTCCACTTGCAACGCCTGGACGGTCCTGGTCAACGCCGCGACGCTCCTGGTCAGCTCCTGGACTTGGTGGTGCAGATCTTTCGACGGGGCTTGGTTCAGGGCCTGTGCATCAGCCTCCACGGAGTCCATAGAGGAGGGCGCCGCCTCCTGGTGGTAAGTGATAGCAGGGCGCCGGGGGTTTATAGCGCTACTGGTTGCAGATTCACGGAGCACCCTTATGGCCCTGTCCTTAAATTGGGCAAAGGTCAGGTCGGGGTTCTGAAAGAACATGAGGCGCAGTTGGGCCCTGTGGGCGCTAGACAGCAGACCTTCTATGAATTGTTCTGTTAGCAGCTTATCCGTTTCCTGCACACTGCCAGGGTCAGTTTGTTGAATAGCCCTCAAGGCTTCCTGCAGATTTAGGGCATAGTCTCTGATGCTGTCCTGTGCCCGCTGCTTACATCCATAGAACCTCATTTTAATCTCAGCGGAAGTACGTGTGTCAAAGGTACCCCGCAGCCGGGCCAGAATACCCTTCACAGTCCTTTTCTCCTCAGTGGGCCATGATTTTACCTCCCGCTGGGCTGCGCCAGCTAACTGCCCTGTTAATATGCTGACCTTCTGTTCCTCTGTCAGGGGGTAAACGTGGAACAAACTGTATAGCCTTTCCTTGAAGTCAGTTAGGGCATGGGGCTCCCCTGAGTATTTGGGCAGCCAGGCCGCTC
The DNA here is from genome assembly GCF_046119375.1 of Phyllobates terribilis. NCBI lineage: Eukaryota > Metazoa > Chordata > Amphibia > Anura > Dendrobatidae > Phyllobates > Phyllobates terribilis. The sequence goes on from NW_027363835.1 coordinate 37,053, forward strand.
CAGGGATGTAGGGCAAGGAAAAGGGCATCACCGCTGCTGCAGCTGCGTTGGTGGTAGTGGGCGCCCCTGTGTCCGTCATCTTCCTCCCCCCCTAGTTACGCGTGGCCTACCTTCCGACGATCCTCTTCTGTAGGCCGCGGCTCCGCTGCTGCTGCTATGGACGAGGACCTGGCGTCGCGTCCTGATGACGTCAGCGTCGCTCTCTCTCCCTTCCAGGACCTTGCGCAGCGTCGGTGCGTGGGGCGGAGCTTCGGATCTCGCGCGGTTTTGACGTCCACGCCCATCTTCTTCCCGCGCGGCGTCCTGAAGATGGCGTCCGATGGCGGGAAGCAGCTGCGGATGGTGGGAAGGCGGCAGAAGACGGCGGGAAAAGGTCCAAGATGGCGTCCGATGGCGGGAATCGGCTCCGGATGGCGGGAAACGACTCCGGACGGCGGGAAACTTTGCCACAGGTAAGTTACAAAAGTCTTTTTCAGGCACGCAGTACCCGGTGGTTGCGGGCACGAAATCCTGCCGACTACGCCAAAGCTGACTCGCCCCCTGGGCCGTGGGGCACTCGGATCCGGGCAATAGGGAGACGATGGGGGTAGTAGTGGCGACCCGGTTCCGTGGCTCAGGGTGGTCAGGCCAATGGTAGTCTGCTATGTTCTGCTGATAATGTCCGACTACGCCACCCGTGGATTGCGGTTATTAGGAACCGCCGCTGCATGCAGACCGCTGGGGCTGATGAGGTGTGCATCTAGGGTAGTGTGACTCTCCACGGGAAGAGTGCGGCCCCAGGGCAGTATAATGGATGTTGGGAGTGATGGTAGTGGGAGTCCCAGTGCTGATAGTGCTGGAGGAGCAAGGAGCACACAGACAACAGGTTGCAGTCCAGGGTCTTTACTAAACAGGTAAACTGACCCACAAACAGTCCCGGCTAGGAGGGGACCTGGATGTCTGAGAGCAACGGGGAAATTGGCCCTGGTCAGGGTGAGGGTGTAGGCCTACCGTGCTTTCTGCGCTCCTTCTGGCTATCTCCTCCTGATAGGGTAACAGCCCACGTTTCCGAGCTTTCCGTGTTTTCTCGCCTGTATGGCCTGCGACGTGGGTTCCTTTCTGCTCCCAGCCTTGTATGGCTTTACTGGTCCCTTCTGTTGTTGCAGAGCCTCCAGGCTTCTTAGGCCAAGGAATATACAGTCCCTTGCGGACTGGTTCTCTGCTGGGGGATGTGGAATCCTTCCAGCCTCAGACACCAAAGTCTGGTAGATTAAGTCTGTTATCTGCCAAGACAGGCTCTCTTCGCCTCTTGTCTCTGGCTTGTGGCTCTCCTCCTGCCACACTTCCTCTTAGGTGCAGTGCAACTGTCTGTCCCTGCTCTGCTGAGACACGTCTCAGTCCTGAGACAGGTCATCTGGGTTCTCTCTAACCCTGCCCTCAGCACCAGCTTTTATAGGGGCAGCCTGCTCCCCCTACTGGCCTGAGACAGGAGGCATTGCATGCTAATGTTCCCCTGACTAGAGAACCTCCCCCCTGCTCTCAGACACAGCTTTAATTACACTTGTGGCATCCAGGCCAGGGTGACACACATGTACACTTACACTACACACGTGGTCAAAACTGTTGGTACCCCTCGTTTAATGAAAGAAAAACCCACAATGGTCACAGAAATAACTTGAATCTGACAAAAGTAATAATAAATTAAAAATCTATGAAAATGAACAAATGAAAGTCAGACATTGCTTTTCTGCTTCCACAGAATAAAAAAAATAAAATAAACTGATGAAATAGGCCTGGACAGAAATGATGGTTCTTCTTAACTTAATATTTTGCTGAACAACCTTTTGACGCAATCACTGCAATCAAACGACTCCTGTAACTGTCAATGAGACTTCTGCACCTCTCCACAGGTATTTTGGCCACTCCTCATGAGCAAACTGCTCCAGTTGTCTCATGGTTGAAGGTTGCCTTTTCCAGACGGCATGTTTCAGCTCTTTCCAAAGATGCTCAATAGGATTTAGGTCAGGGCTCATAGAAGGTCACTTCAGAATAGTCCAATGTTTTCCTCTTAGCCATTGTTGGGTGTTTTTAGCTGTGTGTTTTGGGTCATAATACTGTTGCAAGACCCATGACCTGCGACTGAGACCACGCTTTCTGACACTGGGCAGCACATTTCTCTCTAGAATCCCTTGATAGTCTTGAGATTTCATTGTACCCTGCACAGATTCAAGACACCCTGTGCCAGATGCGGCAGACCAGCCCGAAAACATAAAAGAGACTCCTCCATGTTTCACAGTAGGGACAGTGTTCTTATCTTGATATGCTTCATTTTTCCATCTGTGAACATAGATCTGATGTGCCTTGCCAAAAACTTCCATTTTTGTCTCATCTGTCCATAGGGCATTCTCCTAAAAGCTTTGTGACTTGTGAACATGTAGTTTGGCAAATTCCAGTCTGGCTTTTTTATGATTTTTTTTCAACAATGGTGTACTCCTTGGTCGTCTCCCATGAAGTCCACTTTAGATCAAACAACGACGGATGGTGCGATCTGACACTGATGTTCCTTGAGCTTGAAGTTCACCTTTAATCTCTTTAGAAGTTTTCCTGGGCTCTTTTGTTACCATTCATATTATTCGTCTCTTTGATTTGTTATCAATTTTCCTCCTGCGGCCACGTCCAGGGAGGTTGGCTACAGTCCCATGGATCTTAAATTTCTGAATAATATGTGCAACTGTAGTTACAGGAACATCAAGCTGCTTGGAGATGGTCTTATAACTAGTGTTGAGCATTCCGATACTGAAATATCGGGTATCGGCCGATATTCGCGGTATCGGAATTCCGATACTTAATTCCGATACTATTGCAATATCGTATACCGGAATCGGAAGTTCCCATAATGCAATGAGACATTTTCATTTTATTCAGCCAATGAGGATCCTAAGAAGTGTGGGCACATCCTGTTAGGCATGTAGGCATCTTAACTAATGGCATGGCTGTGATTGGCTGCTGAAATGATGTCATGATGCACTATAAAAGCCACCGCCGCCATTTTGAGCTCACTCTGCTGTGAATTCAGTTAGGGATAGGACGCTGTTGTTCTGAGGGACAGTTTTAGCTACCTATTTGCTCTATACTGCTTTACCCAAGCTACTTTCTAAATCACTGTGCCTTGCAGTGCTAGTGCACAGTTCCCTGTGCTGTTCACCGCTATCTGCAAGGTCTGTGTGTGTGAGTGCAGCTCACCCTGTAGTGTGTGCTTCAGCCAAGTCTGGTTGTAGTGCACTCAGTGTGTGTCACTGCCTCATACATTGTCCTTTTTTGCCAATTCATAATTTTTCCTGATATCTCCTATTAGTGTGGTGGTTCCATCTGTATTCAGCTAAATTGGTTCCAAACACACTATATAGGAGTAGATAGAGAAATTTTTTTCCGTCTTGCAGCACTAGTGCACAGTGCTCTGCATCTGTACTGTTCACCGCTGTCTGCAAGGTCTGGTGTGTGAGTGCAGCTCACCCTGTAGTGTGTGCTTCAACCCCGTCTGGTTGTAGTGCACTCAGTGTGTGTCACTGCCTCATACATTGTCCTTTATTGCCAATTCATAATTTTTCCTGATATCTCCTATTAGTGTGGTGGTTCCATCTGTATTCAGCTAAATTGGTTCCAAACACACTATATAGGAGTAGATAGAGAATTTTTTTCCGTCTTGCAGCACTAGTGCACAGTGCTCTGCATCTGTACTGTTCACCGCTGTCTGCAAGGTCTGGTGTGTGAGTGCAGCTCACCCTGTAGTGTGTGCTTCAACCCCGTCTGGTTGTAGTGCACTCAGTGTGTGTCACTGCCTCATACATTGTCCTTTATTGCCAATTCATAATTTTTCCTGATATCTCCTATTAGTGTGGTGGTTCCATCCATATTCAGCTAAATTGATTCCAAACACACTATATAGGAGTAGATAGAGGAGCCTTTCTGCAGCATTGGGCCCTGCAGCCCCAGCCAGATTAGTATTAGCCTATTTTTTGCAGCCTCATCTATTGCATTGTAGGTTACCTTCCTACATTGTAATAGCTACAAAAAGTTTGTGATACTATCGTTATTACATCTTTAGGCACATCCAGTGTCTTTTTGTGACAAAAAAAACCTAAATAAAGTTCACCAAACACTCCACTTTACAGTTGTGTAGGCCACATTAGCTCATATTAAAGTCTAGTCCACACTTTATAAAATTAGTGTTTCTTATACCTGTTAGCAGCTGTTCAGGAATAAGCACACTAAGCCCTTAGTACTTTTCTGCCTATCTTTATCAGTCTACCAAGATGAAGAAGGCAGGGAGTAAGGCATGTGGTCGTGGTCGTGGGCGTGGAGTTTCTGCAGGGAGAGGACGTGAGGATTCTGTGCCTGCAGGGAGAGGACGTGGGGATTCTGTGCCTGCTGCGGGCACCAGTGACTCAGCATCCCCCAGTTTTACCAGGGAACAGTCCTTTATGCGCAGCTTTGTAGGAGCTAGCCGTACCCCACTGCTGCGCGAGGACCAAATTGAAGCCGTTGTCGGATGGATGGCAGCTAACGCATCGACTTCAATTAGTTCCAGATCCTCTCAGGTCCTGAGCACTGAAGAGCACCCATCTGTCTCTTCACCACCTGCCAAATTGCCCAGGCAGTCAGAGAGCCCTGGACAGGAGCCATCTCTACTTCTGTTCTCTGAATCTCTTGGCTTGGAAAGAGGGGGCCAGCCAAGCAGAATTCGAGAATTTGAAGAAGAGGTAGTATGCAGTGATGCGCAACCGTTTTGTCTCTCTGAATCTGAAGAGGCGGGTGGGCCAGTGCCTATGGTCAGCAGCACACCTCAGTACGCATCTGATGATGAGACTCAGGTGCCACTTTCTGGTGCGTACTGTGCTGTCGAGACTACCCAGGAGAAGCAGTTGTTTGAAGAGGGTGGTGTAGATGATGAGGTCCTTGACCCATCATGGCGTGAGGGACAGGAAGGTGGTGGGAGCAGCTCTGAGGAAGAGATTCCCCGAACGGCCCAAAAAGGAGGGAGAGGGAGGGGGCAGACTTGGTTGCCTGTAGCCTCCACTTCGGCACCCATTAGGAGCATGGCTCTTCCAAAATCCAAAGCGGGCGCTCCCAAGACTTGCAGTGCCTGGTCCTTTTTTGACACAGTTGCAGATGACATTTGCTTTGTCAAATGCAAGCTGTGTAATCAGAAGGTGAAAAGAGGGAAAAGTGTCAGCAACCTCAATACCACAAATATGTGGAAACATGTGCGGACCAAGCACGTGGTGGAGTTACACAAACACACTGAAGACCTAGGCCAACCTACAGCGCCACCTACCACCTCTTCAGCTCGTGTTGTAGCCTCTTCCTCCAGCTCACACACAGCTGGTTCGGCTTCCTCACAGGATCGCCATGGAAGAATCTCTGGCACTGTTGTACAGAGACACAGTGTAATTCCACCCACAGCACCACTTTCCCAGTCATCCTCACACTCCCAGGCCAGTCTACAGCCATCGTTAGCACAGGCATGGGAGAAAAGGCGCCCATACTCGGCAAACCACCCCCGAGCACAGGCTCTGAATGCTGGCATTGCTAAACTACTGGCCCTTGAAATGCTATCATTCAGGCTGGTGGAGACTGACACATTCCGTAACTTTATGGCATTGGCAGTCCCACAATACAACGTGCCCAGCCGCTTTTATTTCAGCAGGCAAGCCGTCCCTGCCCTGCAACATCATGTGGAGGGAAAAATTAAACATGCGCTACAAAACGCCGTCAGTAGCAAGGTCCACCTGACCACTGATGCGTGGACCAGTAAGCATGGACAGGGACGATACCTTTCCCTCACTGCCCATTGGGTAAATGTTGTGGAGCCGGGTACAGATCTTGAGAGTGGCGCTGTACGTGTTCTGCCAACTCCAAGGATTGCAGGAATCCAGTCTGTACACATTGACTCCTCCTCATACTCCAGTTCCTCTGAATCAGCGCTGCAGGAGCCGTCACGGTCTACCTCCACATCGACCCGTGAACGGTTACCTGTTATGATGACCGATATGAGCACAGCCGTGGCCAAACGTCAACAGGCCGTATTAAAATTAATTTCTTTGGGGAATCGAAGCCACACAGCGCAGGAGCTCTGGAATGCCATCAAGCAGCAGAGTGACGTGTGGTTTGTGCCAGCGAATCTCCAGCCAGGCATGGTAGTGTGTGACAATGGCCGAAATCTGGTGGCAGCTCTGGGCCTAGGCAACCTCACTCACATCCCATGTCTGGCACATGTGCTCAACTTGGTCGTGCAGAGTTTTTTGAGGGACTATCCGGATCTTGATGCACTGCTTCACAAGGTCCGCATAGAGTGCGCTCACTTGCGGCGTTCCAGCAATGCAAGATCACGCATTGCAGCTCTGCAGCGCCGATTATGTCTTCCGGAACATCGCATCATATGTGACCTACCCACCAGGTGGAATTCAACGTTACATATGTTGGAGAGGTTGTGTGAGCAGCAGGCAGCAGTAATGGAGTACCAGCTGCAGCAGGCGCAAACAAGTCGCAGTGCGCGCCGTTCACACTTCACCACCACTGAGTGGGCCTCTATGAAGGACATTTGCCACGTTTTGCGTGCCTTCGATTATTCCACGCGGATGGCGAGTGCAGATGATGCACTAGTCAGCATGACTATCCCCCTTATCTGCCTGCTTGAAAAAACACTGCAAGCACTAAGGGACGAGGTTTTGGAAGAGGTGGAGGATGAGGAGTCACAAATGCCATTTGCTTCTCTACAGTCTGCGCAACGTGGTTCCTCACAAAGGCCTAGGCAGGGGACACTTTGTGAGGAGGATGAGGAGGAGTCAATGGATGAGGAAGACATCTGTCCAGAGGAGGGAGGTACACAATGCTCTAGTAGTCAGTATCTAGAGCGAGGGTGGGGTGATGCAGAGCAGGCAGAGATCACGCCTCAAGCAGGGGACAGCGTTTCTTGGCCAGTTGGCAGTCTGCAGCACATGGTTGATTTCATGCTGCAGTGCCTCAGAAACGACCGCCGCATCGCCCACATTCTCAACACGGCTGATTATTGGGTGTCCACCCTCCTAGATCCTCGCTACCGGGACAACTTACAAAGCCTCATAACACCATTGAACCGGGAGCGTAAAATGCGGGAGTACCAAGACGCACTGGTGCATTCCATCATGTTCTCCATTCCAACCGAGAGCAGTGCTGCTAGTGCTTTACAAAGCAGCTCAGTGCGTCGAGGCAGTGGAGGAAGCTCTGCACAAAGAGGGAGCAGAAGCAGCGCCTCAGCACAAGGCAAGACCAGTATGGCCGAAATGTGGCAAAGTTTTGTGTCCCCGCCGCCACAAATGTCTACACCATCACAGACAGCTCCAGTCAGCAGGAGGCAACGTTTCCGTCAGATGGTGACAGACTACATGTCTTGCCCTCTTAGTGTACTCCCAGACGGCTCTTCTCCCTTCAAGTTTTGGGTCTGTAAGCTGGATACATGGCCAGAGCTTAGTCAGTATGCACTGGAGGTGCTAGCTTGCCCTGCTGCTAGTGTATTATCGGAACGCGTCTTTAGTGCCGCAGGTGGTGTACTAACAGACCGTCGCATGCGACTATCCTCCGATAACGTTGACCGGCTTACTTTTCTCAAAATGAACAAGGCCTGGATCTCTCATGAATTTGCCAGTCCTCTTCCAGAATAAATAATTGGTTGGCAACAGTATCCAGGTCTCCTGTTCTGTTCATGTTTCTACCACCTGAACTGTAATCCCTGAGCTCCAACACCGCCAGTTGGCGCTCGGAAGTGCCGTCTGCACAGTCAACACTTGCTGCCGTGTTATTGGGGTTCAGTAACGTCAGCTGTTCTCCTGCTGTGCGGACGGCAATTTCTCCTGATTTGTCCACATCCACTGTACTACACATTTTAAAGTTGCTCCAATTACTCCTCTGGCTCCTCTGTTTTCATTCTTATCCCTGGGCTCCAGCACCGCCAGTTGGCGCTCGGAAGTGCTGTCTGCACAGTCAACACTTGCTACCATGTTATTGGGGTTCAGTAACGTCAGCTGTTCCCCTGCTGTGCGGACGGCAATTTCTCCTGCTCTGTCCACATTCTCACTACTACAGATTTTAAAGTTGCTCCAATTACACCTCTGGCTCCTCTGTTTTCATTCTTATCCCTGGGCTCCAGCACCGCCAGTTGGCGCTCGGAAGTGCCGTCTGCACAGTCAACACTTGCTGCGGTGTTATTGGGGTTCGGTAACGTCAGCTGTTCCCCTGCTGTGTTCACGGCAATTTCTCCTGCTCTGTCCATATTCACTGTGCTACTTATTTAAAACTTGCTCCAATTACACCTCTGGCTCCTCCGTTTTTAGTATTTACCCTGGGCTCCAACACCGCCAGTTGGCGCTCGGAAGTGCTGTCTGCACAGTCAACACTTGCTGCCGTGTTATTGGGGTTCAGTAACGTCAGCTGTTCTCCTGCTGTGCGGACGGCAATTTCTCCTGCTTTGTCCACATCCACTGTACTACACATTTTAAAGTTGCTCGAATTACACCTCTGGCTCCTCTGTTTTCATTCTTATCCCTGGGCTCCAGCACCGCCAGTTGGCGCTCGGAAGTGCCGTCTGCACAGTCAACACTTGCTGCGGTGTTATTGGGGTTCGGTAACGTCAGCTGTTCCCCTGCTGTGTTCACGGCAATTTCTCCTGCTCTGTCCATATTCACTGTGCTACTTATTTAAAACTTGCTCCAATTACACCTCTGGCTCCTCCGTTTTTAGTATTTACCCTGGGCTCCAATACCGCTAGTTGCTGCTCAGAAGTGCCGTCTGCACAGTCAACGCTTGCTCCAGTGTTATTGGGATTCAGTAACGTCAGCTGATCCCCAGCTGTGTGTCCGGCAAATTCTCCTGCTTTGTCCACATCCACTGTAGTACGGATTTAAAACCTCCTCCAAATACACCTCTGGCTCTTCTGTTTTTAGTATTTACCCTGGGCTCCAGCACCGCCAGCTGGTTCTCGGCAGTTCCATTGGCTCTTGTACCTTCTGCTACCCATCCGGGTTCCAGTACCGTCAGCTGGTTCTCGGCAGTGTCTTTGGCACGGGTACTCCCTCCTGCCCAGCCTGGTTCCAGCACGCCAGCTGTTTCCGGGTAGTGTCAACGTCACTTTGCCTCCAATGCGTTGTCCTGTCGTGTTGCGGTCGGGTTAGCCGACTCTATGGTGCCTGCAGTTTAGGTGACTCCTATGTGGGCTGCGGGATCTGGCAATGAAGGCTGGTTCCATAGTGCCAATAGGACAAGCACCCTCTGTAGGACTGTGGGTTTTGGTAACTGCGGCCGGCTCGCGGCCTTGAACTTTTTTTTTACATGGGTACCTTCTGCTACCCATCCGGGTTCCAGTACCGTCAGCTGGTTCTCGGCAGTGCCTTTGGATTAGGTGCCTCCTTCTCGGTATCCAAGTTCCACCAACGTCTGCTGGTCCTTGGTAGTGCTTTCTGGCACAGGTACCTCCTGCTTAGTAACCGAGTTCCAGTAACATCAGCTGGTCCTCGGTAGTTCCATTGGCTCTTGTACCTTCTGCTACCCATCCGGGTTCCAGTAACATCAGCTGGTCCTCGGTAGTTCCATTTGCTCTTGTATCTTCTGCTACCCATCCGGGTTCCAGTACCGTCAGCTGGTTCTCGGCAGTGTCTTTGGCACGGGTACTCCCTCCTGCCCAGCCTGGTTCCAGCACGCCAGCTGTTTCCGGGTAGTGTCAACGTCACTTTGCCTCCAATGCGTTGTCCTGTCGTGTTGCGGTCGGGTTAGCCGACTCTATGGTGCCTGCAGTTTAGGTGACTCCTATGTGGGCTGCGGGATCTGGCAATGAAGGCTGGTTCCATAGTGCCAATAGGACAAGCACCCTCTGTAGGACTGTGGGTTTTGGTAACTGCGGCCGGCTCGCGGCCTTGAACTTTTTTTTTACATGGGTACCTTCTGCTACCCATCCGGGTTCCAGTACCGTCAGCTGGTTCTCGGCAGTGCCTTTGGATTAGGTGCCTCCTTCTCGGTATCCAAGTTCCACCAACGTCTGCTGGTCCTTGGTAGTGCTTTCTGGCACAGGTACCTCCTGCTTAGTAACCGAGTTCCAGTAACATCAGCTGGTCCTCGGTAGTTCCATTGGCTCTTGTACCTTCTGCTACCCATCCGGGTTCCAGTAACATCAGCTGGTCCTCGGTAGTTCCATTGGCTCTTGTACCTTCTGCTACCCATCCGGGTTCCAGTACCGTCAGCTGGTTCTCGGCAGTGCCTTTGGATTAGGTGCCTCCTTCTCGGTATCCAAGTTCCACCAACGTCTGCTGGTCCTTGGTAGTGCTTTCTGGCACAGGTACCTCCTGCTTAGTAACCGAGTTCCAGTAACATCAGCTGGTCCTCGGTAGTTCCATTGGCTCTTGTACCTTCTGCTATCCATCCGGGTTCAAGTACCGTCAGCTGGTCCTCGGTAGTTCCTCAGCTTTCTTGTACCTTCTGCTACATTTCCAAGTTCAAGCTTTTTGAAATGGTTCTTGGTAATCACTCTGGATCTCCCTGACGAGGACCCTGAAGACGAGGACCCTGAAGACCAACCCTAAGAAGACGAGGACCCCGAAGACAATGACCCTGAAGACGAGGACCCTGAAGACCACCCCGAAGAAGACGAGGACCCTGAAGACCACCCCGAAGAAGACGAGGACCCTGAAGACCACCCCGAAGAAGACGAGGACCCCGAAGACGAGGACCCAGAAGACCAACCCGAAGAAGACGAGGACCCCGAAGACGAGGACCCCCGAAGACGACGACCCTGAAGACCACCCCGAAGAAGACCAAGAAGATGACCCTGAAGAAGTTGACCAAGAAGACAAAGAAGAGAAGACAAGCACCAAGATACAGAAAAACAAGAGACAGAAAACCAAGAAGCAGAAATACAAGAAGCTGCAGAACAAAAAGCGGAAGAACATTAAGCATAAGACTAAAAATCAGAGCAAAAGATAATATCTAAATTATAAGCAGAAGATGACTAAGCAGTGTATGGGGGTGAGTCCGTTCCTCCTCGTGGTGCCCCTGGAAAAGACCTGCTGCTGCAGGCCAAACTGAACGCGGACAAATCCTGTTGTAAATCTTTTGTGACGGGCAGAACGAAAGGTGTAATGTCCAACCTTTTATAGATAACAACTACAGGAATGCCTGTCACAAATAAGAATATGATGAAGAAGAAGAATATGAAGAAGATGAAGAAGTAGAATATGAAGAATGTAAAAAAAAGAATAATACGAAGAAGGTGAAGAAGAAGAAGGTGAAGAAGAAGTGGATGAAAAAGATGCTGAGGATGATGAAGGAGAAAGTGTGGGAGAAGTAAAAAAGAAGGTGAAGAGCATGGAAGTAGTGAAACATAAATATCTGACAAAATATAAAAATACTTAACATAGTTAATATTTCCGTAACTCAGAACATAATAAAAAAATATTAATTCCTGCTATTCCATTTGACTGGGCTAAACCTCTATGCCTTTATTGTCTCCCCCACCTCCCCCAATACATTCTACATTATTCTTAGTTGTTTTCCTTCATGTAGAAATAACCTACAAGGAAAGAAAGGGTTTATTTTAATTCCGATATTTATGTCCCATTGACTTGCATTGGTTTCCGGTATCGGAATCGGCGATATCCGATACTTTTTCGGTATCGGTCCGATCCAATCCGATCCGATATTTCCCGATATCGGAAGGTATCGCTCAACACTACTTATAACCTTTACCTTTAACATGCTTGTCTATAATTTTCTTTCTAATCTCCTGAGACAACTCTTTCCTTTGCTTCCTTTGGTCCATGTTGAGTGTGGTACACACCATGTCACCAAACAGCACAGTGAGTATCTGTAGCCCTATATACAGGCCCACTGACTGATTACAAGATTGTAGACACCTGTGATGCTAATTAGTGGACACAACTTGATTTAACATGTCCCTTTTGTCACATTATTTTCAGGGGTACCATCATTTCTGTCCAGGCCTATTTCAAGAGTTTAATTTTTTTTAAATTCTGTGGAAGCAGGGTTGAAAAGCAATGTCTGTCCTTCATTTGTTCATTTTCATCGATTTTTAATTTATTATTACTTTTGTCAGATTCAAGTTTTTTCTGTGACCATTGTGGGTTTTTCTTTCATTAAACGAGGGGTACCAACAATTTTGACCACGTGTGTATATAGTATATACAGAGCTCCTGTGTATGTCACTGGTGATCACTGTATTACCGATACACTATATACAGAGCTCCTGTCTATAATGTCACTGGTGATCACTGTGTTACCTGTACACTGACACTATATACAGAGCTCCTGTGCATAATGTCGCTGGTGGTAATAACAGTGTTGTTAGTTTTGTGGTTTTGTATTCATGATCAGTACTGTAGTATTTGGTCACCTTGGGGTGGTAATATATGGTCTGGTCATAGTTTGGCCATATTTGTTCCTTGTATGTGGTATTATTCAGTCACTATGTAGTGGTAATATGTGATCTAGTCAAGGTGTGGCGATATTTGTCCCTTTTGTATGTGGTATTATTGGTGTTGATATAGTGGACTGTGTTGTGTATGGCGGTCATTTTATTCTCGCTGATCTTAACTAGGAAAAGATTTTTTTCCATTAGGCCACAGCCCCACCATCAGTATTTGGTCAGTATTTTTCTCAGGAGTGGCTGCCGAAACCAGGAATGGTTGATAAATGCAGAATTGGTGACTTGTTTCTATTATACCTTTTCTCTGATTGTTCATCACCTGTTTTGGCTCCCACTCCTGAGAAAAAATACTGACTGGATACTGACCGAATACTGATAGTAGGGCCGTGGCCTTAGCGATTAAATACTTGGACCAGAGCGGCAGAGATGCACTTACAGGGGTTCTCCGGTGAAAACAAGTAATCACCTCTCCACAGGATCAGTGATAATATTGATTGGTGGGGGTCTGACTGCTTGCACACACCGGCAGAATGTGGAGCTTTTCTCCCCATTAGACTGGAGCGGCATGTGAGATGCGACCACTGATCCATTCATTCTCTCAGTGGCTGTGAGCGCTGCTCTTTTTTGCAAGTCTCTAAGAGAATGAATAGAGCTGCGGTCAGACGTCCCACCTGCCGCAGCATTTTAAAATAGGGATAAGTGTTCTGTCAGGGATAAAACTTCCCCATTCTTCCGATAGGTGCGTTTTCCAATGTTCGGACACAAATGCTCAATAAGTGATCACCTATCCTGTAGAGCCCATGGATCGGTGATAACTTGTTTTAACTAGTGTTGAGCGAGTATGTTCTGTCCGAGTATGCTCGGGCCGAGCGCCGAGTATTTACAGCTGCTCGGTGATATGGTTGAATCGCTCCCGTGTGCATGATTTGCAACTGTTTGACAGCTTTAACCCCTTAACGACATGTCACGTATTAGTACGCGCATGTCGTTATCCTCCGGTTCAGTGAGGGCTCCGGCGCTGAGCCCGCACTGAACCAAGCACATGTCAGCTGATTCTTACAGCTGACATGTGCCCGCACCAGGCGCGGGTGGAATTGCTATGAGCGCCATCTAGTGGTCGGTGCTCATAGGACAGGACCATTTCTGCTGCATACAGGGGATCTGCTGGTTCCCTGTATGTAGCAGAGGTGATCGGACAGTTGCTGCTTCAAGTCTCCTATGTAGAGTACAGAAGCAAGCAAAAAGTGAAAAAAAAAGTTTTAAAAAATATGAAAAAAAATAAAAAAATTTAAAAGTTTAAATCACCCCCCTTTCGCCCCATTCAAAATAAAATCATAAAATAAACCCCACATACACATATTTGGTATTGCCGCGTTCAGAATCGCCTGATCTATCAATATAAAAATAGAATTAATGCGATCGGTAAATGGCGTAATGAGAAAAAAATTCTAAACGCCAGAATTACGTTTTTTGGTCACCGTAAAATTGCAATAAAATGCAATAACGGACGATCAAAACATCGGATCTACCCCAAAATAGCATCTATAAAAACTTCAGCTCGGTTCACAAAAAATAAGCCCTCACCCTGCCCCAGATCCCGAAAAATGGAGACGCTACGGGTCTCGGAAAATGGCACCATTTTTTTTTTTTTTTTTACCAAACTTTGGATTTTTTTTTCATCACTTAAATAAAAAAGAACCTATACATGTTTGGTGTCTACGAGCTCTTAATGACATGGAGAATAATAATGGCAGGTCAGTTTTAGCATTCAGTGAACGTGGTAAAAAAAATAAAAAAAAACCTCAGTGGTATTGCACTTTTTTTGCAATTTCACGGCGCTTGGAATTTTTTTCCCGTTTTCCCGTACACGGCATGGTAAAACTAGTAATGGCGTTGAAAAGTACAACTCGTCCCGCAAAAAATAAGCCCTAACATGGCCATATTGACCAAAAAATAAAAACGCTATGGCTCTGGGAACAAGTGGAGCAAAAAGCGAAAATGCAAAAACGGAAAATGCTCCGCGGCTTAAGGGGTTAATACATGTGAGGAATGTCTATTTCTTACACATTCCTCACATGTATTAAAACCGTCAAACAGTCGCAAATCATGCACACGGGAGCGATTCAACCATATCACCGAGCAGCTATAAATACTCGGAGCTCGGCCCGAGCATACTCGCCGAAAGGGTTAACAGAACATACTCGCTCAACACTAGTTTTAACCAAAGAAGCCCTTTAATGCAAACATGTCCATCCCAGTTAGAGTGTCGCCCAGTAGATGTGCAGGAGCCGCCAGTCAATGCTCCACTATAACAGGGAGAGCGGATAACAGATATTTGCATCTTGCTGTAGGTGGGCCCCTAGAGTTAATTTCCCCTGTGGGCCCCAGACACCGCAGTCCGACCCTGGTCATCAATATCAGATCAGTGAGGTTCCAACACAAGGCCCCCTCACCAATAAGACAGCAGCTGGAAATACTCAGCGTAGAGCCCAAACAGCACAGCGCTGTACACTGTGTAGTGGCCGATCTTGGTACTGCAGCTCCTATTGAAATGATTGTGATCTGAGCTGTAGTACCTGAAACCAGCCATTGCACAGTGTGCGGAGCTGTGCTATTCCAGCTCTTAACACTGTGTACATCATCTTGCAGAAGTAGCTGATGTCTGGGGATTTCAGGTGTCAGACCCCCACTAATCACTGTATGAGTTCTGCTCTACTCCTTTATTAAAGGGGTGGTCTTGTGTTCCTCTCATCAGAAGCTGAAGATTTACAGTTCTGGCCGGTGGCTTGGCTGAGCCGCTTGTCTGAATTGTGCCCTCTTGCATTCTGCGGGCAGAGGCAGCTTTGCCTCTGCAGAATGGGACAGGCACAGGGGCGCTGAAGTCCACCAGTCTGCAAGTGAGCGCTTCTTGCCAAGGAGACCAGCCACTTCTCAGGTGGTCAGTAACCATAGCAATGAGCTGTACACTGCAGAATTAAAAATCTTTTCCTTCTTGAGAACAGAGAAGATTTTGAATAAGAAGGAAATTGCAAAGTTTCTTGTTTTTACAAGCTCTTTGCAATCTTAGCCTTTTAATACATTCATTTTATTTAGTTATATATTTATTTTACTCTCTTATATAGCGCCGTTAGATTTCGTAGCACCTTACAGACATTATCATCACTGTCCCCATTGGGGCTCACAATATGAATTCCCTATCAGTATGTCTTTGGAGTGTGGGAGGAAACCGGAGAACCCGGAGGAAACCCATACAAACACGGGGAGAACATACAAACTCCTTGCAGATGTTGTCCTTGCTATTATATGAACCCAGCCCCACAGCGTTAATCATTGACCCACCATGTTGCCCACATTCCTCGGCTTTTTTAAGATTTTCTGCAATGAATAAGAACACTGAAGAAAATCTAGATTGATCAACATTTCCTATCACAAATGCAGTTGCTGTAAAACTTGTCCATAGTCCTGTTCCCAGCTGAAAATTGGATACAATTGTATCTTGTGTAGACAATGCTCTGTGAGCTAAATAGCCGGGATCCACTGCTACAAGGCAGGAAACAGACAGATTCTGCTGATGGGTTCTGCTCCCAGAGCATTATTCAGCCTGGACATCTCAGCTCAGAGCAAAACCAGCTATAAGGCTGTGTGCACACCTAGCAGATTTGATGCAGATTTACATGCGTTTTTTCTGCCAGAGAGAAGCGTTTTCACATGCGTTTTTTCAAGCACTTTTCCAAGCAATTTTGAGCATCACTTGGAAAAGTGCTTGACAAGTTGATCACACAATATAAATCCATGCAACCGACATGGATCTATAATGTGTGAACAACTTAGATGCTTTAAATGCAGCATCTATAGTAAAAAAAAGAAAACGTTAATAAATAAAAAAAAACAACGGTATATTCACCTCTCCGGCGGCCCCCGGTCTGCTCTCCGGTCTCCTCCGGTCTGCTCCCGGCCGCGTCTTCTCTCTTCAGCGTCCCGCAGTGTACGGTCAGGACCTGCGGTGACGTCATTTAGTCAGCTGATGGTCACGCGACCATCACCTGATGCCGACGTCAGCTGTCATGCAACCATCACCTGACTAAATGACGTCACCGCAGGTCCTGACAGTACAGACAGCAGACCGGAGGAGACCGGAGAGCAGAGCGGGGGCCGCCGGAGAGGTGAATATACAGGTTTTGTTTGTTTTTAACTTTTTTATTTCTTTTTTTCACCGCGTGGTAGCCGGGATGAAGAGGAGTTGTAGTCTCGTCTTCCTCCCAGATACCACACGCATCGCGAATAAGCTTCAGCGTAATCGCAGTAGAAATGGTCATGCTGCGTTTTGCAAAGTAATGCGAATTCGGCGCGCAAATTAGCGCATCATGTGCACAGCACATCCGAATTCACATGGCTTTGCATGGCAGACTGTTCTACAAACGTTTTCGCGGCCGTAAAAATGCCGCAAAAATGCTACAAAAACGCTGCGTGGGCACATGGCCTAAGGCTGTGTGCCCACAATGCGTTTTTTAAGCGTTTCGGCATGGCAAAAACGCTGCAGAAACGCTTAAAAACGCATGTTAGAAGGTCTGCCATGTTCCCCAATGATAGTCCGCATGTGCTGTGCACATGCTGCGGAAATTTCCACTGCGGATTATCATTGCGGAAGAAAACGCAGCACTACCAATTATTTCGCGTAAGCGCTGCTTTTTCGCCGCCATTGACTTGCATTGGAACAAATGGATTCCGCTTCACTAGATAAGCACATGCGGAATACATGCGTTCAATGTGCGGATGGTACCCGCGTGTGGAGGATGGGAGACTCTCCTCCGGACCCGGGTACCATAGAACCTGTCAAAAAAAAGAATAAAATATAAAATAAATGTTATATTTACCTTCTGACGGCCCCCGCTGCGCTCGTCCTCCCATGCCGGCAGCTCGCGATGGACTGAAGGACCTGCGCTGACGTCATAGTCATGTGACAGCAGGTCCTTCAGTGTACCGCGATCTGCCGGCAGCCAGGACGGAGCGAAGCAAGACTGCGGGGGCCATCGGAAGTTAAGTATAGATTTATAGATGGTGGCCTGATTCTAACGCATCGGGTATTCTAGAATATGTATGCGGCAGACCGGGCGCAATCAGCAGAGCGGTGTTTAAATTTGGCGCCAAAATCGCTGATTGGTCGCGGCCAACAACCGCGACCAATCAGCAAAGCGGTGTTGAAATTTAGCGGCTATATCGCTGATTGGTCACGGCCGGCAGTCGCGACTAATCAGCAGGGCGGGGTTTAAATTTTGCGCCAATAATGCTGATTGGTCGCGGCCAGCGAACGTGACCAATCAGCAGAGCGGGGTTTAAATTTTGCGCCAATAATGCTGATTGGTTGCAGCCGCCGGTCGCGACCAATCAGCAAAGCGGTGTTTAAATTTGGCGCCAATAGTAGTGACTGGTCACGGCCACGACCATTCAGCAGAGCGGTGTTTAAATTTGGCGGCAATAATGCTGATTAGTCGCGGCCGGCAATTTGGCGCCAACAATACTGATTAGTCGCGGCCGGCAACCGCGACCAATCAGCAGAGCGGGGTTTAAATTTGGCGCCAAAATTGCTGATTGGTGGCGGCCGGCTGTCTCGACCAATCAGCAGAGCGGGGTTTAAATTTGGCGCCAATAATGCTGATTGGTCGCAATCGCCGCCCGCGACCAATCAGCAGAGCGGTGTTTAAATTTGGCGCCAATACTGCTGATTGGTCGCGGCCGGCAACCGCGACCAATCAGCATAGCGGGGTTTAAATTTGGCGCCAATACTGCTGATTGGTCGCGGACGGCGACCGCGACCAATCAGCAGAGCGGTGTTTAAATTTTGCGCCAATATTGCTGATTGGTCGTGGACGGCGACCGCGACTAATCAGCAGAGCGGTGTTTAAATTTGGCGCCAATACTGCTGATTGATCTCGGCCAGCGACCGCGATCAATCAGCAGAGCGGTGTTTAAATTTGGCGCCAGTAATGCTGATTAGTCGCGGCCGGCATCCGCGACCAACTAGCGGAGCGGGTTTAAATTTGGCGCCAAAATCGCTGATTGGTCGCGTCTGGCGTCCGCGACCAATCAGCACAGCAGTGTTTAAATGTGGCGGCAAGATCGGTGATTGGTCGCGGCCGCTATTTAAATGTGGCGCCCAAATCGGTGATTGGTCACGGGCAGCGGCCGCGACCAATCAGCAGAGCGGTGTTTAACTTTAGCGCCAAGATCACTGATTGGTCGCGTGTGGAGAGCGAGACCAATCAGTGAATCGTATTGGTGAGGACCGGGGAGCGGAATCGTATTAGTGAGGACCGGGGAGCGCCGCTGCCTGTGCGGCTACTTCCGCTGCGAGAAGCCGGGAGATGAGCGACTGCTCGCAGCAGAAGTATCCGGACCCGCAGCGCCGCTCCCCGGTCCTCCCTTGACACCCTAGCCGCTGATGTCCCCACAGTATCCGCATGGTGTTACAAAGGTCCGGACATTTGTGTTAAAAATCGGTGATTGGTCGCTGGCGCTGCCCGCGACCAATCACCGATTTGGGCGCCAAATTTAAATATCGGCCGCGACCAATCACCGATCTTGGCTCCACATTTAAACACCGCTGTGCTGATTGGTCGCCGACGCTTGGCGCGACCAATCACCGATTTTGGAGCCACATTTAAATAGCGTCCGTGACCAATCAGTACAGCGGTGTTTAAATGTGGAGCCAAGATCGGTGATTGGTCGCGGCCGATATTTAAATTTGGCGCCCAAATCGGTGATTGGTCGCGGGCAGCGTCCGCGACCAATCAGCACAGTAGTGTTTAACTTTTGCGGCAAGATCAGTGATTGGTCGCGGGCCAAGACCGCGACCAATCACCGATTTGTGCGGCACATTTAAATAGCGGCTGCGACCAATTGGATGTCAGCGCCGCTGCCCGGTCCTCCCTTCACACCCTAGCCGCTGATGTCCCCACAGTATCCGCATGATGTTACAAAGGTCCGGACAATTGTGTTAAAAATCGCTGATTGGTCGCCGACGCTGGGCGCGACCAATCACCGATTTTGGCGCCACATTTAAATAGCGTCGGCGACCAATCAGCGATTTTTAACACAAATGTCCGGACCTTTGTAACACCATGCAGATACTGTGGGGACATCAGCGGCTAGGGTGTGAAGGGAGGACCGGGGAGCGGCGCTGACATCCATGCGGCTAGGGTGTGAAGGGAGGACCGGGGAGCGGCGCTGACATCCATGCGGCTAGGGTGTGAAGGGAGGACCGTTGAGCGGCGCTGACATCCAATTGGTCGCGGCCGCTATTTAAATGTGCCGCACAAATCGGTGATTGGTCGTGGTCTTGGCCCGCGACCAATCACTGATCTTGCCGCAAAAGTTAAACACTACTGTACTGATTGGTCGCGGACGCTGCCCGCGACCAATCACCGATTTGGGCGCCAAATTTAAATATCGGCCGCGACCAATCACCGATCTTGGCTACACGATCTTGGCTCCCGGCTGCATCTCCGTCCCGCAGATGGGTCCGGCGGTCGATGTCCTTCTGCTGGTACCGGCCGGGAGATGAGCGCCTCGCGGCGCTCATCTCCCGGCTGCATCGCCGCTGAGCTCCGTCCCGCAGATGAGCCGCTAACGGCCGCCATCTTTTTTCAGAAATCCCGCGGCGCTGATTGGCCGCTGCCGGACCAATGAGCGACGCGGGATTTCCAGGACAGACGGACAAACAGACAGACAGACAGACGGGATAAGACAATTATACAGTAGATTTTTTTATTTTTAACCAGTCTTTGGGGTCACACTATATAAATCCATGCCGTTTTCATGGATTTCTATAGTGTGACCAAATTGACAAGCACTTTCCAAGTGATGCTAAAATCACTTGTAAAGCGCTTGTCAACCCGCATGTGGAAATGCATGTGAAGAACGCTTCACTTCTGCATGTCCCTGGCAGGAAAAACGCATGTACAATCCGCATGTACAATCCGCATGTACAATCCGCATATACAATCCGCATGTACAATCCGCATGTACAATCCGCATATACAATCCGCATATACAATCCGCATGTACAATCCGCATGTACAATCCGCATGTACAATCCACATGTACAATCCGCATGTACAATCCGCATATACAATCCGCATGTACAATCCGCATGTACAATCCGCATGTACAATCCGCATGTACAATCCGCATGCACAATCCGCATGTACAATCCGCATATACAATCCGCATGTACAATCCGCATGTACAATCCGCATGTACAATCCGCATGCGTTTTTTCTGCCAGGGAGATGCAGAAACGCTCAGGAAAAATCCGGAGCTTTTGTGCATCGTGGGCACATAGCCTAAGTCTCTGCATTTGTCTGCTTACACATCTGTACATTTCTGAACACATTCAGCAAAAATTGCAGTACATTTGTTAAAATTGGGCATATAGCATACTATAGGTGTGACGCGCCCCCTGGGCCATATTCTTTTAGGGGGAATATCCGGAGCCGGATCAGATGGGGGTTGTAGTCTTCCGAGTGGCTGTGACCCGGTCCGTGCCCAGGGTGTCAAACTCAGTTGTATGTGGCAGTCCTACAGATGTTATAAGTTCTTTATTTGTCGACTACGCCACCCGTTGTGTTGCGGTCACTGTGGCCGCCGCTGCAACAGGGTCCGCTGAGGCTGATGGTGTAGGTGCAGCTTGTGATGGTATAACCCCCAACGGGTGGGGTATAGCCTCAGGGGGATCAGGTGCAGAGGATGGGAGTTGTGGTGATGCAGTGTAGACGGCAGTCAGAGACAGAGTCGGGTTATGCAGTTTAGGATGTTTACTCACTGCTGATGTTCTGGTCACTCCAGCTTCGAGTGACCTCCCGAGCCGTGCTGCGTCCACCAGGTTCTGGATCCAGCCAACTCCCAAATAAGTCCGGAGCGTGACCCTGAGCTCTCCTTCAGTCCTTTCTCTGGCCGTCCCCACTATTGATCCACCCAGGTCCAGCTCCCTCGGGCCTTCTGTTGGGACACCCTTGGCCTTGGGTTCCCTGACCCTCCTCGTGGTATGCCTTCGTGGTGGATGTGGTGGGTGACCGTGGCAAACGCTGCCCACGGTCTCCGGTCTCTGGCTGGGGAATGTTTTTACCCCCACCAGCTTGGGTTCCGGTACCCTGTGCCGACTCTTCACCCGGGGATTTAGTTTGGGGTCTTAGAGTCCTTTTCTTCTGTGCCTCTGAGTCTCTCTCTCTCTCCTCTCTCACTCTGGGTCTCTCTTCTCCTCTGCTCCTGACTTTCTCTCTGCAACTGACCCTGTTCTTAGTTGGTGCCCACCTTATATACACCCTCTATGTGTGAGCTCAGGTGACCAGCACCCAATGAGCTCCTATCTTTACTCAGGCTGCTCCCCCTATCTGCCCCTACACTACTTGGGATGTACCACCCCCCTCCCACTCCAGCCAGGAACAGACTCGGTCGTACCTGCACATTTCTAAGTGGGAGTACCGTCGGTCTGCTCCTCGGAAATGGGATGTGTGTAGTGCATGCAGCCTACCGAGCTCAGATCCACACTCCTTCCTTACCCGGGAGTGGAATATCACACCTCTGGATTGAGGTGCAATACCCCTGTAGCAGCCGAATCCTCAGGGTGCTACAGGTGCTTCTCACAAAATTAGAATATCATCAAAAAGTTAATTTATTTCAGTTCTTCAATACAAAAAGTAAAACTCATATTATATAGAGTCATTACAGACAGAGTGATCTATTTTAAGTGTTTATTTCTGTTAATGCTATTATCTCAGTAAATTAGAATACTTTATAACACCAGCTTGAAAAATGTTTTTAAAATCTGAAATGTTGTCCTACTGAAATGTATGTTCAGTAAATGCCCTCAATACTTGGCCAGGCTCCTTTTGCATCAATTACTGCATCAATGCGGCAATGTGGCATGGAGGCGATCAGCCTGTGACACTGCTGAGGGGTTATGGAAGCCCAGGTGGCTTTGATAGAAGCCTTCAGCTCGTCTGCATTGTTGGGTCTGGTGTCTCTCATCTTTCTCTTGACAATACCCCATAGATTCTCTATAATAGATTCTCTATGGGGTTAAGGTCAGGTGAGTTTGCTGCCAATCAAGCACAGTGATACTGTTGTGTAAACCAGGTATTGGTACTTTTGGCCGTGTGGACAGGTGCCAAGTCCTGCTGGAAAATGACATTTCCATCTCCATAAAGCTTGTCGGCAGAGGGAAGCATGAAGTGCTCTACAATGTCCTGGTAGACGGCTGCGCTGACTTTGGTCTTGATAAAACACAGTGGACCTACACCAGCAGATGACATGGCTCCCCAAACCATCACCGATTGTGGAAACTTCACACGAGACCTCAAGCAGCTTGGATTGTGGCCTCTCCACTCTTCCTCCAGACTCTGGGACCTTGATTTCCAAATTAAATGCAAAATTTACTTTCATCGGAAAACAACACCTTGGACCACTGAGCAACAGTCCAGGTGTTTTTCTCCTTGGCCCAGGTAAGATGCTTCTGGCGTTGTCTATTGGTCATGAGTGGCTCGACACAAGGAATGTGACACTTGTAGCCCATGTCCTGGATACGTCTGTGTGTGATGGCTCTTGAAGCAATGACTCCAGCAGCAGTCCACTCCTTGTGAATCTTCCCCAAATGTTTGAATGGCCTTTCCTTAACAATCTTTTCAAGGCTGCGGTTATCCCGGTTGCTTGTGCACCTCTTCCTACCACACTTTTTCTTTCCACTCAACTTTCCATAAATATGCTTGGATACAGCACTCTGTTAACAGCCAGCTTCTTTAGCAATGACCTTTTGTGGTTTACACTCCTTGTGGAGTGTGTCAATGACTGCCTTCTGGACATCTGTCAAGTCAGCAGTCTTCCCCATGATTGTGGAGCCTACTGAAACAGACAAAGGGACCTTTTTAAATGCGTAAGAAGCCATTGCAGGTGATTTTTGTTAATTATTCTAATTTACTGAGATAATGACTTTGTGTTTTCATTGGCTGTAAGCCATCATTATCAACATTAACAGAAATAAACACTTGAAATAGATCACTCTGTAATGACTCTGTATAATATATGAGTTTCACTTTTTGGATTGAAGAACTGAAATAAATTAACTTTTTGATGATATTCTAATTTTGTGAGAAGCACCTGTATGTTTGATGCATCTCATTAGCTAAGCTCAACCTCTTCCTTGCTTCACCTCAATTTGAGCCATAAATTGTGATATTTCATTTTGGTGCATTTTATGACTCCTTTTTGTCACACTTTTCTCATAACTATTTTTTTTATAACTGAGGGAAAATAACAAAATCTTATTTGTTGTACTCAAGTTTTCACAGAAACATCTGATAAAGTGTTGACTTATTTTTCTGAGTTAAACTCTTCCTTTTGGCCCTCTATATATTTGAGTTTGACAGCCCTGATGTAGATGGATGATGATGTGGCAAGAAGGGGCAGAGGGGCAGAGCCTCCTGGCTCTCAGCTTCGCTCTCCACTGCTCACAGGAGACAGCAGTTACTTCACAAATGTAACTGATAGAAAAGATGTCACGTAAGAGGGGGTCAGGGGAGCGATGTGCTGCAGGAAGAGGAGGATTAGGCAGGGAGCGCTGTGCTGCAGGAAGAGGAGGATTAGGCAGGGGAGTGATGTAAGGCAGGAGGGGGAGGCTTAGGCAGGGAAGCGATGTGCTGCAGGAAGAGGAGGATTAGGCAGGGAGCACTGTGCTGCAGGAAGAGGAGGATTAGGCAGGGGAGTGATGTAATGCAGGAGGGGGAGGCTTAGGCAGGGAAGCGATGTGCTGCAGGAAGAGGTGGCTTATGCAGGGGAGTGATGTAATGCAATAGGAGAGGATTAGGCAGGGAGCGATATGCTGCAGGAAGTGCAGGATTTGGCAGTGGGCGATGTGGTGCAAGAGGGGATTTGGCAGTGGGTGATGTGGTGCAGGAAGGGGGAGATTTAGAAAGGGCACAATGTGCTGCAAGGAGGGGAGGATTAGACGGGAGCAATGTGCCGCAAGAGGGGGAGGTTTAGACAGGGGAGTGATGTGCTGCAGGAGTGGGAGAATTAAGCGGTGAGAAACATGCTGCAGGACGGGGAGGGTTAGGCAGGGGAGCAATGTGCTGCAGGTGGAAGGAGAATCTGTGACTACAGCCCAGTGTTTAAGGTTTATTGGAGCCTGTCTTTTATATATTTTATTGTTTTTTTTTCTGACAAAACTGCATAACATCTGACATGAAGTCCGCTTAGCAGTCACTGTCCCTGTAGATTGTTACTGTCCAGGTTCACCGCTGTCTCTTTTTGTTTTTAGTGCCAATCTGACAGCAGTGAAGGTTCCGCTGATAATGGCGGTCGGGTTCCGAATAGAATGTTCATGTCTGTTCTCATTGTAGTAACATCACGGAATATGCTAATTTCTTCTGACCACACCCGATGACTGAATAAAGGCGCCTCACCCACTTGTCTATGTCATCACTTTGTGGTGTCACAATGATCTAAGGGGATAAAAAAACGCTCCTGGCAGCTTTACAGTCATTCGTCCCTTCGTGTTAAAGGAGCAGGATGATAGAGCCGCACCATGCCAGCCAGAAGAAAAGAAAGTGGAGCCCTTCAAGATGATGAAGCAAGAAAGCAGACTGTGGAAGGCCATCCAGGACCAAGAGCATCATGAGGGCCTGGTAACGTATACTACACAACTGTTCTGTATATGCTCATGCCATGTACACCTATGGTGGCCGATTCATCAAGGCTGGTGGATTTCTATACCAGCATTCATGAAGCGCCTATTGGAGGAACGTGCACCAAATTCATTAAAAAGACTAAACCTCTTAATGAACTTGACTCATCCTTAAAGGGGTTGTTCCCTTTCAATAAATGAATGTCCCTAGCTGCAGGTCATTTAATTAAAAAAAAGAGGTTCCACCATCTCAGTGCTGCAGCAGCTCAGTGCGCTCAGCTGGGCAGTCCGTCTGATTACATTTGTTGGCTGCGGCAGTATTGAGGTGATGTCAGTGCCATACACAATCCCAGGAATGGGTCAGGACAGCACAGTTTGATTCTTTATACCTGCAGCCAGGGTCATTCATTTATTGAAATATCCCCTTAAAGCTGACGTACTACACCTCAAGAAATGTACTCCAGTCAAAAGATGGAGTCAATTTCAGTCCTATTTTACACCACTTTTCCAGCCTAATTTGTAATAAGTTTTCAGGTAAAGCTAAGCCACAAGCGGTCCAGATAAGCTCTGTTCACTATTTAAGAAGTTAAAAGAGTGGGTGTAAAAAGGTCAGAGTATTCAAATGTAAGTTGCGCAGGAATTTACTGAGATTCAAACAGTTGTGCAACACATTTTCGGTGAAAACTGCTTGATGAAAAATGTTCCTTGAATAATATAACATTTCAGGTTAGTGGTAATAGATTTTGTTATGTTACGTTGATCCAGGGAACTAGTCTGACTGCCATATGTGGAGTCGGGAAGGAATTTTTCCCCTAAAATGGGGCAATTAGCATCTGCCTCGTGGGGTTTTTGCCTTCCTCTGGATCAACACATTAGCTTTTAGGTTGAACTTGATGGACTTGTGTCTTTCAACCTTAAAACTATGAAACTGTCCCTGTATTGAGGTTCAAGGGTGAAGCCCAGGGTTCATTTGGAACCATCAGAAATGGTGTGTTTTGCGCCCAGTCTGTTCAAGGAAGCCTGTTTGAGCCAACGGCCTCAGAAATATCCTAACATTTCAGAAAGTAGCAATAGTTAGGGTGGCTGAACCATTCTAGCCTTAAGTTTGCCCCTCCAGTCAGCATCTACTATGTAGATGCAATCAAGGCCATGTAATAAGTCTTTATCGCTGTACAGGGCTGTAAGAGTGAAGGCCAGAGTTCCTTTGGAACCTGTAGGATAGACTGGCTTTTGCCAAGTCTTTCCAAAGAAGCTTTTTTGAGCCATAGGCCTCAGACAGGTCCTAACAAGAAAGTGGCATTAGATAGGTTTTCTTTAGTTAGGATTGATTCAACTACTCAAGCCTCAAGCGCACTCCTCCGGCCAGCAGCTACTCTGTAGATGCAACCCTGGGCCTATGGTAAGTATCTATCCCTGTACAGGGGTGTAATGGTAAAAACCTGGGTTCCCTTGGGATCTGCAGAATGGAGTAGCTTGCGCCAAGTCTGTCCGAGGACGTCTGTTTGAGCCAACAGCCTTAAACAGATCCCAGTATTTAGGAAAAAAAAAAGCTTCAGTTAGAGTTGAATCAACCACTATAGCCTCAAGCTCGCTCCTCCGGCCAGCAGCTACTCTGTAGATGCAGCCCTGGGCCTATGGTAAGTATCTATCCATGTACAGGCGTGTAATGGTAAAGGCCAGGGTTCTCTTGGGATCTGCAGAATGGAGTAGCTTGCGCCAAGTCTGTCCGAGAAAGCCTTTTTGAGCTGATGGATTTAAACAAATTTCAACATTTAGGAAAAAAGCATTAATCTATTTCAGTTAGAGTTAATTCAATTACTCTAGCATAAAGATCCTAATTCACTTTGTCTAAAGGAAGTTAGTTGGCAAATTTTTATTGTGTGAGCAATGAGGTTATGGAACTCTCTACCACATGAACTTGAAATACTTAATTTTCTAAAAAAAATTCAAGGAGGGCATATGTGTGCCTTTCTTGAATAATATAAAATTGCAGGTTATCCGTACTAGATTTTGTTATGGGACGTTGATCCAGGGAACTAGTCTGATTGCCATATGTGGAGTCGGGAAGGAATTTTTCCTCTAATATGGGGCAATTAGCATCTGCCTCATGGGGTTTTTGCCTTCCTCTGGATCAACACATTAGCTTTTAGGTTGAACTTGATGGACTTGTGTCTTTCAACCTTTAAACTATGAAACTGTCCTTGTATTGAGGTTCAAGGGTGAAGCCCAGGGTTCATTTGGAAACATCAGAAATGGTGTGTTTTGCGCCCAGTCTGTCCAAGGAAGCCTGTTTGAGCCAACGGCCTCAGAAATATCCTAACATTTAAGAAAGTAGCAATAGTTAGGGTTGGCTGAACCATTCTAGCCTTAAGTTTGCCCCTCCAGTCAGTATCTACTATGTAGATGCAATCAAGGCCCTGCAATAAGTCTTTATCGCTGTACAGAGCTGAAAGAGTGAAGGCCAGAGTTCCTTTGGAACCTGTAGGATAGACTGGCTTTTGCCAAGTCTTTCCAAAGAAGCTTTTTTGAGCCATAGGCCTCAGACAGGTCCTAACAAGAAAGTGGCATTAGATAGGTTTTTCTTTAGTTAGGATTGATTCAACTACTCAAGCCCCAAGCGCACTCCTCCGGCCAGCAGCTACTCTGTAGATGCAACCCTGGGCCTATGGTAAGTATCTATCCCTGTACAGGGGTGTAATGGTAAAAAACAGGGTTCCCTTGGGATCTGCAGAATGGAGTAGCTTGCGCCAAGTCTGTCCGAGGAAGTCTGTTTGAGCCAACAGCCTTAAACAGATCCCAGTATTTAGGAAAAAAAAGCTTTAGTTAGAGTTGAATCAACCACTATAGCCTCAAGCTCGCTCCTCCGGCCAGCAGCTACTCTGTAGATGCAGCCCTGGGCCTATGGTAAGTATCTATCCCTGTACAGGGGTGTAATGGTAAAGGCCAGGGTTCCCTTGGGATCTGCAGAATGGAGTAGCTTGCGCCAAGTCTGTCCGAGAAAGCCTTTTTGAGCTGATGGATTTAAACAAATTTCAACATTTAGGAAAAAAGCATTAATCTATTTCAGTTAGAGTTAATTCAATTACTCTAGCATAAAGATCCTAATTCACTTTGTCTAAAGGAAGTTAGTTGGCAAATTTTTATTGTGTGAGCAATGAGGTTATGAAACTCTCTACCACATGAAATTGAAATACTTAATTTTCTAAAAAAAATTCAAGGAGGGCATGTGTGTGCCTTTCTTGAATAATATAAAATTGCAGGTTATCCGTACTAGATTTTGTTATGGGACGTTGATCCAGGGAACTAGTCTGATTGCCATATGTGGAGTCGGGAAGGAATTTTTCCCCTAATATGGGGCAATTAGCATCTGCCTCATGGGGTTTTTGCCTTCCTCTGGATCAACACATTAGCTTTTAGGTTGAACTTGATGGACTTGTGTCTTTCAACCTTAAAACTATGAAACGGTCCCTGTATAGAGGTTCAAGGGTGAAGCCCAGGGTTCATTTGGAAACATCAGAAATGGTGTGTTTTGCGCCCAGTCTGTCCAAGGAAGCCTGTTTGAGCCAACGGCCTCAAAAATATCTT
The DNA here is from genome assembly GCF_046119375.1 of Phyllobates terribilis. Classification (NCBI taxonomy): domain Eukaryota; kingdom Metazoa; phylum Chordata; class Amphibia; order Anura; family Dendrobatidae; genus Phyllobates; species Phyllobates terribilis. The sequence continues at coordinate 65,759 of NW_027363835.1, forward strand.
AACATTGAAGAAAGTAGCAATAGTTAGGGTTGGCTGAACCATTCTAGCCTTAAGTTTGCCCCTCCAGTCAGCATCTACTATGTAGATGCAATCGAGGCCCTGTAATAAGTCTTTATCGCTGTACAGGGCTGTAAGAGTGAAGGCCAGAGTTCCTTTGGAACCTGTAGGATAGACTGGCTTTTGCCAAGTCTTTCCAAAGAAGCTTTTTTGAGCCATAGGCCTCAGACAGGTCCTAACAAGAAAGTGGCAATAGATAGGTTTTCCTTTAGTTAGGATTGATTCAACTACTCAAGCCTCAAGCGCACTCCTCCGGCCAGCAGCTACTCTGTAGATGCAACCCTGGGCCTATGGTAAGTATCTATCCCTGTACAGGGGTGTAATGGTAAAAACCAGGGTTCCCTTGGGATCTGCAGAATGGAGTAGCTTGCGCCAAGTCTGTCCGAGGAAGTCTGTTTGAGCCAACAGCCTTAAACAGATCCCAGTATTTAGGAAAAAAAAGCTTTAGTTAGAGTTGAATCAACCACTATAGCCTCAAGCTCGCTCCTCCGGCCAGCAGCTACTCTGTAGATGCAGCCCTGGGCCTATGGTAAGTATCTATCCCTGTACAGGGGTGTAATGGTAAAGGCCAGGGTTCCCTTGGGATCTGCAGAATGGAGTAGCTTGCGCCAAGTCTGTCCGAGAAAGCCTTTTTGAGCTGATGGATTTAAACAAATTTCAACATTTAGGAAAAAAGCATTAATCTATTTCAGTTAGAGTTAATTCAATTACTCTAGCATAAAGATCCTAATTCACTTTGTCTAAAGGAAGTTAGTTGGCAAATTTTTATTGTGTGAGCAATGAGGTTATGAAACTCTCTACCACATGAAATTGAAATACTTAATTTTCTAAAAAAAATTCAAGGAGGGCATGTGTGTGCCTTTCTTAAATAATATAAAATTGCAGGTTATCCGTACTAGATTTTGTTATGGGACGTTGATCCAGGGAACTAGTCTGATTGCCATATGTGGAGTCGGGAAGGAATTTTTCCCCTAATATGGGGCAATTAGCATCTGCCTCATGGGGTTTTTGCCTTCCTCTGGATCAACACATTAGCTTTTAGGTTGAACTTGACAGACTTGTGTCTTTCAACCTTAAAACTATGAAACGGTCCCTGTATAGAGGTTCAAGGGTGAAGCCCAGGGTTCATTTGCAAACATCAGAAATGGTGTGTCTTGCGCCAAGTCTGTCCAAGGAAGCCTGTTTGAGCCAATGGCCTCAGAAATATCCTAACATTTAAGAAAGTAGCAATAGTTAGGGTTGGCTGAACCATTCTAACTTTAAGTTTGCCCCTCCAGTCAGCATCTACTATGTAGATGCAATCAAGGCCCTGTAATAAGTCTTTATCACTGTACATGGCTGTAAGAGTGAAGGCCAGAGTTCCTTTGGAACCTGTAGGATAGACTGGCTTTTGCCAAGTCTTTCCAAAGAAGCTTTTTTGAGCCATAGGCCTCAGACAGGTCCTAACAAGAAAGTGGCATTAGATAGGTTTTTCTTTAGTTAGGATTGATTCAACTACTCAAGCCTCAAGCGCACTCCTCCGGCCAGCAGCTACTCTGTAGATGCAACCCTGGGCCTATGGTAAGTATCTATCCCTGTACAGGTGTGTAATGGTAAAAACCAGGGTTCCCTTGGGATCTGCAGAATGGAGTAGCTTGCGCCAAGTCTGTCCGAGGAAGTCTGTTTGAGCCAACAGCCTTAAACAGATCCCAGTATTTAGGAAAAAAAAGCTTTAGTTAGAGTTGAATCAACCACTATAGCCTCAAGCTCGCTCCTCCGGCCAGCAGCTACTCTGTAGATGCAGCCCTGGGCCTATGGTAAGTATCTATCCCTGTACAGGGGTGTAATGGTAAAGGCCAGGGTTCCCTTGGGATCTGCAGAATGGAGTAGCTTGCGCCAAGTCTGTCCGAGAAAGCCTTTTTGAGCTGATGGATTTAAACATATTTCAACATTTAGGAAAAAAGCATTAATCTATTTCAGTTAGAGTTAATTCAATTACTCTAGCATAAAGATCCTAATTCACTTTGTCTAAAGGAAGTTAGTTGGCAAATTTTTATTGTGTGAGCAATGAGGTTATGAAACTCTCTACCACATGAAATTGAAATACTTAATTTTCTAAAAAAAATTCAAGGAGGGCATGTGTGTGCCTTTCTTGAATAATATAAAATTGCAGGTTATCCGTACTAGATTTTGTTATGGGACGTTGATCCAGGGAACTAGTCTGATTGCCATATGTGGAGTCGGGAAGGAATTTTTCCCCTAATATGGGGCAATTAGCATCTGCCTCATGGGGTTTTTGCCTTCCTCTGGATCAACACATTAGCTTTTAGGTTGAACTTGACAGACTTGTGTCTTTCAACCTTAAAACTATGAAACGGTCCCTGTATAGAGGTTCAAGGGTGAAGCCCAGGGTTCATTTGGAAACATCAGAAATGGTGTGTTTTGCGCCAAGTCTGTCCAAGGAAGCCTGTTTGAGCCAACGGCCTCAGAAATATCCTAACATTTAAGAAAGTAGCAATAGTTAGGGTTGGCTGAACCATTCTAACCTTAAGTTTGCCCCTCCAGTCAGCATCTACTATGTAGATGCAATCAAGGCCCTGTAATAAGTCTTTATCACTGTACAGGGATGTAAGAGTGAAGGTCAGAGTTCCTTTGGAACCTGTAGGATAGACTGGCTTTTGCCAAGTTTTTCCAAAGAAGCTTTTTTGAGCCATAGGCCTCAGACAGGTCCTAACAAGAAAGTGTCATTAGATAGTTTTTTCTTTAGTTAGGATTGACTCAACTACTCAAGCCTCAAGCGCACTCCTCCGGCCAGCAGCTACTCTGTAGATGCAACCCTGGGCCTATGGTAAGTATCTATCCCTGTACAGGGGTGTAATGGTAAAAACCAGGGTTCCCTTGGGATCTGCAGAATGGAGTAGCTTGCGCCAAGTCTGTCCGAGGAAGTCTGTTTGAGCCAACAGCCTTAAACAGATCCCAGTATTTAGGAATAAAAAGCTTTAGTTAGAGTTGAATCAACCACTATAGCCTCAAGCTCGCTCCTCCGGCCAGCAGCTACTCTGTAGATGCAACCCTGGGCCTATGGTAAGTATCTATCCCTGTACAGGGGTGTAATGGTAAAGGCCAGGGTTCCGTTGGGATCTGCAGAATGGAGTAGCTTGCGCCAAGTCTGTCCGAGAAAGCCTTTTTGAGCTGATGGATTTAAACAAATTTCAACATTTAGGAAAAAAGCATTAATCTATTTCAGTTAGAGTTAATTCAATTACTCTAGCATAAAGATCCTAATTCACTTTGTCTAAAGGAAGTTAGTTGGCAAATTTTTATTGTGTGAGCAATGAGGTTATGAAACTCTCTACCACATGAAATTGAAATACTTAATTTTCTAAAAAAAATTCAAGGAGGGCATGTGTGTGCCTTTCTTAAATAATATAAAATTGCAGGTTATCCGTACTAGATTTTGTTATGGGACGTTGATCCAGGGAACTAGTCTGATTGCCATATGTGGAGTCGGGAAGGAATTTTTCCCCTAATATGGGGCAATTAGCATCTGCCTCATGGGGTTTTTGCCTTCCTCTGGATCAACACATTAGCTTTTAGGTTGAACTTGACAGACTTGTGTCTTTCAACCTTAAAACTATGAAACGGTCCCTGTATAGAGGTTCAAGGGTGAAGCCCAGGGTTCATTTGGAAACATCAGAAATGGTGTGTCTTGCGCCAAGTCTGTCCAAGGAAGCCTGTTTGAGCCAATGGCCTCAGAAATATCCTAACATTTAAGAAAGTAGCAATAGTTAGGGTTGGCTGAACCATTCTAACTTTAAGTTTGCCCCTCCAGTCAGCATCTACTATGTAGATGCAATCAAGGCCCTGTAATAAGTCTTTATCACTGTACATGGCTGTAAGAGTGAAGGCCAGAGTTCCTTTGGAACCTGTAGGATAGACTGGCTTTTGCCAAGTCTTTCCAAAGAAGCTTTTTTGAGCCATAGGCCTCAGACAGGTCCTAACAAGAAAGTGGCATTAGATAGGTTTTTCTTTAGTTAGGATTGATTCAACTACTCAAGCCTCAAGCGCACTCCTCCGGCCAGCAGCTACTCTGTAGATGCAACCCTGGGCCTATGGTAAGTATCTATCCCTGTACAGGTGTGTAATGGTAAAAACCAGGGTTCCCTTGGGATCTGCAGAATGGAGTAGCTTGCGCCAAGTCTGTCCGAGGAAGTCTGTTTGAGCCAACAGCCTTAAACAGATCCCAGTATTTAGGAAAAAAAAGCTTTAGTTAGAGTTGAATCAACCACTATAGCCTCAAGCTCGCTCCTCCGGCCAGCAGCTACTCTGTAGATGCAGCCCTGGGCCTATGGTAAGTATCTATCCCTGTACAGGGGTGTAATGGTAAAGGCCAGGGTTCCCTTGGGATCTGCAGAATGGAGTAGCTTGCGCCAAGTCTGTCCGAGAAAGCCTTTTTGAGCTGATGGATTTAAACAAATTTCAACATTTAGGAAAAAAGCATTAATCTATTTCAGTTACAGTTAATTCAATTACTCTAGCATAAAGATCCTAATTCACTTTGTCTAAAGGAAGTTAGTTGGCAAATTTTTATTGTGTGAGCAATGAGGTTATGAAACTCTCTACCACATGAAATTGAAATACTTAATTTTCTAAAAAAAATTCAAGGAGGGCATGTGTGTGCCTTTCTTGAATAATATAAAATTGCAGGTTATCCGTACTAGATTTTGTTATGGGACGTTGATCCAGGGAACTAGTCTGATTGCCATATGTGGAGTCGGGAAGGAATTTTTCCCCTAATATGGGGCAATTAGCATCTGCCTCATGGGGTTTTTGCCTTCCTCTGGATCAACACATTAGCTTTTAGGTTGAACTTGATGGACTTGTGTCTTTCAACCTTAAAACTATGAAACGGTCCCTGTATAGAGGTTCAAGGGTGAAGCCCAGGGTTCATTTGGAAACATCAGAAATGGTGTGTTTTGCGCCAAGTCTGTCCAAGGAAGCCTGTTTGAGCCAACGGCCTCAGAAATATCCTAACATTTAAGAAAGTAGCAATAGTTAGGGTTGGCTGAACCATTCTAACCTTAAGTTTGCCCCTCCAGTCAGCATCTACTATGTAGATGCAATCAAGGCCCTGTAATAAGTCTTTATCACTGTACAGGGATGTAAGAGTGAAGGTCAGAGTTCCTTTGGAACCTGTAGGATAGACTGGCTTTTGCCAAGTTTTTCCAAAGAAGCTTTTTTGAGCCATAGGCCTCAGACAGGTCCTAACAAGAAAGTGGCATTAGATAGGTTTTTCTTTAGTTAGGATTGACTCAACTACTCAAGCCTCAAGCGCACTCCTCCGGCCAGCAGCTACTCTGTAGATGCAACCCTGGGCCTATGGTAAGTATCTATCCCTGTACAGGGGTGTAATGGTAAAAACCAGGGTTCCCTTGGGATCTGCAGAATGGAGTAGCTTGCGCCAAGTCTGTCCGAGGAAGTCTGTTTGAGCCAACAGCCTTAAACAGATCCCAGTATTTAGGAAAAAAAAGCTTTAGTTAGAGTTGAATCAACCACTATAGCCTCAAGCTCGCTCCTCCAGCCAGCAGCTACTCTGTAGATGCAACCCTGGGCCTATGGTAAGTATCTATCCCTGTACAGGGGTGTAATGGTAAAGGCCAGGGTTCCCTTGGGATCTGCAGAATGGAGTAGCTTGCGCCAAGTCTGTCCGAGGAAGCCTTTTTGAGCCAATGGCCTTAGACAGAACCCATCATTTAGTAATAAAAAAGCTTTAGTTAGAGTTATAGCCTCAAGCTCGCTCCTCTGGCCAGCAGCTACTCTGTAGATGCAACCCTGAGCATGTGGTAAGTCTCCATTCCTCTAAAGGGGTGTAATGGTAAAGATCAGGGTTCCTTTTGACCTGCTTATGCCAAGTCTGTCAAAGGAAGCCTTTTTGAGCTGATGGCTCTACACAGATCCTAATGTTTAGGAAAAAAGCTTATGTGTATTTCAGTTAGATTAAAAGTAAAGCCAACAAAAGAGAATTTAACTTTCCTCAAAAAATCAATTATTAATATAGCATTTACCTGCCCAGATCTCAGAACTAATGCACTATTAGGATGTAGCAATCCCATATAATTTTGTGTGCAGTTTTAATACTATGTAATCACCCCCCTCCATTAATTGGTAATATGTGAGTGGTTGTCGCATCAGTATTTTGCACCTGTATTGCTGTCATCGTTATTATATGGTATGATTAGTACTGAGACCTAGGCAGGTAAACACTGTTGCCCTTTTCTCCTGTGTTAATTCTTGAATTTTGGTGGGAATTTAAATTTGTCTTTGCTTTTAATGTTAGTGTAGGGACTCGCAAGTATGAGGACCCTTGACGCGGGTTGCGAGCTTGTGTATTTTGGCCAAAATATTTACTAATACCTCATATATATCATATATATTTTTTGCATGTTATTTTTATTCAGGGTGCAGCCAGACCCATCAATGTTGGCCTTGTAAACTAGGGTGTCTGTCTTCATGGGGTGCACTTAAAAAGTGCTGGACAGCCCGCCTAATCTAATAGTTTGGGCTTCACTAATAGGCTGTAAGCCAGACATTGTGCACTACCTATGTGTGACCAGTGCCCTATACAAGGCTTATTTGTGTGCAGTTTTAATACTAAGCAATCACCCCCTCCATGAATTGGTAGGTTGTGAGTGGTTGTCTCATCAATATTTTGCACCTGTGTTGCTGACTTCTTCATTATATGGGTTTGCTGCATCCTTGTAATTATTGTTGCTGTATTTGCTGTGTTAATTCTTGAATTTTGGTGGGAACTTTAATTCCTTGTTTTTGTGACTTTGCTTTTAATGTTAGTGTAGGGACTCGCAAGTATGAGGACCCTTGAGCAGGTTGCGAGCTTGTATATTTTGGCCAAAATATCGACCAATACCTCATATATATCATATATATTTTTTACATGCTATTTTTATTCAGGGTGCAGCCAAGCCCATCTACAGGTGCATCTCACAAAATTAGAATATCACCAGAAAAGTTAATTTATTTCAGTTCTTCAATACAAAACGTGAAACTCATATATTATATAGAGCCATTACACACAGAGTGATCTATTTCACGTGTTTATTTCTGTTAATATTGATGATTATGGCTTACAGCCAATGAAAACTCAAAAGTCATTATTTCAATTAATTAGAATACCTTATAACAACAGCTTGAAAAATGTTTTCAAAATCAAAAATGTTATCCTACTGAAATGTATGTTCAATAAATGCCCTCAATACTTGGTCGGGGATCCTTTTACATCAATTACTGCATCAATGCGGCAATGTGGCATGGAGGGATCAGCCTGTGGCACTGCTGAGGGGTTATGGAAGCCCAGGTGGCTTTGATAGAAGCCTTCAGCTCGTCTGCATTGTTGGGTCTGGTGTCTCTCATTTTCCTCTTGACAATACCCCATAGATTCTTTATGGGGTTAAGGTTAGGCGAGTTTGCTGCAAATCAAGCACAGTGATACTGTTGTGTGTAAACCAGGTATTAGTACTTTTGTCAGTGTGGACAGGGGCCAAGTCCTGCTGGAAAATGACATTTCCATCTCCAAAAAGCTTGGCGTAGCTAAGGTTTTGGTTCAGGGGGCCGAAACTTCTGAGTGGGCCTCTAACCAGGTAACCCTGATTCCAACTATAGCGGCGCACCCAGATAGTTGATGTAGGAAAACCTCAGCAGATGACCGCGCTGTTACTAAAAATAATCTCTATACAAAGACCAGCACTGATATTACCGCCATATGGTGACATATATTGATAGATGCCAGTCCTGCAAAACATATAAGAGATCACAGCTCAGTTATATATAGTACCTTACAGCTGACGTTCTTTCTGATTAAATTGTTCACTTTTCCCGTCTTTTCCATCTGGCCCAGACCAACACGACAACTTCTCCAGCCAGGGCTCAGAGTCTCAGGTATGCAGAGATCACAACAAAGACACATTTGACTCCTTACATTTCAGGCACTGACCACATCTATCCCCAACCTGCACAAACTTCTCATCCTGCTGATACCCCAATACTGAGCCTCTGCTGCAAAATGTGTCCCTATTACTGCACCTACTGTGTGCCCTCTAGATGGTAAAACAAACCTCTAAAATAAAGTAATGCCGTGTGCAAGTGTCCTAGAAAACAGTGCCCACATTGTGCCCCCTAGAAAGTAATAGTGCCCCTTCGACAGTCACGATAACCTGAGTTCCCCTATAACAATAAGTGCCCACCTAAGATTTAATAATGTCCTGAGTCTCCCCCCATGTAGAGCTCCGCTCTAACCAGTATGATGTTCTCCTATTCACTATATAATTCCCCCTCACTGTATAGTACCCCCACACAGTATACTGACCCCTTAGTAGCCCCCAAGCTGATGGCTCCAACACTGTATGATGGCCTCCACACCATACAAAGATCCCACATTATCTCCCACACTGTATGATGGCCCCCACACTGTTCAAAGAACCCACATTATCTCCCACACTGTATAAATAGCCTACATATAGTATAATGCACCAGATAGTCCTCAATATAGTATAATGCACTCCCCATAGTCCTTCATATAGTATAATGCACCCCCATAGGCAGAGTCTGTAGTATAATGCCCCCCCATAGTATAATGCACCAGATAGTCCTCAATATAGTATAATGCACTCCCCATAGTCCTTCGTATAGTATAATGCGCCCCTATAGGCAGAGTCTGTAGTAAAATGCTCCCCCCATTGACAGAGTCTGTAGTATAAAGCTCCCCCCCATAGGCAGAGTCTGTAGTATAATGCTCCCCCCCATCATAGGCAGAGTCTGTGGTATAATGCCCCCCCATAGGCAGAGTCTGCAGTATAATGCCCCCCCATAGGCAGAGTCTGTAGTATAATGCTCTCCCCTCCTCATAGGCAGAGTCTGTAGTATAATGCCCCCCCCTTCCTCATAGGCAGAATCTGTAGTATAATGCCCCCCCCATCTCATAGGCAGAGTCTGTGGTATAATGCCCCCCCATCTCATAGGCAGCGTCTGTAGTATAATGCCCCACCTATAGGCAGAGTCTGTAGTAAAATGCACCCCCCATAGGCAGAGTCTGTAGTATAATGCTCCCCCTCTTATAGGCAGAGTCTGTAGTACAATGTCCCCCCCATAGGCAGAGTCTGTAGTATAATGCCCTCCCCTGCTCATAAACAGAGTCTGTAGTATAATGCCCCCCATAGGCAGAGTCTGTAGTATAATGCACCTCCCCCTTCCCATAGGCAGAGTCTGTAATATAATGCCGCCCCCCACCCGGCAAAAAATAAATAAACGGTACTCACCTCTCCTCCTGGTTCCCTCGCTGCTCAGAGCACCCAGCCCGCACACATCTTCAGCACAGCGGGCCGGGCGCCAAGTGATGATGCCAGGGACGTCAGTCACAGAAGGGACTAATGGGAGAGAGATCCGCGCTCCCTCTCTCATCAGTAAACTTGCGGCGGTGACGGGCGGTGGGGCCCGATGCTGGCACCAGGGGCATGCCAGATACAGTTACACTGGCGTAGCCCTGGATGGGCCCCCTAAGAGCGAGGGGCCCGGGGCCACCGCCCCTTTGCCCCCCTGGTAGCTATGATACTGTGGCGGAGGGGAGCTTTAAATGCTCTAAAATTTCCTGGTAGACGGCTGCGCTGACTTTGGTGTTGAAAAAACACAGTGGACCTACACCAGCACATGACATGGCTCCCCAAACCATCACTGATTGTGGAAACTTCACACTAGACCTCAAGCAGCTTGGATCGTGGCCTCTCCACTCTTCTTCCAGACTCTGGGACCTTGATTTCAAATGAAAATTGGAACTCTGGGACCTTGTGGAGTGTGTCAATGACTGCCTTCTGGACATCTGTCAAGTCAGCAGTCTTCACCATGATTGTGGAGCCTACTAAAACAGACTAAGGGACCTTTTTAAATGCTTAGGAAGTCTTTGCAGGTGTTTTTTGTTAATTATTTTAATTTACTGAGTTAATGACTTTTGTGTTTTCATTGGCTGTAAGCCATAATCATCGACATTAACAGAAATAAACACTTGAAATAGATCACTGTGTTTGCAATGACTCTATATAATATATGAGGTTCACTTTTTGCATTGAAGAACTGAAATAAATTAACTTTTTGATGATATTCTAATTTTGTGAGATGCACCTATATATTATGGCCTTGTAAATTAGAGTGTCTATCTTCATGGGTTGCACTTAAATAGTGCTGGGCAGCCCATGTTCTGGCCTCAGCAGCGAATTTAGCTATCCAGGGAATCTAGTCACTTAATGTGTATATCAGTTCTGACATTATGTTGCTTGCATTTGAATCCTGTCTATTTTTTATTGTTTGATAACTGCACTGTCTGCTAGTGATTTAATGTATTTGCTCTCGGGCACTCGGAGCCGGGCAATAGGGAGAAGATGGGGGTAGTGGTGGCAACCCGGTCCGTGGCTCAGGGTGGTCAGGCCAGTGGCAGTCCTTTATAAGTTTTAAGTAATGTCCGACTACGCCACCCGTGGATTGCGGTCAGTGCTAACCGCCGCTGCAGTGCAGACCTCTGGGGCAGATGTAAATGTGCAGCTCTGAATAGTACAACTCCCCACGGGAAGAGTAGGGCCCCAGGGTAGTGTATGATGGATGATGGAGGAGATGATTCCAACCGCATTAGCCAGGAAACGGAGGCCTCTTAAACAGTTCAGGGTCTTTATTAGAACAGGTAAAACGACCCAGAAACAGGCCCGGCTAGGAGGGGGCCTGGATGTCTGAGAGTAAGTGGGAAGCTGGCCCTGGTCAGAGTGAGGGTGTCGGCCTACCGTGCTCTCTGTGCTCCTTCTGGCTATTTCCCTTCTGGTAATGTAACAGCCCACATTCCTGAGCTCACCGTGTCCTCTCGCCCTTATGGCTTGCAACTTGGGTCCCTTGCTACTCCCGGCCTGGTACGGCTCTGCTGGTCCCTTCTGCTGTGGCGGAGCCTCCGGGCTTCTTAGGCCAAGGAACATACAGTCCCCTGCGGACTGGTTATCTGCTGTAGGATGTGGAATCCTCACAGCCTCAGACACCAAAGTCTGGAAGATTAGTTTCTTTATCTGCCAGGACAGACTCACTTCGCCTTTTGTCGCTGGCTCATGGCTCTCCTACTGCCACACGTCCTCTTAGGCTGCAACACAACTGTCTGTCCCTGCTCTGGGACACCTCTCAATCCAGAGACAGGTTGTCCAGTTCTCTCTAACCCTGCCCCCAGTTCCAGCTTTTATAGGGGCAGCCTGCTCCCCCTACTGGCCTGTGACAGGAGGTATTGCATGCTAATGGCCCTTGACTAGAGGACCTCCCCCTTGCTCTCAGACACAGCTTTATTATACATTTGTGTTATCCAGGCCAGGGTGACACATTCCCCCCTAGTAAAATTTAGTACTCCGGGACTAAACAATAAACAAAGATCATATGCATGACCATAAAACATTATCAGGCAAGTGACGCACAGATTGAGTTCTTAAGGTCACAGTGTGGTCTGTGACCGGGTGTCCATTTTCACCAACACAACGGGGAGCCTTAACCAGGTGGGGGTCTGTCCTAGCCCCAAGTCCTTTACAGTCTTAGTTCATTCCTTGGTCAGGCTCCGAACGCAGTCCATACAAAGTCCCGGTTATTAAAAGTCCATAACCTTTGAGTCCGTACGGTAACTGTAAGAAACTGAAATACACAATTACTAATCATGCATGTAAATTTGCAAACATTTCAACACTTGGCAACAGGGTTATTTACAGTTTTAGTGCACCCTATATTCTCCAGCGAGCGGGTATCTGCCCCTTTGTGCTTCTGGTTGACCTGCGTAACCCACTGTCTGGTGGTGGACCAACCTGGTTTTCTTCACTAGCGTTAGGGGTAGAGCTACCAGCTTGGTGTACAGGTAGGGCAGGCAGCTGTCTACGGGTCCTTTGGCTCATCGCAGGCATGGCAGGCTCACTGTCAGCAGAGGGTTGATTCTCCTGGGCTGCTGGTACAGGCTCTTCTGCCTCTGGAACTGCTTGCTCTTCTTCACCTTCCGGCTCTGGTGTAGGTTGTTGCTGAGCCGGTTGCAGGAAATGCAGGACGGGTACCACTATGGCATCGTTTATTCGAGTCCAGGACTGAGGGAACTCTCAGAGAACGGTGCTGATCATTTCTTCCTTGTCCTCTGCGGGTTCAAGGTCACTTTGATCCTCTTCTGCACTACGGAGTTGTTCGGGGCACCTTTTTAGGTGGTCTCTGGAGACGGTACTAGTGGTTTCTCCTCCATCCTTGGTGATCACGCACACCTTCGAGTTGTCATGATCAGACTGCAGTATGGTGTAGGGTTCCCTTTCCCACTGGTCGTCCATCTTATGTAGCCTTCTCTTTCGCTTCAGGACCTGCTCACCAGGTTCTAGGGGACCAGCAGGGGCGTGTTGGTTGAAGAGTCTTTCTTGCCTTTCTCTCACCTGGGCCAGGCTCTTCTCCTCACTCTCCTGTACATTCTTGTACTGCAGTCGCCTCTCCGTATCCCAGTCCGCATCCAGGGAGGTGTCCTCAGATGTTAGGACTCCCATCTCCAGATCTAGGGGCAGCTTACCTGGTCTGGCTCGCATCAGGTAAGCCGGGGTGCAGTTTGTAGCGTTCACCGGGATATGGTTGTATAAGTCTATCAGGTCCGGCAGTTTTTCTGGCCACAGGCTGCATTCCTCCAGGGGCAACGTCTTCAGGAGATCAATGACTATATTGTTCATTTAATCACACATCCCGTTGGTTTGTGGGCGGTAAGGCGTTGTCCGAATCTTCTTACAGCCATAGAGGTTGCAGAACTCTTGCAAGATTTCAGCTCCGAACGCTGGACCCTGGTCCGTCAGGACCTGTTCCGGATACCCGTGTGGACGGCAGAAGTATTGCTGGAAGGCTCTGGCCGCCGTTTGGGCTGTCAAGTCTTTTACCGGGACCACCACTAGAAAACGGGAATAGTGGTCCACGATTGTCAGGGCGTAGATGTATCCTGACCGGCTTGGAGCCAATTTGACGTGGTTCAGAGCTACCAGCTCAAGAGGCTGCTGGGTGACGATGGGCTTCAAGGGTGTCTTCTGGCTGGTGCGGTCTTTTCTCCTTAAGTTACAAGGGCCACAGTCCCTGCACCACTTCTCTACAGCCCCTCTCATGCCGACCCAAAAGAGCCGTCCTCTTAGCAGGAACTCCAGTTTCTTCCAACCGAAGTGCCCCGCTCTGTCATGGTAAGCCCCCAGGACCATAGCTGCATCCCGCCTTGGGACCACGACTTGCCAGGTCAGCTCTTGTGTCCGGTGGTTGACAAGTCTTCTGTACAGCTTGCCTTCATAGAGGAACAGCTTGCTCTTCTCTTTCCATAGCTGCTTGGCTTCCTCTGGAGCATCCGGATCTAAGCGGGCATCTTCCTGGGTCAGCAGATCTTTCACCAGGCGGATTGCAGGGTCACTATCTTGGGTCTCGGCCCAGCTGTGGTGAGGTAGGGGATTGATCATAACGGTTGTTAAATCTTCCTCCTTCACGCGGTGGGAGTATTGAGCGGCCCCATACCGGTGAAACGCGGGGAGTTCTACCTCCTCCAGCTCTTCTGGGTCTTCGTCACCTTCAGGTAAGTGAGGCATTCTCGATAGGGCATCAGCGTTGGCATTGGTTTTGCCTGCCTGGTACTTGATCACGAAGTCATAATTGGAGAGACGGGCCATCCACCGCTGTTCCAGGGCACCAAGTCTTGCACTGTCTAGGTGTGTTAACGGGTTGTTGTCCGTGTACACAGTGAACTTTGCGGAGGTCAGGTAATGCTTGAAGCGTTCCGTTAGGGCCCACACCACCGCCAAGAATTCTAGCTTGAAGGAGCTGTAATTCTCCGGGTTCCTCTCGGTGGGCCTCAGCTTCCGACTGGCGTACGCGATCACTCTTTCTCTGCCCTGTTGGTTTTGTGACAGTACGGCTCCCAGTCCCACATTACTGGCGTCTGTGTGGAGAATAAAAGGCTGGCCATAATCAGGGTAGGCCAGGATCTCATCCCCTGTGAGGGCCATCTTCAACTGACGGAAGGACTCCTCTTCCGGTTTATCCCACTTGAAGGGTGGCTTTTGGCTTCTGGACTTAGACTGTCCTATCAGGAGGTCCTGCATAGGAGCTGCCATCTTAGTGAACCCGGGGATGAACCTTCGGTAGTAGCCTACCAACCAGAGGAATTGCCTCACTTCCTTGATGTTCGAAGGGCTTGGCCAGCTCTTGATTGCCGTGACCTTGTCAGGGTCGGGGGCTACTCCTTCCGCACTTACCACGTGCCCTAGGTACTGGACCTTCGGTTTCAACAGGTGACACTTTGATGGTTTCACCTTCAGGCCATAGCCTGCCAGGGCTTCGAACACCTCGGCCAGGTGCTTTAGATGGTGCTCGTAAGTCTTCGAATAGACGATCACGTCGTCCAGGTAAAGGAGGACAGTCTCGAAGTTTCGGTGCCCTAGACAGCATTCCATCAGCCTCTGGAAGGTCCCTGGTGCGTTCCAGAGCCCGAAGGGCATACAGTTGAACTCGCTCAGTCCCATCGGGGTGGTGAAGGCGGTCTTCTCCTTGTCAGCCTCTGCCACAGGAACCTGCCAGTACCCGCTAGTAAGGTCCAAAGTAGAAAAGAAGTTAGCTGATTTTAGTGCGGCTAAAGACTCTTCTATTCTAGGCAGCGGATATGCGTCTTTGTGGGTGATACGGTTGATTTGTCTATAGTCCACGCACATTCTCATGGTGCCGTCTTTCTTTTTTACCAGAACCAGGGGGGCTGCCCAGGGGCTACAGCTATCTCTAATGTCCCCAGCTTCTTTCATTTCCCGCAGCATACCTTTGGCGTTCTGATAATGTGCAGGGGGTACAGGCCTGTGTCTCTCTTTTATTGGTGGGTGGCTCCCTGTGGGGATGTGGTGTTCTATCCCTTTTACTCTGCCGAAGTCTAGCGGGTGCTTACTAAAGACTCTCTCGTACTCCTGTACCACCCGGTAGACTCCTTGTTTTTGGTGCAGGGGAGTGGAGTCAGCACCCACATGGAGTTTCTGGCACCAGTCCTCCTTTTGTTTCTGGGAGCCATTACTCTCCGCCTGTGGAGAGGGAGGCAAAGGTTCCACGGCCCTGATAGCTTTGTGCTCAACAGCAAACAGTTTGGCAAGTGTAGCGTACCTGGGTAAGTGTACCTCCCTCTCCCCAATGTTGAGAATGTGAACGGGCACCCTCCCATGACGGACATCAACCACCCCCCAGGCTGTCAAAATGGTGGGCCTGCTGTCTGAGTACACGGGTTCTACCATGGCTTGGTAGTCTCTACCTCTCAACCCGATTGCAGTCCGACACCAGATCATCATTTCACTTTTGGGAGGCATGGAAATGGGGAATGGGTCACTCAGTCTTACGCTACCGATCTCACCACCAGACAGTTCTACCTGCTGCCGTCTCATCAGGGCTTTTATCTCCTTGTTGAGGACTCTCTGTTGGCTGGAACTAGCATTCACTGCCACCTGTTGTAGAATTACAATTACCTCTGAAAGACAATTTTCAATCACGTTAGTACCCACAGTTATTTTAGGGTGACTTTCACG
This sequence comes from Phyllobates terribilis, assembly GCF_046119375.1. Taxonomy (NCBI): domain Eukaryota; kingdom Metazoa; phylum Chordata; class Amphibia; order Anura; family Dendrobatidae; genus Phyllobates; species Phyllobates terribilis. The sequence goes on from NW_027363835.1 coordinate 81,412, forward strand.
ACGGTCAATGTCCACAATAATCACTCCATGTGCCGGTAGTTCAACTTTACCAATTTTAATGGTCATTTCCTTGAACCCCATCTGCGGCACGGGCAAGCCATTACTGGCGATGATGCTCAAGTCACTGTCTGGGTACCGTGTTATATCAGCATCAGTCCAATACTGCTTAAAAAGTACATAAGTGATAGTAGTTACTTGCGACCCGGTATCCAGCAAGGCGCTCATGGGGATACCGTTCAGCACCACGGGTAAAACCGGGCGCCCCCCCCCAACGTACTTATCACGCCAATTATAAGGGCCTGGTGATCTTATGCCTGGGGGTTGGCTCTCTGCCCCAGGTTGGACCCGTTTAAATTACAGTACCTGGAAATGTGTCCGGGCTGGTTGCATCGACGGCAAATGGGCTGTCCATCCTCTGCGTAGCGATCTGTGGGCCTTCCTCGGAACGACGGGGTCCTCCTCTGTCGACGCCACGGGACATCCTCCGGACTTGAAGCCAACTCGATGGGTCTTGACGGGTCCACTTGTAACGCCTGGACGGTCCTGGTCAATGCCGCAACGCTCCTGGTCAGCTCCTGGACTTGGTGATGCAGATCTTTCGATGGGGCTTGGTTCAGGGCCTGTGCATCGTCCCCCACAGAGTCCACAGAGGAGGGCGCCGCCTTCTGGTGGTAGGTGAGAGCAGGGCGCCGGGGGTTTATAGCGCCACTTGTTGCGGGTTCACGGAGCACCCTTATGGCCCTGTCCTTGAATTGGGCAAAGGTCAGATCAGGGTTCTGAAAGAACATGAGGCGCAGCTGGGTCCTGTGGGCGCTAGACAGCAGACCTTCTATGAACTGTTCTGTTAGTAGCTTATCCGTATCCTGCACGCTGCCAGGGTCAGCTTGTTTGATGGCTCTCAAGGCTTCCTGCAAATTTAGGGCATAGTCTCTGATGCTGTCCTGTGCCCGCTGCTTACATCCGTAGAACCGCATTTTAATTTCAGCGGAGGTACGTGTATCAAAGGTACCCCACAGCCGGGCCAGAATGTCCTTTACGGTCCTTTTCTCCTCAGCGGGCCATTACTTTACCTCCCGCTGGGCTGTGCCAGTTAACTGCCCTGTCAGTATGCTAATCTTCTGTTCCTCTGTCAGGGGGTAAACTTGGAACAAACTGTACAGCCTTTCCTTAAAGTCAGTTAGGGCATGGGGCTCCCCTGAATACTTAGGCAACCAGGCCGCTCCATTGACGTAGGGCAGGGAAAATGGCATCACCGCTGCTGCAGCTGTGCTGGTGGTAGTGGGCGCCTCAGTGTCCGACATCTTCCTCCCCCCTAGTTAAGCGTGGCCTACCTTCTGACGATCCTCTTCTGTAGGCCGCGACTCCACTGGTGCTGCTCCGGACGAGGACCTGCGTCGCGTCCTGATGACGTCAGCGTCGCTCTCTCTCCCTTCCAGGACCTTGCGCAGCGTCGGTGCGTGGGGCGGAGATTCGGGTCTCGCGCGGTTTGGACGTCCACGCCCCTCCTCTTCCCGCGCAGCGTCCTGAAAATGGCATCCGTTGGCGGGAAAACGGCTGAAGATGGCGGGAACCGACGGAAGATGGCGGGAGACGGTTGAAAATGGCGGGAAACGGCTCCGGGTGGTGGAAAAACTCTTCTTCAGGTACGTGTACAGTCTTTTTCAGGCACGCAATACCCGTTTGTGGCGGGTTGGTTACAATCCTGCCGACTACGCCAAAGCTGACTCGCCCCCTGGGCCGTGGGGCACTCGGAGCCGGGCAATAGGGAGACGATGGGGGTAGTGGTGGCAACCCGGTCCGTGGCTTAGGGTGGTCAGGCCAGTGGCAGTCCTTTATAAGTTTTAAGTAATGTCCGACTACACCACCCGTGGATTGCGGTCAGTGCTAACCGCCGCTGCAGTGCAGACCTCTGGGGCAGATGTAAATGTGCAGCTCCGAATAGTACAACTCCCCACGGGAAGAGTAGGGCCCCAGGGCAGTGTATGATGGATGATGGAGGGGATGATTCCAACCGCGTTAGCCAGGAAACGGAGGCCTCTTAAACAGTTCAGGGTCTTTATTAGAACAGGTAAAACGACCCAGAAACAGGCCCGGCTAGGAGGGGGCCTGGATGTCTGAGAGCAAGTGGGAAGCTGGCCCTGGTCAAGATGAGGGTGTCGGCCTACCGTGCTCTCTGTGCTCCTTCTGGCTATTTCCCTTCTGGTAATGTAACAGCCCACGTTCCTGAGCTCACCGTGTCCTCTCGCCCGTATGGCTTGCAACTTGGGTCCCTTGCTACTCCCGGCCTGGTACGGCTCTGTTGGTCCCTTCTGCTGTGGCGGAGCCTCCGGGCTTCTTAGGCCAAGGAACATACAGTCCCCTGCGGACTGGTTATCTGCTGTAGGATGTGGAATCCTCACAGCCTCAGACACCAAAGTCTGGAAGATTAGTTTCTTTATCTGCCAGGACAGACTCACTTCGCCTTTTGTCCCTGGCTCGTGGCTCTCCTACTGCCACACGTCCTCTTAGGCTGCAACACAACTGTCTGTCCCGGCTCTGGGACACCTCTCAATCCAGAGACAGGTTGTCCAGTTCTCTCTAACCCTGCCCCCAGTTCCAGCTTTTATAGGGGCAGCCTGTTCCCCCTACTGGCCTGTGACAGGAGGTATTGCATGCTAATGGCCCTTGACTAGAGGGCCTCCCCTTTGCTCTCAGACACAGCTTTATTATACATTTGTGGCATCCAGGCCAGGGTGACACACATTGTGGTCCTGTTCTTGTCACAGTTTGGGCAGCGACCATTATTTCCTCTTCTCTTCTGATCGAGAAGTTCCCTTATCACTCATCTTGTAAAGTGGCACAGAGCGGTAGTCGTGACTGAACGTCTGTCTGATTTCGCTCTGGCACTTTACAGACAATGGGTGTCCCAGTCCCAGTGTGCTCTAGCGTGTGGGGTGCAGCACATTCTCTTGTAGGCCGCAGGCCTCCACTGCCTTCAGGCTTCTTTCCTCAGAAGCCGCCGCACACAATTTAGGGGACACAAAGTTCTTTGTAACAGTCAAACATATACTTGACAGTTCTAGTTCATCAGGTGGGTACAGACAGGATAAGGCACAGCAGTTCACATTATCCTCCTTCTTAGCATAACTCCTCTTCAGCCCTGTTGCTAGCTCATCCTGTATTTCTCGTCCACCTCTGCAGTGCACCCGGGACTGGCCTTCAACTTCCATCCATGCAGGTCCCTGTCCATCTTCCTTTGTACTTCAGAGTACACAAAGTGTCCGGCAGCTCCTATGCCAGACCTTAGGCTCTGGACGTGACTGGAGCGACTGCTCTGGATCCCAGTAATGCCTCCCACTGCCTGGAACAAGTGACACATGCTGCCCCTAGCAGCCCACCGCACCTGAACTTCACCTTCACTATGCACTTCACTAACTCTCACTGAACTCACACTATTCTGACTCCATGACTAAGCTGCAAGCATAGGGCGCTGTGAGACACCGTTTCTAGGCTGTCTCTTTACCGTACTCACACATAGTGATGTCTTCAGATAGTTTAACTCGACTGCAAGAAGCACATTGTTGAAGATTCAGAAGAAGATTTATTTTCTAGCAGAATACTCGATGATGTGCAAATGTACAGCAGGTAAAAAGACTTTTTTAGAAACGGGCTGGAAGCACATAAGCTTCTAACATGGCTGAAGATGGTGAATGAGGAAGAAGAATGGAGAAGAAGGGAGGGGTTACTGACATCACAGCTACATCTGAGAGAGACAGGGAGAGACAAAGGACAAACTTATAAGAAAGGAAAACCTAACTGCATAGCAACAAAACAGCAACTTAATGATAATGCAATATGGTCTGTAAGATTCCCAAATCATGGGACATGGCGCACACTATCAGGAAATGCCCCTCTTTTTATTAACACTAGTGCCCATCCACTGCACTAGTTCTATCAATAACTATTTCCTATCTCATATACTAAACCTATTATCCTTATCCTATGTGTTATGCAATTCAAAAATTCTATAAACAAATTAGGAAATCCCAGAATTATAATAGAAACCCTAAAATACAAATGTTATTAAATCTCATTAAAAGCGGGACTAAACAAATTAGTCACACCCCTAACGATAGACCCTTATTCAGACTGCCGGAAGAGGCACTTCTCAATCAGAGGCAGGCCACACCCATTGAGTACTATATACAGTGGGTACGGAAAGCATTCAGACCCCTTTACATTTTTCACTCCTTGTTTCATTGCAGCCATTTGGTAAATTCTAAAAAGTTCATTTTTTTTCTCATTAAAGTACACTGTGCACCCCATCTTGACTGAAAAAAAACAGAAATGTAGAAATTTTTGCAAATTTATTAAAAAAGGAAAATGGAAATATCACATGGTCATAAGTATTCAGACCCTTTGCTCATATTTAAGTCACATGCTGTCCATTTCTTGTGATCCTCCTTGAGATGGTTCTACTCTTTCATTGGAGTCCAGCTGTGTTTAATTAAACTGATAGGACTTGATTTGGAAAGGCACACACCTGTCTATATAAGACCTCACAGCTCACAGTGCATGTCAGACCAAATGAGAATCATGAGCTCAAAGGAACTGCCTGTTACGATGTTAGTAGATACCCTGAAGTCCAATGGCGTGGGCCAAAAGCAGAGACTGAGACAAGAGTAGTGTGAAAGTCTATTTTAAACTCAAGTGCAAAAGATCACAGCAAACAGTTTATGAAGGTAAGTTCATTCCAAACAATACTTCTTAGAACCTAATCTGTAAGGCACGGCCTTCATTACTATTAGGGTATGTAAACGTTAACGATAGTCCAAGTTTACTTAGGTACAGTAATATGCAAACAGAAATAAGGATAGTAAGCAGACGTAGGTATTCCTCAGTTGATTGTGGACTCACGTAGTGCAGAAGAGAAGACAAACTGGAATATGGATCTGGATATTGAAGAATGCAGAAGGTGCAGCGGAGGAAACAGCGATGTCTTAAACCAGAATGAGGGAAATTATGCCAGAATGGGGACAATATGCCAGAGAGGGGCCCATGATGGGGGAAAATGTTATAGCATGAGGTCTGACCCAATTCCCAACTCCATTTGCTGAAATGCAGCCCCAAACTTACAGGACCCTTCACCGTGGTTATGCATCACTATTGACCACAGACACTCATTATTGTTCTGCTCTCCAGCCCTTCAGTGAACAAACTCCCTACAGTAACAACCACATTTTTCATATTTTGGCTCAACCGCGCACATCTTGCCAATCCCCCCCCTCCTTCCCCGTTTTCTCTGTTTTAATGCAGTGACTCAGCGTCACTTGGCCTTGTTTTGATGTGGAAGATATGGCTTTTTCACCATAATTCTGCTATGAAGACCACTTCTGGCCAGTCTTCTCTGAACAGTAGATGAGTGAAGCTGAGTCCCACTGGTTGCTGCCAGTTCTGAGCTGATGGCACTGCTGGACATCTTCTGCTTTTGTAGGAAAGTAACCATAATGTGTCATACATCTGCTGCACTAAGTTTCCTTGGCCGACCACTGCATCTATTGACCTCAACCTTGCACATTTTCTTGTGCTTCTTCACTAGTGCTTGAATGACACATCTTGAACCCTCAATCTGCTTTGAAATTTGTGCCTTAGAGACCTTGCTGATGTAGTATAACTTCCTTGTGTATTCTTGCTCAGTCTTGCCATGGTGTATGACCAGACACCTGACTGCATTATTACAAAATCCCTGACTTTGCGCAGGTGTACCTAGAAGAATTGACGCTGTTTTAAAGTGAAAAGTTGGTCACACCAAATATTGATTGGATCTAGATTTTTCGTTTGTTCATTCACTTGTATTTTGTTAATTGATTAAATAGATCATTAACATTTCTATTTTTGAAGCATTCTTACTTTACAGCATTTTTTCTACACATTTCTAAAAATTATTTTTATGTGTCTTTTATTTGCTCATTAATAATCTGATATACCTTTTGGTATTTTGTGTATAGTTGTTTTTTTGCTGTTGGGGTAAATTGTAGGATATTGATTTCAGAGGGGTTTCCTGATCCTTTGATTGTAGGAATGAGTGGTATATATGTGCTAATAAATTAGGACAAACGTAGGAAATTTAGGAAAAAAATTGGACATATCGGCAGTAATAACATGCTGATTGTGATGTCATGAAGATGACTTGAATTTCCACCATTAAGAGAACAGCATTGCTGGTCATTTATATTAAGTAAATTGGATATTCATTCTTCTCGATTGTGATGTCATGAAGATGACTTGAATTTCAACCAATCAGAGATCAGCATGTTTCAGGTCACCCAGATAGAACAGTCCATGAAACATGAGTCACGGCCACTGTGAGGTCATAATGCTGATTAGAATTTCCACCAATCAGAAAACAGAATTGCCCAGAAGAACCACCCAGGAGGTATGAGTCATTGCCACTGTGAGGTCATAATGCTGACCAATCACAGAGCAGCCATGCCCAGATTTTCCACCAATCACAGAGCAGGCACCCCCAGATTTTCCACCAATCAGAGATAAGCAGTGGGTATAAATAGCAGCCACACCCAGATTTTCCACCAATCAGAGATCAGCAGTGGGTATAAATAGCTGCTGCCGCCTGCCCGGCTTAGCCTTGCACTGGTTGGGTCTCTCTCTTTTTCTCTCTCTTGGTATCTCCCGGTATCTATCCCTCCCCTCTCTCTTCTCTCTCTCTTTGACCCAACGGCCCTCTTAAGGGCTACCCCAAATGTGTAAAAGATAGAACCAATATTTGTGTTGTTTGTCCGTTTTATGAGCCTTTGATTAACCCCTTCCTACTCTTTGCTATATATATATATATATATATATATATATATATATATATATATATATATATATATATATATATATATATATTTATTATGTGCAGGTGGGCCTTAAAGGGATTTTCCAGGACAAACATTTTGATGGCTTATCCCCTGGTTAGCTCATTAATATCAGATTTGTGGTGGTCCGGCACACGGCACCTCCACTAATCAGCTGTTTGCAGCTTCGGCCGAGGTCAGATGTAAACAGTGTTGAGGAGCTGAAAAATCACTGATCTGTTCACTCTGTAGTGGCCGCTCCCTGGTGCTGCAGATCAGCTCCTATTACATGAATATTAGCTGATCTGCAGGACCCACAGTACAGTGAATGGAGCTGTGATGTTCAATCTTCACACTATTTACACTTGAGCGCTGCAATCAGCTGATGGGTAGAGCCGGTGCCGCGTGTCGGAGCCCCACCGATCTGATATTGATAACCCATCCCCAGGATAAATCATCATTATTATACTACTCATACATGAAGAAAGCGAGGTGGCACACCGATTTAATAAAATCTTCTTTTATTCCATTTCCATTAAAAATACAGGGAAGCGGCGCCTTATGCAGACGACGGCCGTTTCGCGTGTCTATCACGCTTCTACGGGTCGAGGCATATGGTCATGGGGGTGTGCAGGGGTTAAAATACTCCCGACCCCACCCCCTGCACCAAACAGCCATACAAAATGTTACAACAAAAAATACATTAAAAACAACCACCCAGGAGGTATGAGTCATCGCCACTGTGAGGTCATAATGCTGACCAATCACAGAGCAGCCACACCCAGTTTTTCCACCAATCAGAGCAGCCATACCCAGATTTTCCACCAATCAGAGATCAGCAGTGGGTATAAATAGCCGCTGCCGCCTGCCCGGCTTAGCCTTGCACTGGTTGGGTCTCTCTTTTTTCCCTCTCTTGGTATCTCCCGGTATCTCTCCCTTCCCTCTCTCTTCTCTCCCTCCCCTCTCTCTTCTCTCTCTCTCTTTGACCCAATGGCCCTCTTAAGGGCTACCCCAAATGTGTAAAAGATAGAACCAATATTTGTGTTGTTTGTCCGTTTTATGGATGGAGCGAGACATGATGTCCCAGATGTGTCCCGGATTCAGGTCTGGGGAACGGGCGGGCCAGTCCATAGCTTCAATGCCTTCATCTTGCAGGAACTGCTGACACACTCCAGCCACATGAGGTCTGGCATTGTCCGGCATTAGGAGGAACCCAGGGCCAACCGCACCAGCATATGGTCTCACAAGGGGTCTGAGGATCTCATCTCGGTACCTAATGGCAGTCAGGCTACCTCTGCCGAGCACAAGGAGGGCTGTGCGGCCATCCAAAGAAATGCCACAGAACACCAGGATTGGCAAAGTCGCCACTGGCGCCCTGTGCTCTTCACAGATGAAAGCAGGTTCACACTGAGCACATGTAACAGACGTGACAGAGTCTGGAGACGCCATGGAGAGCGATCTGCTGCCTGCAACATCCCTCAGCATGACCGGTTTGGTAGTGGGTCAGTAATGGTGTGGGGTGGCATTTGTTTGGAGGGCCGCACAGTTCCCTTTATTTTTTGAGCAGTGCATATACATATATAAAATGTTCCTCCCCCACCATGTGACATACTGCATACCTCATAGGGACAGCAGTCAGGAAGCACCAGTAGTACCAGCAGCTCCCACAGTACAATGCAAATGTAGCATTCTCAGCGTGTACTGACCAATGCTGTCCACCAGGTGGCATCAGCAGGAAATTACAGGGATGAGACAAGCACTGCATGACAGCCCCGCCCCAATCTGCCCTATACCAGACACGCCCCCTACCAACGCCCCACCCCCGCTGCCATGACAACCGAATTGTTTAATGGCAGAATGAGACCTTATATGAGCAAAGAAGTAGCGGCCGGAGAGCGGGGTCCGCACAGGTGAGCGCCCCCATAACACAGTGTATGTACTGCACGTCAGCTCTATGGCAGACTGTCACCTGTGCTGGATCCAGTACGTGTTACACTTATATCTGTACAGAGACACAGAGGACGCAGCGGGGCCCTGTCGCCAGATATATATATTTCTATATATTTGTGTGTGTGTATATATACAGTATATATATATGTGTGTGTATATACAGTATATATATATATATATGTGTGTGTCTATATACAATATATATATGTGTGTGTCTATATACAGTATATACTGTATATGTGTGTCTATATACAGTATATATGTGTGTGTGTCTATATACAGTATATATATATATATGTGTGTGTGTGTGTGTGTGTGTGTGTGTGTGTGTGTGTGTGTATATATATATATATATATATATATATATATATATATATATATATGTGTGTGTATATATATATATACAGTATATATATGTGTGTGTATATACAGTACAGAAAAAAGTTTGGACACACCTTCTCATTTAAAGATTTTTCTGGATTTTCATGACTTTGAAAATTGTACATTCACACTGAAAGCATCAAAACTATGAATTAACACATGTGGAATTATATACTTAACAAAAAAGTGTGAAACAACTGAAAATATGTCTTATATTCTAGGTTCTTCAGAGTAGCCACCATTTGGTTTGATGACTGCTTTGCACACTCTTGGCATTCTCTTGATGAGCTTCAAGAGGTAGTCACCGGAAATGGTCTTCCAACAATCTTGAAGGAGTTCCCAGAGATGCTTAGCACTTGTTGGCCCTTTTGCCTTCACTCTGTGGTCCAGCTCACGCCAAACCATCTCGATTGAGTTCAGGTCTGGTGACTGTGGAGGCCAGGTCAACTGGTGTAGCACCCCATCACTCTCTTTCTTGGTCAAATAGCCCTTACAAAGCCTGGAGGTGTGTTTGGGGTCATTGTCCTGTTAAAAAATAAATGATGGTCCAACTAAACGCAAACCAGATGGAATAGCATGCCACTGCAAGATGCTGTGGTAGCCATGCTGGTTCAGTATGCCTTCCATTTTGAATAAATCCACAACAGTGTCAGCAGCAAAGCACCCCCACACCATCACACCTCCTCCTCCATGCTTCACGGTGGGAACCAGGCATGTAGAGTCCATCCGTTCACCTTATCTGCGTCGCACAAAGACACGGTGGTTGGAACCAAAGATCTAAAATTTGGACTCATCAGACCAAAGCACAGATTTCCACTGGTCTAGTGTCCATTCCTTGTGTTCTTTAGCCCAAACAAGTCTCTTCTGCTTGTTGCCTGTCCTTAGCAGTGGTTTCCTAGCAGCTATTTTACCATGAAGGCCTGCTGCACAAAGTCTCCTCTTAACTGTTGTTGTAGAGATGTGTCTGCTGCTAGAACTCTGTGTGGCATTGACCTGGTCTCTAATCTGAGCTGCTGTTAACCTGCGATTTCTGAGGCTGGTGACTCGGATAAACTTATCCTCAGAAGCAGAGGTGACTCTTGGTCTTCCTTTACTGGGGCGGTCCTCATGTGACCCAGTTACTTTGTAGCGCTTCATGGTTTTTGCAACTGTACTTGGGGACACTTTCAAAGTTTTCCCAATTTTTCGGACTGACTGACCTTCATTTCTTAAAGTAATGATGGCCACTCGTTTTTCTTTACTTAGCTGCTTTTTTCTTGCCATAATACAAATTCTAACAGTCTATTCAGTAGGACTATCAGCTGTGTATTCACCTGACTTCTGCACAACACAACTGATGGTCCCAACCCCATTTATAAGGCAAGAAATCCCACTTATTAAACCTGACAGGGCACACCTGTGAAGTGAAAACCATTTCCGGTGACTACCTCTTGAAGCTCATCAAGAGAATGCCAAGAGTGTGCAAAGCAGTCATCAAAGCAAAAGGTGGCTACTCTGAAGAACCTAGACTATAAGACATATTTTCAGTCGTTTCACACGTTTTTGTTAAGTATATAATTCCACATGTGTTAATTCATAGTTTTGATGCTTTCAGTGTGAATGTACAATTTTCATAGTCATGAAAATACAGAAAAATCTTTAAATGAGAATGTGTGTCCAAACTTTTGGTCTGTACTATATAATCAAAAGATGTCAGCAGAACATCGGATGGAGTCAGTTTATTATCTGCAATGGAGCAGCTTAACATTGTATGTACCTTTGACATTGCTATGTAGTCCAAACCATCAGAGCAGTTAAAGACCACACACTGCACGGCCAGCGCCTTGGCCAAATCTTTGGTGGTCTCAGTTTTTCCTGTGCCGGCCGGACCTTCTGGAGCTCCACCAAGATTTAGATAAAAAGCACCGATCTACCAATGAAACATGAAAGAACTGGTATGAAATATCAATAATAATTGCTAATAAGTTTCATGCATCATACAAAAGTCAAAAACATTTCTGAGCATAACCCATCACATCATAGCAGAGTCCGCTAGCATCGGTCAGTGAGCGGAGTGATGACCAGGCGTGGGGAGCTGCCCAGGTACTCATAGGCGGACTTCACATTGCAGTTGATGATTCGCACTCTCGCATTCTCATTCTCCCAGTAATAGCGGAGTTGGGCAAGCCACCGGAAGTCTGTTCATGAGAAACTCCTGAGGAATGTAGGAAAAGATAGTCAACCTCTAAGACACTGCAGAATCACAAGGGAGAGTTTCTAAAGGGAAGGCAAATGCACATACATTATAGGACAAAACTCCTAGTCACCGAATTCTGCTTTTTTCATTTAGTCCCATTGCCCACGGTGTATAACATCCGGACTCTCAGCCCCCAGTTTATAAAATCCGGCCTCTCGCCTCCCCCGGTGTATAACATCCACCCCTCGCCCCTAGTTTAGTATAACATCTCTCCCCTCGCCCCCCCCGCCAGTGTATAAAATCCATCCCCTCAACCCCACTGTATAACATCCAACCCCAAGCGCTCCATTGCATAACATCTGGCCCCCAGGGTATAACATCCGGCCCCCAGCCCCGGTGTATAACATCTGTCCCCTCGCTCCCTCCCCCTGGTGTATAACATCCGGCCTCTCGCCCCCCCGGTGTATAATATCCGTCCCTTCGCCCCAGTGTATAATATCCGTCCCCCCGCCCCTGGTGTATAATATCCGTCCCCTCACCCCTGGTGAATAATATCCGTCCCCTCGCACCTGGTGTATAATATCCGTCCCCTCGCCCCTGGTGTATAATATCCGTCCCCTCGCCCCTGGTGTATAATATCCGTCCCCTCGCACCTGGTGTATAATATCCGTCCCCTCGCACCTGGTGTATAATATCCGTCCCCTCGCCCCTGGTGAATAATATCCGTCCCCTCGCCCCTGGTGTATAATATCCGTCCCCTCGCCCCTGGTGTATAATATCCGTCCCCTCGCACCTGGTGTATAATATCCGTCCCCTCGCACCTGGTGTATAATATCCGTCCCCACGCCCCCCGGTGTATAATATCCGTCCCCACGCCCCCCGGTGTATAATATCCGTCCCCTCGCCCCTGGTGTATAATATCCGTCCCCTCACCCCTGGTGTATAATATCCGTCCCCTCGCACCTGGTGTATAATATCCGTCCCCTCACCCCTGGTGTATAATATCCGTCCCCTCGCACCTGGTGTATAATATCCGTTCCCTCGCCCCTGGTGTATAATATCCGTCCCCACGCCCCCCGGTGTATAATATCCGTCCCCTCACCCCGGTATATAATATCCGTCCCCTTGCTCCTCAGTGTATAACATCCAGCCCTCGGACAGTATAACATCTAGCCCCTCGTACCCCTAGGGTATAACATCTGGCCCCTCGGCCTTGTATAACATTAAGACTCTCGCCCCCCACCAGTGTATAACATCAATCCCCACGCCCCCCGGTGTATAACATCCGCCCTCCCATGCGGTGTGCTGTTACTAACATATGACAGAACGGCTGGTGGTGCAGAGCTCTCTGATACCAGCGCGGTCCTGTAATAGGAGCCACCGGGGTAACAAGTCTGGATATTACATTTCTTCCCTCCTAAATCTTCCCCCATCACATGTGAGTGATATTATTAAGGAGTGGAAGGAACTGCAGCAACTCAGGAGACCCCAGAACATTACAGAGCGGGGTCACTGAGTGCTGAGGAGCAGAGGGCAGAACGCTCTCCTGACTCCATAACTGCAGAGTCCAGATCTACTTTGGTAACAACATCACCACAAACACTGCGCCCCCGCCTGGAGCTTTATGGCCGAGCAGCTGCATGCAGCCTTACATCACCAAGCACGATGCCGAGCGTCGGATGGAGTGGTGTGAAGCCGCCACCACAGGACTCTGGAGGAGACCTGTTCTGTGCAGTGACGGATCACACTTCTCTATCTGGCATCTGATGGACGAGTCTGGATTTGGTGAATGCCAGGAGAACGTTACCCTATTAACTGCATTGTGCCCGCTGGGCAGTTTGGTGGTGGAGGTATGGCCTTGTTTTTAGGGGTTGGTCTAGGCCCCTTAGTTCCAGTGAAAAGATATCTTAATGCTTCAGCACAAGACATTTTAAACAATTGTAGCTTCCAACCCTAAGGGAATAGAAGAGCAGAACTGTTTCCCACACGTTCTCAACCTCAACCCCACTAAACACCTTTAGGATGATTAATTAGAACAAATACTGGAGAATGGCAGCATAAATATGTCACCGCCACATAGGGAAGAGCAATGTCAGGCACACATCAATTACATTGCCATATGTCTGCTCAGGCTTAGAATGGCTGACCACTCGGAGAATGACATAATACCTACAAAGAAACCGAACAAAAGGTCATTAAAGGAATTGACATAAAACCCCTTTATTAGTCCATCCATGGTTATAGAACGACACTGCACAGAGGAGAGCACACACACCATTGATAGAAAATATTACAAACCGCACCTAGGCCATCCAAACCACTGACTATAAAGAAGATCAATTGTGGCAATGAGTCATATACAGGGGATGCCGACACATACAGATGCCAAAACATTCCTATATAGGGACCACCATCTCAATATGCAGAAATGACTACTGCCCCATAGACGTCATTGTAAGTACACCCCAAGATTGCTTTACTGTGACAAGATCAATTGTGTCCTATGAAAACTCAAAGAAAAGAGGGGGGAACATAACATAGATATGGAAAGAACATAGGAATATGGTGAAATGTATGAAGGTGCTCGGCATATTGAGCTGTGATATCTGTAGAGGGACGGACTCCATATTAACATCCTGGATATGGATTAGAATAGGAGGCCATAAAAGCCCCTGTAGGTGTAATGTGGAGGGGGCACAATACCTTTCTCCATGTAGTGTATAATAAATAGAACATGGTATTGGAAAGTTTGCTGCCAGCCATGATGTTTGCACAAACCTGTTTCGATCATTTCCCTGACCACGTCACGAGCGTGCCCCTCTATGGTGACGAGAGCCCCCAATGTGCTGCGAGTCTGCTGGGACAATTTGCCTCCTCGCAAATTGCTCCAAATACCCAGATGTACCTCTATAAAACCCTGCTACAAACAGCATGGAAAACTCAATGCAGATGGATTCATTTTATGCTGGTATTATGGGAAATCCCATACAATGTCTTCCCTTATTGGTAGATATGACGAGAGTAGAGATGAGCGAATGGATTTGCAGGACTCTGGTCCAACAGTCCGGTCAGTATTCCACGGCCGCAGGACCGGAGCCCCGTGAACCGGCATCTCCGGCTCCTCTTTTGATGTCGATGTCATAGTTGTGGTGTGAGGCACAAATGACATCACGCCTGGCCGGCTAATCAAAAGAGGAGCCAGGGATGCCGGCATGTAAGAGGCGGTTAGCAAGGCTCCCATCCAACAGCCACAGACTACTAACCTGCTCTCTTAGACCAAGGTCCTGCAAATTTAGTTGCGCATCTCTAGACAAGATGCATGAATCAATGCAAAATCCCAACAATACTATGGAGCCTTTTGGGTACCTTCAAGATATTGAGCCGCTGTACAACTGCAACCCCCAGGAGAAGACCCCTGGGCAAGAACACTACATGGGCTCTTTGCAGTCTAATAACGTACTGTGAAATAAGCTGCTTGCATCTTTGGATGTGAATGTGGGTCCCCTTACCTCTGTTGCACCAATGGTATATCCCCCCCTGGAAACTCCTATAAGCTGCGTCTCTGGGTATGACAGTCTATTAGCAGGAGAACTCATGAAGTCTGTCTATGAATGTATATATATGTATTTCTCCCAGAAAATTATTACAATTACACGTTTTGTTGTTCACATGTTTATTTCATTTGTGTATATTGGAACAACACAAAAAGAAGATATTAGTCAACAATTTTGGTTCTCAAGTCCTCAGACAGTTCTCTTCTCCTCTTTCTGTTCTCCCTGCTTAGTGTGGCACGTAACAACGCAAAGACTGAGTCAACTTTTCCCCTTTGTATCAGGTTTCAGGTGTGATTTTCATATTGCCCGCACCTTTTACTTGCCACAGGTGAGTTTGAACGAGCATCACATGCTTGAAACAAAATTGTTTACCCACAATTTTGGAAAGATGCCAACAATTTTGTCCGACCCATTTATGGGGTTTTGTGTGAAATTATATCCAATTTGCCTTTTTTTGTGTTGTTCCAATACATACAAAGGAAATAAACATGTGTATAACAGAAAATACACATGCAATTTTTTATGGAAAAATACTTCATTTTCTGGAACAACTTCAAGGGTGCCAACACTTCCGGCCATGACTGTTTATAGTGAAGCAACCTTGATCAGTAAAGGAGCTTATGCCGTACCTCCGGGCCACTGCCGATAGCTTCATGCACTTCACTTGTCCAGAACATGAGACACACAGAGCACGACCTGCCCGGCCATTCCCTCACCCAGTCTTTTCTTGCAGTCGCAGGGTATGCCTTTTAAAAAAGAAAGTTAAATTACGTTGACAGAAGCATTTAAGAGAGGGACAACCTTACTAGTATTATCTAGCAAATTCATTTCTACCGATTGCAGGTAGAAGATCTGCTACCTGGCTCTATTGCAAGAGATACATCATCCACAAATCATTCACTGCCGCCAAATAATCTTATACAAATATAAAAGAACTAGATGGTGGCCCGATTCTAATGCATCGGGTATTCTAGAATAGGTATGCGGCCGACCGGGTGCAATCAGCAGAGCTGTGTTTAAATTTGGCGCCAAAATCGCTGATTGGTCGCGTTCGGCAACCGCGACCAATCAGCAAAGCGGTGTTTAAATTTGGCGGCAATATCGATGATTGGTCGCGGGCGGCGGCCGCGACCAATCAGCGAACCGTGTTAGTGAGGACTGGAGAGCGTGTTTAAATTTGGCACCAAAATCGCTGATTAGTCGCGACCAATCAGCCGAGCGGTGTTTAAATTTGGCGCCAATACTGCTGACTGGTCATGGCCGCCGACCGCGACCAATCAGCAGAGCGATGCAGAGTGGGGTTTAAATTCGGCGCCAAAATCACAGATTGGTCGCCGGCCGTGACCAAACAGCAGAGCATTCTTTAAATTTGGTGCCAAAATCGCTGATTGGTCGAGGCCGGCGACAGCGACCAATCAGCAGAGCGTTGTTTAAATTTGGCGCCAATCTCGCTGATTGGTCGCGGCTGGCGGCCGCGACCAATCAGCAGTGCGGTGTTTAAATTTGGCACCAAAATCGCTGATTAGTCGCGGCTGGCGGCTGCGACCAATCAGTAGAGCAGGGTTTAAATTTGGCACCAATAATGCTGATGGGTCTTTGCCGGCGACCGCGACCAATCAGCACAGCGGGGTTTACATTTGGCCCCAATGCTGCTGATTGGTCTCGGCCGGCGACCGTGACCAATCAGCAGAGCGTTGTTTAAATTTGGCACCAAAAACGCAGATTGGTCGCGGCCGGTGGTTGCGACCAATCAGCAGAGTGAGGTTTAAATTTGGCGCCAATACTGCTGACTGGTCACGGCCGACAACCGCGACCAATCAGCAGAGCGTTGTTTAAATTTTGCGCCAATACTGCTGATTGATCTCGGCCAGCGACCGCGATCAATCAGCAGAGCGTTGCTTAAATTTGGCGCCAATCTCGTTGATTGGACGCGTCCGGCGTCCGCGTCCAATCAGCACAGCAGTGTTTAAATGTGGCGGCAAGATCGGTGAATGGTCGTGGCCGCTATTTAAATGTGGCGCCCAAATCGGTGATTGGTTGCGGGCAGCGGACGCGAACAATCAGCAGAGCGGTGTTTAACTTTAGCGCCAAGATCACTGATTGGTCGGGTGTGGAGAGCGCGACCAATCAGCGAATCGTATTGGTGAGGAGCGGGGAGCGGAATCGTATTAGAGAGGACAGGGGAGCGCCCCTGCCTGTGCGGCTACTTCCGCTGCGAGAACCCGGGACATGAGCGGGCGCTCGGAGCAGAAGTATCCCGACCCGCAGCGCCGCTCCCCGGTCCCCCCTTCACACCCTAGCCGCTGATGTCCCCACAGTATCCGCAGGGTGTTACAAAGGTCCGGACATTTGTGTTCAAAATCGCTGATTGGTCGCTGGTGCTGCCCGCGACCAATCACCGATTTGGGCGCCAATTTTAAATATCGGCCGCGACCAATCACCGATCTTGGCTCCACATTTAAACACCGCTGTGCTGATTGGTCGCCGACGCTGGGCGCGACCAATCACCGATTTTGGCGCCACATTTAAATTTAAATAGCGGCCGCGACCAATTGGATGTCAGCGCCGCTCCCCGGTCCTCCCTTCACACCCTAGCCGCATGGATGTCAGCGCCGCTGCCTGTGCGGATAGTTCCGCTGCAAGAACCCGGGACATGAGTGGGCGCTCGCAGCAGAAGTATCCGGACTCGCAGCGCCGCTCCCCGGTCCTCCCTTCACACCCTAGCCACTGATGTCCCCACAGTATCCGCATGGTGCTACAAAGGTCAGGACATCTGTGTTAAAAATCGCTGATTGGTCGCTGGCGCTGGCCGCGACCAATCACCGATCTTGGCGGCAAATTCAAACACCGCTGTGCTGATTGGTCGCCGACGCTGTGCGCGACCAATCACCAATTTTGGCGGCACATTTAAATAGCGTCCGCGACCAATCAGTACAGCGGTGTTTAAATGTTGAGCCAAGATCGGTGATTGGTCGCGGCCGATATTTAAATTTGGCGCCTAAATCGGTGATTGGTCGGCGGCAGCGTCAGCGACCAATCAGCGATTTTTAACACAAATGTCCGGACCTTTGTAACACCATGCGGATACTGTGGGGACATCAGCGGCTAGGGTGTGAAGGGAGGACCGGGGAGCGGCGCTGCGGGTCGGGATACTTCTGCTGCGAGCGCCCGCTCATGTCCCGGGTTCTCGGAGCGGAAGTATCCGCACAGGCAGCGGCGCTGACATCCATGCGGCTAGGGCGTGAAGGGAGCACCGGGGAGCGGCGCTGACATCCAATTGGTCGCGGCCGCTATTTAAATGTGCCGCACAAATCGGTGATTGATCGCCGACTTGGCCCGCAACCAACCACTGATCTTGCGGCCAAAGTTAAACACTACGGTGCTAATTGGTCGCGGATGCTGACAGCGACCAATCACCGATTTGGGCGCCACATTCAAATATCGGCCGCGACCAATCACCGATCTTGGCTCCACATTTAAACACCGCTGTGCTGATTGGTCGCCGACGCTGGGCGCGACCAATCACCGATTTTGGTGCCACATTTAAATAGCGTCCGCGACCAATCCGCACAGCGGTGTTTAAATGTGGAGCCAAGATCGGTGATTGGTCGCGGCCGATATTTGAATGTGGCGCCAAAATCGGTGATTGGTCGCTGTCAGCGTCCGCGACCAATCAGCACCGTAGTGTTTAACTTTTGCGGCAAGATCCGTGATTGGTTGTGGGCCAAGACCGCGACCAATCACCGATTTGTGCGGCACTTTTAAATAGCGTCCGCGACCAATTGGATGTCAGCGCCGCTCCCCGTTCCTCCCTTCACACCCTAGCCGCATGGATGTCAGCGGCGCTGCCTGTGCGGATACTTCCGCTCCGAGAACCCGGGACATGAGCGGGCGTTCGGAGCAGAAGTATCACGACCCGCAGCGCCGCTCCCTGGTCCTCCCTTCACACCCTAGCCGCTGATGTCCCCACCGATCTTGGCTCCACATTTAAACACCGCTGTGCTGATTGGTCGCGGCTGATGTTTAAATTTGGCGCCCAAATCGGTGATTGGTCGCGGGCAGCGCCAGCGACCAATCAGCGATTTTTAACACAAATGTCCGGACCTTTGTAAGACCATGCGGATACAGTGGGGACATCAGCGGCTAGGGTGTTAAGGGAGGACCGGGGAGCGGCGCTGCGAGTCCAGATACTTCTGCTGCGAGCGCCCGCTCATGTCCCGGGTTCTCGGAGCGGAAGTATCCGCACAGGCAGCGCCGCTGACATCCATGCGGCTAGGGTGTGAAGGGAGGACCGGGGAGCGGCGCTGACATCCATGCGGCTAGGGTGTGAAGGGAGGACCGGGGAGCGGCGCTGACATCCATGCGGCTAGGGTGTGAAGGGAGGACCGGGGAGCGGCGCTGACATCCAATTGGTCACGGACGCTATTTAAAAGTGCCGCACAAATCGGTGATTGGTCGCTGTCTTGGCCCGCGACCAATGACTGATCTTGGCGCCAAAGTTAAACACTATTGTGCTGATTGGTCGCGGACGCTGACCGCGACCAATCACCGATTTGGGCGCCAAATTGAAATATCGGCCGCGACCAATCACCGATTTTGGCGCCAAATTTAAATATCGGCCGCGACCAATCACCACAGCGGTGTTTAAATGTGGAGCCAAGATCGGTGATTGGTCGCGGGCAGCGTCGGCGACCAATCAGCACAGCGGTGTTTAAGTTTTGCGCTAAGATCAGTGATTGGTCGGGTCCGAAGACCGCGATCAATCATCGAATCGTCTTGGTGAGGACCGGGGAGCGGCGCTGCCTGTGCGGCTAATTCCGCTGCGAGAACCCGGGACATAGCGGGCGCTCACAGCAGAAGTATCCCGACCCGCAGCGCCGCTCCCCGGTCCTCCCTTCCGCATGGAGGTCAGCGACGCCGGCGGTCCTTCCGCTGCTACCGGCCGGGAGATGAGCGCCTCGCGGCGCTCATCTTCCGGCTGCATCTCCATCCCGCAGATGGGTCCGTCGGTCGGGTTCCTTCTGCTGTTGCCGGCCGGGAGATGAGCGCCTTGCGCCAGTCATCTCCTGGCTGCATCGCCGCTCAGCTCCGTCCCGCAGATGAGCCGCTAACGGCCGCCATCTTTTTTTAGAAATCCCCCGGCGCTGATTGGCCGCTGCCGGACCAATGAGCGATGCGGGTTTTCCTGGACAGACAGACACACAGACAGACAGACAGATGGGATAAGACGATTATATATATAGACTAGATTAGTTCCAATTAATGCTTTTGGTCTGTAGGTAGATCCGTACCATTCGTGACCGAGCAATAACATCATGCACGCTCCTTAACATGACATCTTCCCCTTGGATGAGCCACTTCTCCACGGCCCCCCGAGCCTCGGAGGTGGAGATGGTCTGGATGAGCTCTACGCGTTCCCCCTCGGTGCTGTACATGGCTTTGATGTCCAGGTTAGGAAGGAGCTCCAGCTTTGCTATGCCTTCAAAGCCCTTCTTTAGATGTGGTTGGACCCGCAGAGGATCTTTAGTCTCAGAGAGAATTTCTAGCATTTCATTGTTGTACAGGAAGAAAAAGCTAAAGCGAAAATGCACAATATGATAAAGATGTCATTAAAGTATTGGGTCAGGCGCCATTTGTATTAGTGTCTATGTGAGAAAATAGAAAAGCAAAGCTTTAAAGTAAAGATTCAGTCCCCATACACATTGGATTAAAATAGTTTAAACCTGACGATTGCAGCAGGACCGGCCTACCCACTGATGTGTATGGGGGTCTCCTGACTCTCCCCCGATAGAGGATGTCAGGGCCAGAAGGATCGGGCAGATGGGATTTCAATACCCGGTCTTTTGGTTCTCAGGGGAGATAACCCGCTGCCGGAGGTGTCCAGTACCGACTTTCTCCTCTCTCCCCATTAAAACCACATGACTGTTCAGCAGAATAGGTGGGAGTCAGGAGAAATAGCCAAATAACCATTCAGACCACGGGTATCTCATATGTCATGCGTATGGTTAGCTTAAAGGGGCTATCCAGCTTTGGGAACTTTTTTTTATTTAACTGAAATGTGTATTCCCATCTCCAGGATTCTACCCCAATATGTAGTATGCGTAATAATAATAATATTAGCAAATACCTCCAATTAGAAGTTTAGTATAGTTCTTCTGATTTGTTTTGTTGCTTACCCCATGTGCAGGGCATTGCAGTAGCTTAGGTTACGACCACTAGCAAATAACTGTCACTATATGAGTGGTCGTAACCATGGATACCGAAGCTACTGCAATGCCTTGCACATGGGGAAAGCGACATAGTGAATCAGAAGAACTATACTACACTTCTAATTGGAGGTATTTGCTAATATTATTATTATTACTACGCCTACTACATATTGGGATAGGATCTTGGAGATGGGAATACCCATTTAATTGCGAGTATTTGCGACAATTCAGTTTCATTAAAAATGTTGCACCGTTAGGCTTTTTGTTTCCTGCACATTCAGCTTTGATGTGATCTGTGGTCATAAATCGGCTAAGAGGAGCTGAAAAAAGACAGATTAAAAATAAGTCCAATAGCCAGCGCAACACAGAGCCAATAGAAGGCAAACAGTGCAAAATTATTAATGAAATCCAATTACAAAAATGATTTCAATGCGTTTAAATAAGAAAAAAAAATATTTAAGGAATATATACAATCATTGCAACAAGTGAAAGGACTATACCGTGGGAAAAAAGCCTCTTCTTCTCCAGCCCTTTCATGATTTTATCCAGAAGCACATTGCTGTCCTGAAGTTTCTCCAGAAGTCCGGTCAGAGAAGTGGCGCTTAAAACCTAAAACAAAGTAGATAGCCCATAAGTAAGATTCCATTATATAGTTATAGAGACTGAAAAAAGGTCACATTCATTGACTATTGTGCCAATAGTTTATATTAAAAGAAAAATTAGAACCTATTTGGATAGAAAATAGAAGATGCGGGAGGCTGGAGTCCAGGCAGTGCGGAGCCCCATAACCCGGGATCCTTGTGATGGAAGCATCAGGACACGGACTCTTGGAAAACATCAATCCTGGATGCAAGATGACCGTGCTTTCTTGTATCAGTCCACCATGAAGCATCCATTTACCTTCGGGTCTTTAACGCAATGTTTCATGATCTCTCTCCAGTTTCTGTCCACAGTCTGGAATAAGCGTCCTTCTTCAGGCATTTGCTGCATGATGTCCTCAGAAGAGAAGATTAAAGCCACTGGGTCGGCACCTTCAGCCATTCATCAATGGTTTCCTGGATCCTTATCAGTCGTTCCTCCCATTGCTTAAAGGAGGAGAACAAAAAGTTAATTACACATAAAATGAAAAGGATAGAAAAAAAATGCTATCATTTTAGAAGATAAATTATCAATGGATATGAATTCTGAATTGTTGGACATTTGTAGGGAAAGTTTGGCGAGACTCCTTGATACCATCCCCTTTACATGTAAGCTGGAGCCGCATGTAACTTTAGCCTCGGAGATCCTAATGAAACCTTAGCTTCTGCTAATAAGCAAGTGAAGATTTTAAGCTGAGTGACAACATTTACTGTGGGTGGGAACTCCTTAATCCCTTCAGGACCGGATAATTTTTTGTTTTGCATTTTTTCCTTCCCTTCTTCAAAAAGCCATACATTTTTTAATTTTTCCATTGATATAGCTGCAAGAGGCTATGTAATGTGCTGTAGCTTAACCCCTTCCCAACATATGACATACTGTTAAGCCATATGCCATGTTCCTGCAGATGTGCAAAATTTGGACCTGGGCCCCCACCAGCATGTTGGTCAGATGTATGGGCCCTTGTAGCATTCTAGATCCGATAATGATGCGCGTGTTCGTCCCTGCCTTGGATGTTTCCCATTGTAGCCCCATCCTATAATAATGTCTCTCATTCTAGGCCCCTTCCTGGTATAATGTTCCCCATCCTGCGCCCCTTCCTGTTATAATATCCCCGATCCTGGGCCTCTTCCTGTTATAATATCCACCTTCTGTGTATAATACCCCCCATCCTGAGCCCCTTTCAGCAATAACGTCCCAATCCTGGGCTCCTTCCTGGTATAATGTCCTTGGTCCTGGGCCTCTTACTGTAATAATGTCCCCCATCCTGGCCCCTTCCTGTAACAATGTCCCCAATCCTGGTACAATGTCCCCCATCCTATAACAATGTCCTCCATCCTGGTATCCTGTCCCCCATCCTAGGCCCCATTCTGGTATAATGACCTCCATCCTTGTGCCCTTCCTGGTGTAATGTCCTTCATCCTGGCCCATGTCATGGTATAATGACCCCCATTCTGGTATAATGCTCCCTATCCTGGGCCCTTTCCTTGTATAATGTTCCCCATCCTGGGCCCCTTCTTTATATAATGCTCCCCATCCTGGGCCCCTTCCTTGTCTAATTCTCCCCACCCTGAGCCCCTTCCTTGTCTAATGCTCCCCATCCTTGGCCCTTTCCTGGTATAATGTTCTGTTGTTCTTTTGTAATACATTAAATAAACAAAAATAAATGATTCTTCTTACCTTCCTGCGCTCCCACGACATGCGGCGTCTTCTTCTGTAGCTGATTTCAGTGTGCCGGCAAGGGCAGCGCATGACGTCACTTCCATGCGTCGCTCGTGACTGGCACGCCGACATCAGCTACTGGCCTTTGATTGGCTGGCGGCATGCATTGCAGCTCAGGGACCCGGCATGTCCCTGCGCAGCAATATACTTCAGCCGAATGTGCGTCCTCAGACTGTGGAAGTGCCATACATATATGAGATGGGAATACCACTCTGCCACTGTGCGTTCCTTTATGCACTTTACCCTCCTTTTTGGCACTCTTTGTGGTAAGAGACTACCTTAAAAAATGTTTTATGTGACATGTATCTGATTATTTGTGGGCAGGAGCATTATTTAGATGGATACCTGATGCATATGGCAAGTGTAAATCCAATGACTATGGAATACTTATGGATTACTTTTTGATATATTATTACACTCATTGGATTGTCTTGATATACTAACCTTATGCTATATTATCTATATTGCTCATGTCCCACTGTGACCATATGCGTGACCATATATGTATACTTTGTAACATATCTTGCTACATTGGTAATCTAATTAGTGTCTTTATACTATCCGTATTATGTCATTTCTCTTTTTACTATGTACGTTTTTTAACTTGATGGAATAAAAATTTATATTTTTTACGCCAATTAACTCTTTCTTCTCCTATGTACCCATGTGTTTCATGAGTTGGCTCAGTTTGGCAAATCTGGGATATATTTCCCCCCGGATATGCCAACTTTACCCCTATAGGGTCTATTTAGTTGTATCACTCTGAGTCTATGTCTGATCCAGAGATACAATAATGAACATGAATCCTTATATATCACGGATCTTGCAGCCGCCTTTACCTGCTTGGACATAAGTGTTACATAGTTACATAGTTTAAAAGGCCGAAAAAAGACAAGCGTCCATCCAGTTCAGCCTATTTCTTGTGCACTGCAGCTATTCCGCAGCGTTGATCCAGGGGAAGGCAAAAAAAAAACATGCGGTATAGGCCAATTTACATCATTGAGGAAAAATTCACTTCCCGACTCCAATCTGGCAGTCAGATTAAATCCCTGGATTAATTAACTATCACTAAGCATAAGACGTAATTTTATTGTTCTCAAGAAAGGCGTCCAGTCCTCTCTTGAACTCATTAAGTGAGTTGGACATCACCACTTCCTCTCCCAGAGAGTTCCAGAGTCTCACGGCTCTGACCGTAAAGAATCCCCTTCTATGCTGGTGCAGGAACCTCCTTTCCTCCAGACGCATAGTGTGCCCCCTCATCTTTGTCACCATCCTTGGTATAAACAGGTCATGGGAGAGATCTCTGTACAGCCCCCTGATGTATTTATACATGTTTATGAGGTCTCCCCTAAGCCTTCTCTTTTCCAACGTAAATAGGCCTAATTTGGACAACCTCTCTGGGTATTCTAGTCCCTCCATTCCCTTTATTACCTTAGTCGCCCTCCTTTGTACCCTCTCTAGCTCCAATATGTCTTTCCTGAGCACCGGAGCCCAGAACTGTGCACAATATTCTAAGTGCGGCCTTACCAGCGCTTTATACAGAGGAAGAACAATGTTCTCATCATATGCCCCTATTCCTCTTCTGATGCATGCCATGACTCTATTTGCCTTCGCAGCTGCTGCCTGACACTGGGCACTCCAATTTAATTTGCTGTTAACCAAGACGCCCAGGTCCTTCTCCATGTCAGATTTCCCCAACGGTTTCCCATTTAATATGTATGGGTGACTGCTGTTTTTCTTTCCCATGTGCATGACCTTACATTTATCGGCATTGAACCCCATTTGCCATTTTTTGGCCCAACTCCCCAATTTATCTAAATCCTCCTGTAGCTGTGCCCTATCCTCATCTGCATTAACTACTTTACAAAGTTTAGTATCATCTGCAAATATTGCTATTTTACTATGCAACCCTTCCACTAGATCATTAATAAATATATTAAATAATATAGGGCCCAAGACAGACCCTTGAGGCACCCCGCTAGTCGAGACGCAGTTATAAAAGGAATCCAATTTGTCCGCATTAATCAACTGCAGGGCATCTTGATTGGCAAATAGATTGATCACTTTGGGGTACCAAGTGTTCAGCAACTTTTCTTCTGTCTTGGCACAAGCCAAGGATACGCTGTTCCTCAGGGATTCACATTCTACAGGACCCCTGGACCTGACAAAGATTAAAGATTATATACAGTATACATATATATACACACATATACAGTATACATATATACACACCCATATACAGTATACATATACACACACATATACAGTATACATATATACACACATATACAGTATACATATATATACACACCCATATACAGTATACATATATATACACACATATACAGTATACATATATACACACATATACAGTATATATATATACACCCATATACAGTATACATATATATACACACATATACCAGTATACATATATATACACACATACAGTATATATATATATATATACACACTTATACAGTATACATATATACACACCCAGTATACAGTATATATATATATACACACCCATATACAGTATATATATATATATATACACACCCATATACAGTATACATATATACACATATATACAGTATACATATATACACACATATACAGTATACATATATATACACATATACAGTATACATATATACACCCATATACAGTATACATATATACACACATATACAGTATACATATATACACACATACAGTATATATATATATATATATATACACACTTATACAGTATACATATATACACACCCAGTATACAGTATATATATATACACACCCATATACAGTATATATATATATATACACACCCATATACAGTATACATATATACACACATATACAGTATACATATACACACATATACAGTATACATATATACACCCATATACAGTATACATATATACACACATATACCAGTATACATATATATACACACATACAGTATATATATATATATATACACACTTATACAGTATACATATATACACACCCAGTATACAGTATATATATATACACACCCATATACAGTATATATATAAATATACACACCCATATACAGTATACATATATACACACATATACAGTATACATATATACACACATATACAGTATACATATATACACATATATACACACATATACACACACATACCAGTATACATATATATATACACACGCCCATATACAGTATACAGTGCTGGCCAAAAGTATTGGCACCCCTGCAATTCTGTCAGATAATGCTCAATTTCTTCCTGAAAATGATTGCAATCATAAATTCTTTGGTATTATTCTCTTCATTTAATTTGTCTTCAATGAAAAAAACACAAAAAGAATTGTCCTAAAGCCAGATTGGATATAATTCCACACCAAACCTAAAAAAGGGGGTGGACAAAAGTATTGGCACTGTTTGAAAAATCATGTGATGCTTCTCTAATTCGTGTAATTAACAGCACCTGTAACTTACCTGTGGCACCTAACAGGTGTTGGCAATAGCTAAATCACACTTGCAGCCAGTTAACATGGATTAAAGTTGACTCAGCCTCTGTCCTGTGTCCTTGTGTGTACCACATTGAGCATGGAGAAAAGAAAGAAGACCAAAGAATTGTCTGAGGACTTGTGAAACCAAATTGTGAGGAAGCATGAGCAATCTGAAGGCTACAAGTCCGTCTCCAAAGACCTGAATGTTCCTGTGTCTTCTGTGCGCAGTGTTATCAAGAAGTGTAAAGCCCATGGCACTGTGGCTAACCTCCCTACATGTGGACGGAAAAAAAAATTGACGAGAGATTTCAACGCAAGATTGTGTGGATGGTGGATAAAGAACCTCGACTAACATCCAAACAAGTTCAAGCTGCCCTGCAGTCCGAGGGTACAGCAGTGTCAACCCATACTATCCGTTGGCGTCTGAATGAAAAGGGACTGTATGGTAGGATACCCAGGAAGACCCCACTTCTTACCCCAAGACATAAAAAAGCCAGGCTGGAGTTTGCCAAAACTTACCTGAGAAAGCCTAAAACGTTTTGGAAGAATGTTCTCTGGTCAGATGAGACAAAAGTCGAGCTTTTTGGGAAAAAGCATCAACATAGAGTGTACAGGAAAAAAAAAGAGGCATTCAAAGAAAAGAACACGGTCCCTACAGTCAAACATGGCGGAGGTTCCCTGATGTTTTGGGGTTGCTTTGCTGCCTCTGGCACTGGACTGCTTGACCGTGTGCATGGCATTATGAAGTCTGAAGACTACCAACAAATTTTGCAGCATAATGTAGGGCCCAGTGTGAGAAACCTGGGTTTCCCTCAGAGGTCATGGGTCTTCCAGCAGGACAATGACCCAAAACACACTTCCAAAAGCACTATAAAATGGTTTTAGAGAAAGCACTGGAGACTTCTAAGGTGGCCAGCAATGAGTCCAGACCTGAATCCCATAGAACACCTGTGGAGAGATCGCAAAATGGCAGTTTGGAGAAGGCTCCCTTCAAATATCAGGGACCTGGAGCAGTTTGAAGTGACCGCGGGCAAGGCCGCGCATTGGTATCTATGATCTGGCCCAGCAAGATCCCCACACACAGACTCTATCTTGACAACCGTATCTTTACTCGCATACATTTTTAACACAGCAAAGAAAAAAAAACAATAAATGACAACCGTAAATATGCACAGTAATAACGTGTACTGATAAGCTGACCCTCACTGTCCCTACTCACACGTTACCAGTCCTTTACTCCAGAAGGATGTGTCCCCCGTCGCAGGCCTGTCTGTCTTTGCAGGAAGGCGTCCCAGCCGGAAAAAAAACAGGAACAGCAGAATTCGCGGAAACAAAGGAAGGGATACTTCGGCCTCTCGCCAGAGGTCCCGCTTACAGTCTCTCTGATCCGGATAGAAGCTCTGGTGGGTCCCCTTATGTAGTCCACACTCCAGTAGCAGGGAGTGTAACAGCTGAATCCTTCAGCAGTGCAGGAGCTGGGGAAGGCTCCGAGGATATGGTGTCAGATAGAAGAAATCACGTTGAGAGTCTCTCCTGCGCCACACACGAGGGCCTGCACACCGTCCTGGCTCTTTTCACAGACCACAGCAGACTCTACGCGCGCTTTTTCCTGCTTCCCACTTTGGTCACATGACTCTCTGGGGCGGGACACAGGAGGCTCAGTCTTTTTCTCTGTCATCACACCCTGCGCAGGTGCAACCTCTGGCCACAAGGTGGCAACATCATCCTGTGTAATCACTTCTGTAACAGGCTCTATATCAATTATCACAGAACAGCCAGAGACGGCCAGCTCACTACAAGTTTGCCAAAGAAGAATGGTCTACAATTCCAGCAGAGCATTGTAAGAAACTCACTGATGGTTACCGGAAGCGGTTGTTCGCAGTTATTTTGGCTAAAGGTTGTGCAACCAAGTATTAGGCTGAGGGTGCCAATACTTTTGTCCGGCCCATTTTTGGAGTTTTGTGTGAAATGATCAATGATTTTATTTTTGCTTCATTCTCTTTTGTGTTTTTCCTTGCAAGCAAATTAAATGAAGATAATAAGACCAAAGAATTTGTGTATACAGTATACATATACACACATCTACAGTATACATATATATACACCTATATACAGTATACATATATACACACCCATATACAGTATACATATATACACAGTATAGATATACACACACATATACAGTATACATATATATACACACACATACAGTATACATATATACACACCCATATACAGTATACATATACACACCCATATACAGTATACATATATACACACCCATATACAGTATACATATATATATACATACAGTATGCATATACACATATACAGTATACATATATATATATACATACATATAGAGTACCCTCTGTCTGAAGCCTTTATAGTCTGCGCTAGTGCGACACGCCTGCACAGTCTGGCTCCAGACTGAAGAACGCATGGAGCCGTTACAGGTAAGAGGAGTGTATGGTGCTGGAGATCACGGTATGCGTATACACTGAACACATACCGCGATCTCTGGTGCCATACTTACATACTTACCTGACCGGGATGAGCGTTACCGCGGCGCTTCTGTTCGGTCCGGAGTCCGGGGGAAGAGGGAGGCATTGAAATCGGCACATGCGCATAGCGCTATCCGGCGCCATTTTACTGAAGACACATTTGCAATGTGTCTTCAGCAAAATGGAGCCGGACAGCGTGGTATGGGCACACGCGTACTTCGGCGCCGCACTCCTCCCCCGGCCTCCAGCAGAACGGGAAACAGCGCTGGAGCACAGGGAAGAAAGGTGAGTATAAGTGTTTATTTTCTTGTATGTGTGTGTAGCATGATAGGGATGAGGGGTGCCATACATACCAGGATTGGGGGGTGAGGGGTGCCATACATACCAGGATTGGGGGGTGAGAGGACCATACATACCAGGATTGGTGGGTGAGGGGACTATCCATACCAGGATTGGGGGGTGAGGGGTGCCATGCATACCAGGATTGGGGGGTAAGGGGACCATGCATAACAGGATTGGGGGTGAGGGGACCATGCATAACAGGATTGGGGGTGAGGGGTGCCATGCATAACAGGATTGGGGGTGAGGGGTACCATGCATACCAGGATTGGGGATGTGAGGGGGTACCATAGATACCAGAATAGGGATGAGGGGGTACCATGCATACCAGGATTGGGGGTGAGGGGTACCATGTATACCAGAATTGGGGGGTGAGGGGACCATGCATACCAGGATTGGGGGTGAGGGGTGCCATGTATACCAGAATTGGGGGGCGGGACCATGCATACCAGGATTGGGGATGAGGGGTGCCATGCATACCAGGATTGGGGAATGAGGGGTGCCATGCATACCAGGATTGGGGAATGAGGGGTGCCATGCATACCAGGATTGGGGAATGAGGGGTGCCATGCATACCAGGATTGGGGAATGAGGGGTGCCAAGTATACCAGGATTGGGGGTGAGGGGTGGCATGCATACCAGGATTGGGGGGTGAGGGGTGCCATGTATACCAGGATTGGGAGGTGAGGGGACCATGCATACCAGGATTGGGGAATGAGGTGTGCCATGCATACTAGGATTGGGGGGTGAGGGGACCATACATACCATGATTGGGGGGTGAGGTGTGCCATGCATACTAGGATTGGGGGGTGAGGGGACCATACATACCATGATTGGGGGGGTGAGGTGTGCCATGCATACCAGGGTTGGGGGGTGAGGGGACCATACATACCATGATTGGGGAATGAGGTGTGCCATGTATACCAGTATTCGGGGGTGAGGGGTGCCATGCATACCAGGATTGGAGAATGAGGGGTGCCATGTATACCAGGATTAGGGGGTGAGGGGACCATGCATACCAGGATTGGGGGGTGAGGGGACCATGCATACCAGGATTGGGGGGTGAGGGGACCATGCATACCAGGATTGGGGGGTGAGGGGACCATGCATACCAGGATTGGGGGGTGATGGGTGCCATGTATACCAGGATTGGGGAATGAGGGGTGCCATGCATACCAGGATTGGGGAATGAGGGGTGCCATGCATACCAGGATTGGGGAATGAGGGGTGCCATGTATACCAGGATTGGGGGTGAGGGGTGCCATGCATACCAGGATTGGGGGGTGAGGGGTGCCATGTATACCAGGATTGGGAGGTGAGGGGACCATGCATACCAGGATTGGGGAATGAGGTGTGCCATGCATACTAGGATTGGGGGGTGAGGGGACCATACATACCATGATTGGGGGGTGAGGTGTGCCATGCATACCAGGGTTGGGGGGTGAGGGGACCATACATACCATGATTGGGGAATGAGGTGTGCCATGTATACCAGGATTGGGGGGTGGAGGGACCATGCATACCAGGATTAGGGGGTGAGGGGTGCCATGCATACCAGGATTAGGGGGTGAGGGGTGCCATGCATACCACAAGAGGATGGGGGCAGCACAAATACCAGGATGGGAGACCATATACCAATAAAAATGCTCGCCACCCGGGCGTAGAACGGGTTCAATAGCTAGTACATATATACACGCATATATACAGTAATACAGCATATACATACACATATATACTGTATATACACACACACACACGCACATATATATATCTGGCGACAGGGCCCCGCTGCGTCCTCTGTGTCTCTGTACAGATATAAGTGTAACACGTACTGGATCCAGCACAGGTGACAGTCTGCCATAGAGCTGACGTGCAGTACATACACTGTGTTATAGGGGGCGCTCACCTGTGCGGACCCCGCGCTCCGGCCGCTACTTCTCTGCTCATATAAGGTCTCTCTTTCTGCCATTAAATAATTCGGTTGTCATGGCAGCGGGGGCGGGGCGTTGGTAGGGGGCGTGTCTGGTATAGGGCAGATTGGGGCGGGGCTGTCATGCAGTGCTTGTCTCATCGCTGTAATTTCCTGCTGATGCCACCTGGTGGACAGCATTGGTCAGTACGCGCTGAGAATGCTCACATGGTGGGGGAGGGGCAGCTTATATATGTATATACACAGTCACAATGCAGTTAGGGTTATGTTCACACAGTGTTTTTTTAAACGATTTTTCCACATTATAAAACTCAGAGTTGTCAGGAAAAGCATTGCCTGTATTTTTGATGTATGCCTCACACTAAATACATTTTTGAAGATTTTTTTTTAATCTTCCATCCTATACTCGGGCACTGGCTGTATATTGTTGAGGCCCCGGGACTTGCTTAGATCCGCTGGGTGGCATTGCCAGCTACATTGCAGTAAATGGGTGACCTGAAATCCCACATTCATCCTGTGACCAGTTAGGGACTGTTTTTTCTTAAAGAAGGGGCTCGTGTTATTAATCCCAGACAATCCATTAATGGAGTTTCCAGTAGTATAATAATGATGATTTATCCTGGGGGTGGGTTATCAATATCAGATCGGTGGGCTCCGACACGCGGCACTGGCTCTACCCATCACTTGTTTGCAACGCTCAGATGTAAATAGTTTGAAGATCTGAACATCACTGCTCCATTCACTGTACTGCGGGTCCTGCAGATCAGCTAATATTCATGTAATAGGAGCTGATCTGCAGCACCAGGGAGCGGCCACTACACAGTGACCAGAGCTGTGATGTTCAGCTCCTCAACACCAGGGGCGGAACTACCGCCCGTGCAGCCGGTTCATTGAACGGGGGCCCCGAGGGAGAGGGGGCCCCTCCAGCCTCCAGCAGGGCCGCCATCAGGGCATGACTGCCCTGACTCCAGTATGGGGCCCGGCCGGTAGGGGCCCCCTCGGGGGCCCCCCTCTTGTGCGTCTCTCTCCTCATGGGGCCCCCGGCCCCATGCTATGCACCGGGTCCGGGACATTTCAGCGCTGAGCTGCGCTGTTGCAGCAGCGCCTTCATAATTCCCCTGACTTCCGGTCATGTGACGGCGCCGTCACATGGCCGGAAGTCAGGAGAACCTGCTGTCAGCGATTTAGACGAGCGCCAGGATTCTGCAGGGATCGCATGGGGGTAAGTATAACAAGTTTTATTTTTTTTAAAATACAATTAACTAGGAGTGGAGAGATGGGAGATGCACATGTGTGTGTGTGTGTGTGTGTGTGTGTGGGGGGGGGGGAAAGGGGGGGGAGATGGGAGATGCACATGTGTGTGTGTGGGGGGGGAGATGGGAGATGCACATGTGTGTGGGGGGGGGATGGGAGATGCACATGTGTGTGTGGGGGGGGAGATGGGAGATGCACATGTGTGTGTGTGGGGGGGGATGGAGATGCACATGTGTGTGGGGGGGGAGATGGGAGATGCACATGTGTGTGGGGGGGGGATGGGAGATGCACATGTGTGTGTGGGGGGAGATGGGAGATGCACATGTGTGGGGGGGATGGGAGATGCACATGTGGTGGGGGGGAGATGGGAGATGCACATGTGTGGGGGGGGGGAGATGGGAGATGCACATGTGGGGGGGGATGAGAGAGGTGCACATGTGGTGGAGGGGGATGAGAGAGGTGCACATGTGGTGGAGGGGGATGAGAGAGGGGCACATGTGGTGGAGGGGGATGAGAGAGGGGCACATGTGGGGGAGGGGGACGAGAGGGGCACATGTGGTGGAGGGGGATGAGAGAGGGGCACATGTGGTGGAGGGGGATGAGAGAGGGGCACATGTGGTGGAGGGGGATGAGAGAGGTGCACATGTGGTGGAGGGGGATGAGAGAGGGGCACATGTGGTGGAGGGGGATGAGAGAGGGGCACATGTGGTGGAGGGGGGTGAGAGAGGGGCACATGTGGGGGAGGGGGACGAGAGGGGCACATGTGGTGGAGGGGGATGAGAGAGGGGCACATGTGGGGGAGGGGGATGAGAGAGGGGCACATGTGGGGGAGGGGGACGAGAGGGGCACATGTGGGGGAGGGGGATGAGAGAGGGGCACATGTGGGGGAGGGGGTGAGAGATGTGCACATGGGGGGGTTTGAGAGCTGCACATGGGGGAATTGGGAGTAGGGGGATAATGAGCTGCACATAACGAATGTGGGGTGGGGGAGAGTAAATGATAAATGATGATGGGGTGGGGAGAGCACGGACATGATATAATGAATTGGGGCAGGGGGTGCATGTAAATATTGAATGCGGGGAGCAGGAAGTATAGAGTAGGGGGCGTTGCGGATGCAGGAGTGTGACTGGTAACAAATTGGCGGAAAGAGTAGAGGTTCTAATTAAATTATATATTAAGTGCCTATTTACAGTTAATGGGGGCACAGTGGTGGATTACAATTTATATTTGGAATGGTAGGTTGCATAATAACTAACCATATATTGATGGTGGATGCACGTCTGTATTCAGCTGCGTAATGTAGAAGTTGGGGAATGTGCTCTAGATAACTGTGTTATTTTATGCAGAGACGAGTCCTGGCTGGAAGACGTGATGGCGGTCTGTGCTGGATGAAGGAGAAAAGCGAAGATGAAGGACTTCACCTAGAGACGTCACCGGTGAGTCAGTCTATTACATGTACACTGTGTATAATGTCACTGGTGATCACTGTATTACCTGTACACTGACACTATATACAGAGCTCCTGTGTATAATGTCACTGGTGATCACTGTATTACCTGTACACTGACACTATATACAGAGCTCCTGTGTATAATTTCACTGGTGATCACTGTATTACCTGTACACTGACACTATATACAGAGCTCCTGTGTATAATGTCACTGGTGATCCCTGTATTACCTGTACACTGACACTATATACAGAGCTCCTGTGTATAATGTCACTGATGATCACTGTATTACCTGTACACTATATACAGAGCTCCTGTGTATAATGTCACTGGTGATCACTGTATTACCTGTACACTGACACTATATACAGAGCTCCTGTGTATAATTTCACTGGTGATCACTAGATTACCTGGACACTTACGTTATACATACCATGTATAGAGCTCCCGTGTATAATGACACTTATGGTAATATTAGTAATGTGGTGGTAATATTAGTAATGTAGTGGTAATATGTGGTCTGGTCATGGTGTGGCAGTTTTTCTCCCTTCTGTGTGGTATTATTCGGTCACTATGTTGTGGTAATATGTGGTCTGGTCATGGTGTGGCGGTATTCCCTGTATGTGGTATTATTGGTCATTTAAAAAAAAAATGTATATGACACATTCCCTTAAAGAAAACTAAATAAAAATATATCTAAAAAGAGTATTGGATATTTTAAGAAAATTTTAATAGGTTAGAGTAGGGCCCGGCCAGAAGAGTCTACCTTATCGTGGTGGCGGCTTTAAAAATCTTTTGGCCAAAACAAAAGCTGATGGCTATGTATGTGGCGCCGTCACATGGCCGAACGTCAGGAGAACCTGGTGGCAGTGACGTGGACGAGCGCCAGGATTCTGCAGGGATTGCATGGGGGTAAGTATAACAAGTTTTATTTTTTTTAAATACAATTAATTAACTAGGAGTGGGGGGAATCAGAGATGCACGGGGGGGATGAGAGATGCACATGGGGGGGATGAGAGATGCACATGGGGGGGTGAGAGATGCACATGGGGGGGTGAGAGATGCACATGGGGGGGTGAGAGATGCACATGGGGGGGTGAGAGATGCACATGGGGGGATGAGAGATGCACGGGGGGTGAGAGCTGCACATGGGTGGGATGAGAGCTGCACATGGGGGGGTGAGAGATGCACATGGGGGGTTATGTTTACATAACTTTGTTGCCTTATGAAGGGCAGGGGGGGCCCCCCAAAATTTCTTGCACAGGGGCCCACTACAGTCTGTGTCCGCCCCTGCTCAACACTGTTTACATCTGACCTCGACCGAAGCTGCAAACAGCTGATTAGTGGAGGTGACACGTGCCGGACCCCCACAAATCTGATATTAATGAGATAACCAGGGGATAGGCCATGAATATGTTTGTCCTGGAAATTCCCTTTAAGGCCCACCTGCACATACTATGTATATATATATATGGCAAAGAGTGGGAAGGGGTTAATCAAAGGCTCATAAAACGGACAAACAACACAAATATTGGTTTCTATCTTTTACACATTTGGGGTAGCCCTTAAGAGGGCCGGAGAGAGAGAGAGAGAAAGAGAGAGAGAGAGAAGAGAGAGAGAAGAGAGAGAAGAGAGAGAGAAGAGAGAGAAGAGAGAGAGAGAGAAGAGAGAGAGAAGAGAGAGAGAAGAGAGAGAGAGAGAGACCAAGAGAGAGGAAAAAAAAGAGAGACCCAACCAGTGCAAGGCTAAGCCGGGCAGGCGGCAGCGGCTATTTATACCCACTGCTGATCTCTGATTGGTGGAAGATCTGGGTGTGGCTGCTCTCTGATTGGTGGAAAATCTGGGTGTGGCTGCTCTGTGATTGGTCAGCATTATGACCTCACAGTGGCGATGACTCATACCTCCTGGGTGGTTCTTCTGGGTGGTTCTGTTTTCTGACTGGTGGAAATTCTAATCAGCATTATGACCTCACAGTGGCCGTGACTCATGTTTCATGGACTGTTCTATCTGGGTGACCTGATACATGCTGATCTCTGATTGGTGGAAATTCAAGTCATCTTCATGACATCACAATCAGCATGTTATTACTGCTGAGATGTTCAGTTTTTTCCTAAATTTCCTACGTTTTGTTCTAATTTATTAGCACATATATACCACTCATTCCTACAATCAAAGGGTCAGGAAACCCCTCTGAAATCAATATCCTACAATTTACCCCAACAGCAAAAAAACAACTATAAACAAAATACCAAAAGATATATCAGATTATTAATGAGCAAATAAAAGACACAATCACATAAAAAGAATCTTTAGAAAGCTGTAGAAAAAATGCTGTAAAGTAAGAACGCTTCAAAAATAGAAATGTTAATGATCTATTTAATCAATTAACAAAATACAAGTGAATGAACAAACAAAAAATCTAGATCCAATCAATATTTAGTGTGACCAACTTTTCACTTTAAAACAGCGTCAATTCTTCTAGGTACACCTGCGCAAAGTCAGGGATTTTGTAATAATACAGTCAGGTGTCTGGTCATACACCATGGCAAGACTGAGCAAGAATACACAAGGAAGTTATACTACATCAGCAAGGTCTCTAAGGCACAAATTTCAAAGCAGATTGAGGGTTCAAGATGTGTCATTCAAGCACTTGTGAAGATGCACAAGAAAATGTGCAACGTCGAGGTCAGTAGATGCAGTGGTCGGCCAAGGAAACTTAGTGCAGCAGATGTATGACACATTATGGTTACTTTCCTTCAAAAGCAGAAGATGTCCAGCAGTGCCATCAGCTCAGAACTGGCAGCAACCAGTGGGACTCAGCTTCACTCATCTACTGTTCAGAGAAGACTGGCCAGAAGTGGTCTTCATAGCAAAATTGTGGTGAAAAAGCCATATCTTCCACATCAAAACAAGGCCAAGTGACTCAACTATGCATTAAAACAGAGGAACCAGGGTGTAGAAAATTGGCAGGATGTCCTCTGGACGGTTGAGTCAAAATATGAAAAATGTTATTACAGAAGAGATTTTGTTCACTGAAGGGCTGGAGAGCAGAACAATAATGAGTGTCTGTGGGCAATAGTGATCCATAAGCACGGTGGAGGGTCCAGTAAGTTTGGGGCTGCATTTCAGCAAATGGAGGTGGAAATTGGGTCAGAATTATTGGTTCCCTCAATGCTGAGATATAGAGGCAGATACTTATCCATCCTGCAATATCATCAGGGAGGTGTCCGATTGGATCCAAATGTTTTCTTCCGCAGAACAACAACCCCAAACATACAGCCAATGTCATTAAGAATTATCTTCAATGTAAAGAACAAGGAGTCCTGGAAATGATCTGGTCCCACCTAGTGGAGTAAATAGAGTCTGATAGGCCCCCACCGGCATGTTGGTCAGATGTATGGGCCCTTGTAGCGTTCTGGATCCTATAAAGAAATATGTGTTCTCTCCCTATGTAGTAATGTCCCCCATCCTGGCTCCTTCTTGTAATAATCTCCCACATGCTGGGCCTTATGCTATGACATTTTCCCCCACCTGTGCCCCTGTCTGGTAATGTCCCCATTCTGGCATCATTTACTTCATTCTGGTTTAATGTCCCCATCCTGGTATAGTGTCCCCATTCTGATATAATGTCCCCATTTTGGTATAATGTCTCTAACCTGGTATAATATCCCACATGCTGGTGTAATGCTCCCAATTCTGCTATAATGTCCCCAAAGCTGGTATAATGCCCCACATCCTGGTATGGTATCTCCAGTTCTGGCATAATGTCCCCCATGCTGCTATAATATCCCCCATACTGGTATAATATCATCATTGTGATGTAATGTCCCCATTCTGATATAGTGTCACCCATCCAGGTATGGTGTACCCCATTCTGGTATAGTGTCCCTTATTCTGGTATAATGTCCCCAATTCTGGTATAATGTCCCCAATTCTGATATAATGTCCTCATTCTGATATAATGTCCCCATCCTGGTATAATGACCCCCCATCCTGGTATAATGACCCCCCATCCTGGTTTAATGACCATCATACTGGTTTAATGCCCCCCATCCTGGTACAATGCACTCCATTCTGTTACAGTGTCTCACATTCTGGCATAATGACCTAATTCTGGTATAATGTACCCATTCTGGCATAATGTCCCCCATCCTGGTATGGTATCTACTGAGATGCCATCCTGGGGATGGGTTATCAATATCAGATAGGTGGGCTCCCACACGTGGCACTGGCTCTACCCATCAGTTGTTTGCAACGCTCAGATGTAAATAGTTTGAAGATCTGAACATCACTGCTCCATTCACTGTACTGTGGGTCCTGCAAGTCAGCTAATATTCATGTAATAGGAGCTGATCTGCAGCACCAGGTAGCAGCCACTACACAGTGACCAGAGCTGTGATGTTCAGCTCCTCAACAATGTTTACATCTGACCTCTGCCGGAGTTTCAAACAACTGAGTAGTGGAGGTGCCACGTGCCGGACCCCCACAAATCTGATATTAACTCCTTACTGATGTCAGGCGTAATAATATGTACCTGCGACCTGGGCCTATTGGACCAGGTGCGTATTATTATGCCTTGGCGATCGCACCCATACAGAGGCTGTGCTGGCGCGATCGCTGCTGGGTGTCAGCTGATTCTCACAGCCAACACCCGATGCTTTGTGCCAGGAGTGGGGCCGCACCGCTCCCTCGAAATGTTGCGAACTAAGTCGATCGCAGCATTCCGGGAGCAGGGGGGAGGTAAGCGCGACTCTCTTACCTTGAATCAAAAACTGCACTGTGAGCACGGGGTCCCGATCGTTGCTATGATGACCCGATGTCGTCATGACAACATCCGGGTCACCAGAAAGTTACTTTGATCATGCGCAGTGCACAATCAAAATAACTTGTGCGTGTGCAGCGCTGACAGGCTGCATGCATAGAGATGCTGCTGCTGCATCTCTATGCTGTACAAGCGATCGGCCTGCAAAAAATGAAAGTCCCATAGTGGGACAAAGTGTAAAAGTAAAAAAAAGTGTAAGAAAGTGAAATATATATATATATATATATATATATATATATATATACACATAATCAAAATATTTGGGTATATATATATATATTGTATATGTGTGTGTATATATATGTATACTGTATATGTGTGTATATATACAGTACAGACCAAAAGTTTGGAAACACCTTCTCATTTAAAGATTTTTCTGTATTTTCATTACTTTGAAAATTGTACATTCACACTGAAGGCATCAAAACTATGAATCAGCTGTGACGCCTCTTACTCGAAAAAGCCCTTTTCTTTACCCTGGGAGATGGGGGACTCGGAGTCAGGTCCTGTGATGGAGAGATGGGGTGTAGCCGTGGCCCGGACCCGACCCGTGCTCAGGGCCGTCACAGTAAAAAAAGAGATGGTGTATGCTTGTCCGGGTTGAGTGGCTGATTAACGACTACGCCACCGGTGGTACCTGGTGAAGGGCCACCAGCGCCGCTTCAGTCCGCTGAGGCATGGTGTTATGGCGGTCAAAGTTATTACTACTCCCCACAGGCGGAGCGTGGCCTCAGGGCAGAGGGACAGGATGGAGGGGGTAGTAGTGAAGGAATGCGGGCTCCGCGTCTCGTGGTGTGGCGCAGAATGAACAGTCCGGAGGCCGTAGGGGTGAACTTCCAAGGCTTTACTCACATAGATGGCATGAGGAAGGTGACTCCCTGCTCCCCGCGGAGTCCTTCGGTCACCAGAGACGGGGGTCCGACAACCTCCGAGTAAGTCCAGCATTCAGTCGGGACACTACACCAGAGTGTTCCTGAACTACGGGCCTAATCCTTTCCTGTCAGTGTGTGTGCAAATAGGCCGGATCTCCCTCTGAGCTCCTCTCAGAACAAGGGCTCGGGTGGCAGCTCCGCTCCGTCCGGTACCCGGTGGGATCCTCAGGGCCTACCGGGCTTCCCCGACCAGGACATGGAGTAGCAAGGTCGGGTGTCGGGGGTAGGTACCCCTCTTGCAGCCGGACTCCCTCTGAATATATCAGGTTGGCGAGGACAGGTGGCGTACACCGCTCCGTCTGCATCCTGCCTGGGATCCATTTGCTGTGGAGTCACACTCTTAAGCTCCAGGCCTTCTTGGTCATGGTCATTGGCCGGGTTGAGACATTCCCCGTCTGCAACTTGCCTCTCGTCCCAAGACCAGGGTACGAGGGCCGTGTCTCCGACCTCTGCAGGCCCACACAGGGTCCACTATCAGAGTGGGAGAGCACAGTAACACACAGTATTTAACAGCACAAAGACCAAAACCAAAGATGGCTTTTTATTAAATATGAAATTTAAAGTGTAACTAACTTGTAGGTCCTCCACCCACACCCACTAACTGGTTCCCCTCACTCTTGGTTCCCCAGTCTCCCTGTAACATACTAGCCCCCTCTGGTGGAGAAGTGTGGTGTTGGATGCAAAGATTGGGTCACGACTATCACACTGTTCTTACCTCAGAGGAGGAACACTACACTCCATTAAAGAA
Source organism: Phyllobates terribilis (assembly GCF_046119375.1). NCBI lineage: Eukaryota > Metazoa > Chordata > Amphibia > Anura > Dendrobatidae > Phyllobates > Phyllobates terribilis. Next base: position 122,356 of record NW_027363835.1, read on the forward strand.
GTGCAGCATCCCTGTGGCGGTCGAACCCTCAGGGGCGCCACACAACACATGTGGAATTATATACTTAACAAAAAAGTGTGAAACAACTGAAAATATGTCTTATATTCTAGGTTCTTCAAAGTAACCACCTTTTGCTTTGATGACTGCTTTGCACACTCTTGGCATTCTCTTGATGAGCTTCAAGAGGTAGTCACCGGAAATGGTTTTCACTTCACAGGTGTGCCCTGTCAGGTTTAATAAGTGGGATTTCTTGCCTTATAAATGGGGTTGGGACCATCAGTTGTGTTGTGCAGAAGTCAGGTGGCTACACAGCTGATAATCCTACTGAATAGACTGTTAGCTGCTTTTTTCTTGCCATAATACAAATTCTAAGCAAAGAAAAACGAGTGACCATCATTACTTTAAGAAACGAAGGTCAGTCAGTCTGAAAAATTGGGCAAACTTTGAAAGTGTCCCCAAGTGCAGTTGCAAAAACCATCAAGCGCTACAAAGAAACTGGCTCACATGAGGACCCCCCAGGAAAGGAAGACCAAGAGTCACTACTGCTTCTGAGGATAAGTTTATCCGAGTCACCAGCCTCAGAAATCACAGGTTAACTGCAGCTCAGATTAGAGACCAGGTCAATGCCACACAGAGTTCTAGCAGCAGACACATCTCTTCAACAACTGTTAAGAGGAGACTTTGTGCAGCAGGCCTTCATGGTAAAATAGCTGCTAGGAAACCACTGCTAAGGACAGGCAACAAGCAGAAGAGACTTGTTTGGGCTAAAGAACACAAGGAATGGACATTAGACTAGTGGAAATCTGTGCTTTGGTCTGAGGAGTCCAAATTTGAGATCGTTGGTTCAAACCATCGTGTCTTTGTGCAACGCAGAAAAGGTGAACGGATGGACTCTACATGCCTGGTTCCCACCGTGAAGCATGGAGGAGGAGGTGTGATGGTGTGGGGGAGCTTTGCTGGTGACACTGTTGGGGATTTATTCAAAATTGAAGGCATACTGAACCAGCATGGCTACCACAGCATCTTGCAGCGGCATGGTATTCCATCCGGTTTGCGTTTAGTTGGTGTCACGGTCTCCACACTTTCCTTGTCTGCTAGGTTACTATTGTGTGGAGGCTGTCAGTCTGTTTTGGGTTTGCTGGGTTGTTTCTGCAATCATCTGTGTTCACTTCCCTTGATTAGTCTTCTACTTAAGCATGCTAGCTCCTTCACCCAGTGTCAATTGTACATTTGGTATTACCTGTGTAGGACTGATCTCTCTGTGCTGTGTGCCTGACCCCGCCTGACTATTTTCCCTTACCTGGATTTTGACCATTTGCTTGTTATCTGACTACTCTTTTGTCTGCTCCCTTTGTACTGCGCCATCTTCCTGGACTTGACTTTGGATTGTTTGACCTCCCTATTTTTATCTAGTAAGTAGCTCTAATATTATATTTCTTTCAGTAATATTAGTCTTTTCTCTCCTCTTCTGAGACTGTTATTTCTGTAGTGACTCGCATCACAGTTGGACCATCATTTATTTTTCAACAACACAATGACCCCAAACACACCTCCAGGCTGTGTCAGGGCTATTTGACCAAGAAGGAGAGTGATGGGGTGGTACGCCAGATGACCTGGCCTCCACAGTCACCAGAACTGAACCCAATCGAGATGGTTTGGGGTGAGCTGGACCACAGAGTGAAGGCAAAAGGGCCAACAAGTGCTAAGCATCTCTGGGAACTCCTTCAAGATTGTTGGAAGACTATTTCCAGTGACTACCTCTTGAAGCTTATCAAGAGAATGCCAAGAGTGTGCAAAGCAGTCATTAAAGCAAAAGGTGGCTACTTTGAAGAACCTAGAATATAAGACATATTTTCAGTTGTTTCACACTTTTTTGTTAAGTATATAATTCCACATGTCCCCATTCTGATATAGTGTCACCCATCCAGGTATGGTGTACCCCATTCTGGTATAGTGTCCCTTATTCTGGTATAATGTCCCCAATTCTGGTATAATGTCCCCAATTCTGATATAATGTCCTCATTCTGATATAATGTCCCCATCCTGGTATAATGACCCCCCATCCTGGTATAATGACCCCCCATCCTGGTTTAATGACCATCATACTGGTTTAATGCCCCCCATCCTGGTACAATGCACTCCATTCTGTTACAGTGTCTCACATTCTGGCATAATGACCTAATTCTGGTATAATGTACCCATTCTGGCATAATGTCCCCCATCCTGGTATGGTATCTACTGAGATGCCATCCTGGGGATGGGTTATCAATATCAGATAGGTGGGCTCCCACACGTGGCACTGGCTCTACCCATCAGTTGTTTGCAACGCTCAGATGTAAATAGTTTGAAGATCTGAACATCACTGCTCCATTCACTGTACTGTGGGTCCTGCAAGTCAGCTAATATTCATGTAATAGGAGCTGATCTGCAGCACCAGGTAGCAGCCACTACACAGTGACCAGAGCTGTGATGTTCAGCTCCTCAACAATGTTTACATCTGACCTCTGCCGGAGTTTCAAACAACTGAGTAGTGGAGGTGCCACGTGCCGGACCCCCACAAATCTGATATTAACTCCTTACTGATGTCAGGCGTAATAATATGTACCTGCGACCTGGGCCTATTGGACCAGGTGCGTATTATTATGCCTTGGCGATCGCACCCATACAGAGGCTGTGCTGGCGCGATCGCTGCCGGGTGTCAGCTGATTCTCACAGCCAACACCCGATGCTTTGTGCCAGGAGTGGGGCCGCACCGCTCCCTCGAAATGTTGCGAACTAAGTCGATCGCAGCATTCCGGGAGCAGGGGGGAGGTAAGCGCGACTCTCTTACCTTGAATCAAAAACTGCACTGTGAGCACGGGGTCCCGATCGTTGCTATGATGACCCGATGTCGTCATGACAACATCCGGGTCACCAGAAAGTTACTTTGATCATGCGCAGTGCACAATCAAAATAACTTGTGCGTGTGCAGCGCTGACAGGCTGCATGCATAGAGATGCTGCTGCTGCATCTCTATGCTGTACAAGCGATCGGCCTGCAAAAAATGAAAGTCCCATAGTGGGACAAAGTGTAAAAGTAAAAAAAAGTGTAAGAAAGTGAAATATATATATATATATATATATATATATATATATATATATATATATATACACATAATCAAAATATTTGGGTATATATATATATTGTATATGTGTGTGTATATATATGTATACTGTATATGTGTGTATATATACAGTACAGACCAAAAGTTTGGAAACACCTTCTCATTTAAAGATTTTTCTGTATTTTCATTACTTTGAAAATTGTACATTCACACTGAAGGCATCAAAACTATGAATCAGCTGTGACGCCTCTTACTCGAAAAAGCCCTTTTCTTTACCCTGGGAGATGGGGGACTCGGAGTCAGGTCCTGTGATGGAGAGATGGGGTGTAGCCGTGGCCCGGACCCGACCCGTGCTCAGGGCCGTCACAGTAAAAAAAGAGATGGTGTATGCTTGTCCGGGTTGAGTGGCTGATTAACGACTACGCCACCGGTGGTACCTGGTGAAGGGCCACCAGCGCCGCTTCAGTCCGCTGAGGCATGGTGTTATGGCGGTCAAAGTTATTACTACTCCCCACAGGCGGAGCGTGGCCTCAGGGCAGAGGGACAGGATGGAGGGGGTAGTAGTGAAGGAATGCGGGCTCCGCGTCTCGTGGTGTGGCGCAGAATGAACAGTCCGGAGGCCGTAGGGGTGAACTTCCAAGGCTTTACTCACATAGATGGCATGAGGAAGGTGACTCCCTGCTCCCCGCGGAGTCCTTCGGTCACCAGAGACGGGGGTCCGACAACCTCCGAGTAAGTCCAGCATTCAGTCGGGACACTACACCAGAGTGTTCCTGAACTACGGGCCTAATCCTTTCCTGTCAGTGTGTGTGCAAATAGGCCGGGTCTCCCTCTGAGCTCCTCTCAGAACAAGGGCTCGGGTGGCAGCTCCGCTCCGTCCGGTACCCGGTGGGATCCTCAGGGCCTACCGGGCTTCCCCGACCAGGACATGGAGTAGCAAGGTCGGGTGTCGGGGGTAGGTACCCCTCTTGCAGCCGGACTCCCTCTGAATATATCAGGTTGGCGAGGACAGGTGGCGTACACCGCTCCGTCTGCATCCTGCCTGGGATCCATTTGCTGTGGAGTCACACTCTTAAGCTCCAGGCCTTCTTGGTCATGGTCATTGGCCGGGTTGAGACATTCCCCGTCTGCAACTTGCCTCTCGTCCCAAGACCAGGGTACGAGGGCCGTGTCTCCGACCTCTGCAGGCCCACACAGGGTCCACTATCAGAGTGGGAGAGCACAGTAACACACAGTATTTAACAGCACAAAGACCAAAACCAAAGATGGCTTTTTATTAAATATGAAATTTAAAGTGTAACTAACTTGTAGGTCCTCCACCCACACCCACTAACTGGTTCCCCTCACTCTTGGTTCCCCAGTCTCCCTGTAACATACTAGCCCCCTCTGGTGGAGAAGTGTGGTGTTGGATGCAAAGATTGGGTCACGACTATCACACTGTTCTTACCTCAGAGGAGGAACACTACACTCCATTAAAGAAGTGCAGCATCCCTGTGGCGGTCGAACCCTCAGGGGCGCCACACAACACATGTGGAATTATATACTTAACAAAAAAGTGTGAAACAACTGAAAATATGTCTTATATTCTAGGTTCTTCAAAGTAACCACCTTTTGCTTTGATGACTGCTTTGCACACTCTTGGCATTCTCTTGATGAGCTTCAAGAGGTAGTCACCGGAAATGGTTTTCACTTCACAGGTGTGCCCTGTCAGGTTTAATAAGTGGGATTTCTTGCCTTATAAATGGGGTTGGGACCATCAGTTGTGTTGTGCAGAAGTCAGGTGGCTACACAGCTGATAATCCTACTGAATAGACTGTTAGCTGCTTTTTTCTTGCCATAATACAAATTCTAAGCAAAGAAAAACGAGTGACCATCATTACTTTAAGAAACGAAGGTCAGTCAGTCTGAAAAATTGGGCAAACTTTGAAAGTGTCCCCAAGTGCAGTTGCAAAAACCATCAAGCGCTACAAAGAAACTGGCTCACATGAGGACCCCCCAGGAAAGGAAGACCAAGAGTCACTACTGCTTCTGAGGATAAGTTTATCCGAGTCACCAGCCTCAGAAATCACAGGTTAACTGCAGCTCAGATTAGAGACCAGGTCAATGCCACACAGAGTTCTAGCAGCAGACACATCTCTTCAACAACTGTTAAGAGGAGACTTTGTGCAGCAGGCCTTCATGGTAAAATAGCTGCTAGGAAACCACTGCTAAGGACAGGCAACAAGCAGAAGAGACTTGTTTGGGCTAAAGAACACAAGGAATGGACATTAGACTAGTGGAAATCTGTGCTTTGGTCTGAGGAGTCCAAATTTGAGATCGTTGGTTCAAACCATCGTGTCTTTGTGCAACGCAGAAAAGGTGAACGGATGGACTCTACATGCCTGGTTCCCACCGTGAAGCATGGAGGAGGAGGTGTGATGGTGTGGGGGAGCTTTGCTGGTGACACTGTTGGGGATTTATTCAAAATTGAAGGCATACTGAACCAGCATGGCTACCACAGCATCTTGCAGCGGCATGGTATTCCATCCGGTTTGCGTTTAGTTGGTGTCACGGTCTCCACACTTTCCTTGTCTGCTAGGTTACTATTGTGTGGAGGCTGTCAGTCTGTTTTGGGTTTGCTGGGTTGTTTCTGCAATCATCTGTGTTCACTTCCCTTGATTAGTCTTCTACTTAAGCATGCTAGCTCCTTCACCCAGTGTCAATTGTACATTTGGTATTACCTGTGTAGGACTGATCTCTCTGTGCTGTGTGCCTGACCCCGCCTGACTATTTTCCCTTACCTGGATTTTGACCATTTGCTTGTTATCTGACTACTCTTTTGTCTGCTCCCTTTGTACTGCGCCATCTTCCTGGACTTGACTTTGGATTGTTTGACCTCCCTATTTTTATCTAGTAAGTAGCTCTAATATTATATTTCTTTCAGTAATATTAGTCTTTTCTCTCCTCTTCTGAGACTGTTATTTCTGTAGTGACTCGCGTCACAGTTGGACCATCATTTATTTTTCAACAACACAATGACCCCAAACACACCTCCAGGCTGTGTCAGGGCTATTTGACCAAGAAGGAGAGTGATGGGGTGGTACGCCAGATGACCTGGCCTCCACAGTCACCAGAACTGAACCCAATCGAGATGGTTTGGGGTGAGCTGGACCACAGAGTGAAGGCAAAAGGGCCAACAAGTGCTAAGCATCTCTGGGAACTCCTTCAAGATTGTTGGAAGACTATTTCCAGTGACTACCTCTTGAAGCTTATCAAGAGAATGCCAAGAGTGTGCAAAGCAGTCATTAAAGCAAAAGGTGGCTACTTTGAAGAACCTAGAATATAAGACATATTTTCAGTTGTTTCACACTTTTTTGTTAAGTATATAATTCCACATGTGTTAATTCATAGTTTTGATGCCTTCAGTGTGAATGTACAATTTTCATAGTCATGAAAATACAGAAAAATCTTTAAATGAGAAGGTGTGTCCAAACTTTTGGTCTGTACTGTATATGTATACTGTATGTGTGTGTGTGTGTATATATATATATATATATATAATATATGCTCTGTCCTCAGTGGCTAGCAGTACACTGCAGGGCGCGGACCTGCGCCCCGCAGTGTGCTGCCAGGACCTGCGGTGAAGTCAGCGTTCACCTGATGGTCACGTGACCATCAGGTGATCAGTGCCGTCAGCGATCACCTGATGGTTACGCGACCATGAGGTGATCAATGAAGTCAGCGGTCAGCTGATGGTCGCGTGATCATCAGCTGATCAGTGCTGGCAACAATCAGCTGATGACCACGTGACCATTAGCTGATTGCTGACGCCGGTAATCAGCTGATCAGTCTCATGTCCGATCAGCTGATGTTCAACCTGAGAACATTTGCAAGAATGTTCCCATGGTGGTAAACTCACAGGGGCTCATCAGCTGATCTTCAGCTGATGAACCACAGTGACCCCCTGAAGCACTGTATTCTGACTAGGGGTGATTTTACACCCCTGTCAGTATACATTAAAATACTTTATTCTGGCCGTGTTTTTATTGAAAAAGCGCCGTTCACTTTACTACACGGTTAGTATTGGGGATCTTATGCGCCATTTCTGGGACTGCTGAGGGGTGATATTAATAGCCGCGAAGGGGGCTAGTATTCATGACCCCTTCCCTGGCTATTAATATCAGCCCACAGCTGTCTAGTTTAGCCTTTGCTGGTTAGGTTTTATAGGGGGACCCCATGTCAATTTTTTTCTGGGCTGCTCCTGTAATCTAGTCAGTTAAGGCTAAACAAACAGCTGTGGTTTGATATTAATAGCCAGGGAACATTGTTGGCTAATGGAGCCTTCTGCGGCTACTAATATCAGCCCCCACAGGTGGAGGTCCTGGGGAGAGGTCTTACATTTTCTCCAACTAATGCTTTCAACTTCTTCACAGGGATAAAAGATCTACACCTATTTTCTCGCAAATTGGTATTGAAGAAGTTGCATCACAAGAGCCCGGAGGTTATGGATGCAGCAGTGACTGAGAGAGAAGCATTGAGATGTTTGGAAGAACTGGCAGAGGAACACTGCAATCCTTCACGAGGTGGGTTCCCTCAATCTATTATGCCGAAATCTACAAGGTTCCCCCCTTATCTCTATGCCCTGCAGTAGAGATTTTCACCAAACTTGTCACTGAAGATTTCCTTAGATTACCAACAAAACGGAAATTTGATAATCTCACATATAACCATCGCCGAGCTTTACAACAGCTTCAGGAACTCAGTGACGTGGTTATCAAGGGTGTAGATAAGGGGGGCAACATTGTTATTTGGCCTATCAACAAGTATGAGCGGGAGGCTTTCTGCCAATTGAGAGACCCCAATACCTATGTTAGATTGCCCTCTTGTCTTTTGACCCACTTCACTGCTAGGCTGCAGGACATCCTAACCCAGGCTCTGGAGTGCTCAATAATCTCCAAAAAGGTTTATGAGGGCTTGACAGTGGCCTACCCCAGGATCCCCACCTTTTACCTTCTACCCAGGGTGTCCGATTGTGTCTGGTATTGGGGGACTATGTGAACCCATATGTAGATTTATTGATCACTATTTAAAACCCTTAGTGACCAATTTACCATCATACATCAAAGACACAACGGACGCCCTTACTAGGGTCGACGGTATCACGGTGGATGAGGGGACTCTCTTGGTCACTGCCGACGTTGAAAGCCTGTATACCAGCATTAACCACACTGATGGTTTGAACGCGGTGCGTCTCTTTCTCGGAGCCTCCGACCTGGATAGTCCCTTGTGTGAACTCATCCTTGAGCTGATGGAATTTGCCCTGACTCATAACTTTTTTGTTTTCAAAGATCAATTTTATCTCCAGAAGCGTGGCACAGCCATGGGGGCGGCCTGTGCCTCCTCATATGCCAACCTCTTCCTAGGGCTGTGGTAAAGGGAAATCTTTGATGGGGATACCATCCCTGCTGCCCACCATGTGCTGTGCTGGCTGAGATATATTGATGACATTTTATTTTTGTGGCGGGGCTCTATACAGCAGCTCGGAGAGTTCATGGACTGTCTTAACATGAATCAATAAAACATCAAGCTGACCTATATACATGACACTAAGAGGGTGGACTTTCTGGACATATCCCTGTGTGTCGACATCCATGGGGGCCTGCAGACGGACGTGTTCAGAAAGCCCACCTCGGTCAATGCTTTGATTCATGCGGGATCTGCCCACAGTCCAGCCACAATTGGAGCTGTCCCGGTCGGACAGTTCCTGAGGATGAGGCGCATCTGCTCTACTGAACAGAGCTTTCAGCGTCAGGCACAGGACCTTAAACAGCGCTTCCTGCAACGTGGTTATAGTCGGAGATGTATTAGGAGGGGGTATGATAGAGCATGTAAGACTCCTCGTACTGTCCTCCTGCATCCGAAAATACGATCTTCGGATAGGGAAGAAACCATACGTTTCATCTCCACCTATAACCACGAATGGGATAGCATGAGAGCCATCCTTCAAAAACATTGGAGTATCTTGATGGTGGAGCCCTCCCTGAGGGGACACCCGGGGTCTCTTCCATCAATGACACCAATGAGATGTCGGAATCTTGGCGACATATTGACCAAGAGTCACTACGTTGCACCGGTAACGCGACCCTTTGGCTCTGGGGGCCCTATTAAAGGCAATTATAAATGTGGACACTGTGTGGCCTGTCCAAATGTTTTGCGGTACACCAGCTTTTGTTCAGCTGATGGCCACAGAACATTCGATATCAGACACCATATTTCCTGCGGTACATCCAACATCATTACTATGCCACGTGTAGCTGCCCCATGATCTATGTTGGTTTAACCACAAGGGAACTACGGGTTCGCACACGTAAGCATATTTGTGACATTGCAGCAGCTACCTCGGCGAGCGATCTAGCTCAGCTAAAAACAATACCACGGCACTTTAAATTGAAACATAACTGTAATCCCCGCTCTTTCATGGTGCGTGGTATTGATGCAATACACATGGGGATACGGGGTGGTAATGCCAAAAAGCTATTGGCTCAGAAAACACTGTGACACCTTATGGCTTGAACGAATCTCTGAGCTTCTCTCCATTCTTATAGCCACAATCTATGCATTTCTTATTTGGAGCTATATAATCTCCTTACACATGCATATATTGGGTGGTTGTTCATTATTTATATTTTATTTTTTCATTTTATTTTTCATTCTGGTTTTTATCTGTGGCCTTTCTATTTGTGTTTTCTTTTTGGTTTCAGGAGTGTATAGATTTGGCTGCTTCCCTAACCCAATTTGATTTGGCGAATTCTGTGATCACATCCATTATGGGATATATGTCCTGATGAGAGCATTACAAATTAGAATACACACCTATGCCGGGATGATGCTGCTGAATATGGCTAATCTCTATTACTCTGTAGTGGCATTTGTATTATTACTGTTTCATCCCTGTATTGTTATACTGTTATACTCTCTCGTGGCTGCTCCTAGTCGTTGTCCCCGTTCTTCTCCTTTCTTATATCTACAATTGGCAGTGCCATTCACTGACGTGATGTGCGCGTGCGTGTATGATGGGGGAGATTGCGTCGCGCGCTTGCCTGGCTGTCTCCATGCCTCTCTGCGCCTGCGCGAACCTTTTTGGTTCGCGCTTGCGCAGTAGCGGCTTGACGGCCGGGTCGTGCGCGGTGCGCCTGTCTCGTCCGCGCGCATGCGCCGTTACAGCTTTACTTCATGTCATGTGATTTGCGGGACACGCCCCCGGTTTAGCTGGCTACTTCCGGGTGCGCGCCCCCCATCACAGCTGCATGTATTTTCGCTAGTATCAAAGGGATATGGACATATATATATATGCCTTGGGGGCGCCATACATCTATCACCCGCCCTTGAGAAAGCGGTTTTACCGCGAAACGCGCGTCAGGCTCCATGCTACCACCACACTCTCTTCTCTCCCCCTCCTCCCCTCTCTGACTGTGAGAGCTTTCTACAAGTAACATACTTCTCATTATATATTTTGCCCTGGTATTAGGTAGATGTTGGTGCGCCCCCTTGACATATGGCAATGCTTTTCTCTGTTACATTAAGAATACTCCTTTACCCGACACAAGTGACAAGTGGAATGCTTTTATTATATATAGCACATTCATTGCTTCCACTATTTATGATTCATGTTTTGCCTTGGGCTAGTGTGCAATCCTATCTATATCAAAGGGCTAAAACCATTGTCTTATTAGTGCATATATTTGAGTATTAGTATGTTCCTACTCAGTCATCTTTTACCTACAATTTGTCTGGTCTAAATACCTATTTTTCTATATATGTTTAAATAAAGATACTTTTTTGCAATGATATGCTGAGCTTTCCTCCTTTTTTTGATATGATGTTTTCAGCGTGCTTTTGGACGGATGCTCGCCATTTGGCTGGCTATCCGCCCACCTTTTTGTAGCTATTGTGTGGCTTTTTTCTGTATTATTAATATCAGCCCCCAGCGGTCGGCTTTCCCTCTGCTGGTTATAAAAATGATGCGGGAGCCCACACCATTTTTTTTTTCTTAGGCTCTGTGCCCATAATTCAGACGTAGCAGCGCTTTGGAAGCAAAGTTTTCCTGCGTCCAAAATGCTGCATTCTATTGAACACAGGTAAATCCACATGTGTTCACTGAACCATGCTGATTTACCGCATTCAATACATTCTGGTGGTCAATTTTCTGTTGCGGAGACTAGCGACTCCGCAAGAGAACTTGACATGCTGCGGTCCTGAAAGACGCACCGCATGTCAGTGTCCACGGGTGATTCGCAGCCTCTGATGCACGCATAGTGGACGTGGGATTTCTAGAGATCCCATCCACTATGCTGTAACATCTGGACGCTGCGGGTTTGACGCTGTATAAACACGCCGCATCAAACCTGCAGCGGCTCCTGATCGTGGCCACGAACCCAAACTCACACGCTAGTCTCTGCTGCAGATTTTGACCGACCTGAAGTGTCATTATATGTGGTGGATTCACATGTACCGACAACAAAAGTGCGGCGTTAGAACATCACGTTTTGGATGCAACATAAATACGTTGTGTCCAAAGCGCTGCTGAGTGCTGATCGGGGGATGTAGCGGCTAACAAACCAGCTGTGAGATGTTATTTAATGGCCAGGGACCATGTTTGCCTAATGGCACCTTCCCAGGCTAAAATTAGCATCTCACACAAGTCGCATAAATTACATGAATAGAAATGCTAATGAAGATTGATTGAATGGGACTAGCTGACACCCAGCTCTTTTGTTTAGTGATGTCAAGGTGTCAATTAGACCTTTTCATGACCAAACTTTAATTTAAAAAAGCATAGACACAGTGTAAACACTTTATCTGAAATACAACAGACTCATTCTTTAATCATTTAAATGAACCAGTATAAACACCCAAGTTCTTATGGTAATCCAAGAGCTTAAGCAATGTCCCACCACCTTTATTTAGCTCCAAAAAGCATTCATTGATGTACAAAAACACTTAAAAAAGCGCATGTAAATCCGCATGCCTTTTACTCTGTCGCCTCTTTGGGGGACACAGGACCTTGGGTGTTATGCTGCTGTCCACTAAGGGAACACTATGGATAATCTGAAAAAGATTAACCGTGGCTCCTCCTCTGCAGTATACACCCCTGGACGGCATCAGCCTTCTCCAGTTTTTGCTTAGTGTCGCATAGGAGGCACACCTAAAACTTTTACTCCGTTTTCTCCGACGGGATTACAGATGAAGAAAAGTGGGTCTACTGCGAGACTCCCGGCATGGCTCCTTCCTCGGCCTCTTATTACGAGGTGCACGGTTGAAGTCGAGATGGCTATTCCCCATGTCGCTCCTTCCCCAGCCCCTCGGGTGCTGGTTCGAAGTCGAGACCCCCCTCCTTCCCCAATTCCTTTTGGTTTCTGGGTTGAGGTCGAGGCGAGGATATAGCCCCCTGACGGTGACAGCAGCACCTCCCTAATCCCCACCCTGGGGGTATTAGGTTGAAACGCCTCAGGTAGGGCCTGTACAGGCAGCAGCTCCCAGCAGCCAGCACACTACGGCTCAATCCAGGGACCCCAGTCCTGCTGCGGGCTCCTGTTGGGGCCAGGGGGTGTGCAGGCAGGCATGACACAACAGAGGCACAGGCCTCCCTGCGCCCTGTTTCTGCGGCAGCACCAGCTCTATGGTGCCTCAGGGGGACTCTTCACAGGGCCCCCCCTTCCGCTCATACCCCACCGCTATCCTGCCTTTAAATCCGGGGGGGTCCGGTTCAGATCCGTCCCCCTCCTGGACTTCCGCGCCAGCCTGGAGTCCCTTTGGGCATCAGGCATCTAATTTAGGCCGCGGCTTCGGCCTAGCCGAAGCCACCACCTCCTCTCCCCGGCCCGCCCCCCCGGATGACAAATATGACACTCTACAGTGTCATAGAGGGGGCAGATCGAGACTGAAAGGGCGCGATTTCACACAGTTCTGCCGCCCTTTTCAGCTCTCAACCCCACTTCTTTCTTAACTTTACTCCGGCGGCCATTATCTGCTGCAGGATAAGGGAAGACCAGCCAGTCTCCGGAGGGCACAGGACTGTGGATCTTCGGCGCTGGAACTACGGACACACTGGTGGGATAAGATCACAGCTTGAGTTCTTCCTCGGCTGTGAATCCATTATTCCTTATAGGCTCCTCTGCATAGCCAACCCTGTAGGGCCCTCTGCATAGCCACCCCAGTGCACTATGCCTGGCTCAAGGTCCAAGAGAACCAGGCAGGACTGCTATTATGCACTCTGTACAGCCTGCAGCAATACTCTCCCCAGTGGCAGCACGTACCCGTGCTGCCAGGACTGCATCCAGACTACTGTGCCAGAGCCCCAAGAAGCCCCTGTCAATGCTTCGGTGTCTAATTCCATGCCGGAATGGGTCACTCAGATGTCGCAATCTATGACGCAGTCTATAGATAACCTAACCTCCACATTGCTTCAGGCTCTGCAGAGTCATGCCTCGGCTATGAACGCTACCCAGCAAAGGGAAGGCTCGACTCAGGGACATGACGACCCGGGCACATCCACATCTAGGTCACGACGCAAGCGGACCCACAGGTCACGTTCATCTGCGTCATCCTATAGCACACGGTCATCCCCTTCTAGAGAGAGACACCGTAGTTCCAGGTCATCTAGACCGTCCCCTACCAGGGACAGACAATGTAGTTTTCCACAGCGATCCCCGACCAGACCTCCACCCCGGTTCACCCAGCAGGAGATGCCTTAGCGATACACAGGATTCGGAAGGCATCTGTAATTCCGACTCAGACAAGGAAACTGAAGGGTCCCTGATCCCAATTCCCCCTAGCAATACAGCGCTAGTTGAGGACGTAACCTCGTCCATCCATCGGGTGCTGGACATTTCTGATCCGCCCCCGGAGGCACCACAACACAAGATTTCCTTTTGAAGGAGTTCTGAAGCCGCCTAAGGTCTTCTTTGACCACCCAGAGTTTAAGTCGATCCTTAAAAAGCAGTTCTCACAGCCTGAGTAGAAGTTTACTAATCGCAAATATCTGGAGGCGCGGTACCCCTTCTCACAGGAGGCCACCAAGGAATGGACAGATCCACCCAAAGTGGATCCCCCAGTCTCTAGGCTAGCAGCACAGTCACTCCTTTACAAGCTGGCCTCCAAGTATCTGCTCCTGAGCTGTTGGACCAAGCGGTTCAAATAGCAGTTGTAGCAGATTGCACGCTTCATGCAGCTCTGGATTCTGCAAGGGGTGCAGCGGGGATAGCATCAAACGCCATCAATATTCGGTGTATCCTCTGGCTGCGGGAATGGAAAGCAGATGCAGCCTCTAAGAGGTCCCTCACGCACCTCCCGTACCTCAGTGGTCGACTTTTTGGTGAATAGTTGGACACGATGATATCCAACGCCACCGGGGGTAAGAGTACCTCTCTCCCCCAACTGCAACCCAAACGCACTTACAAGAAGAGTAACCAAACTCGATTCCGATCCTTTCGGAACTCTTCGTGCTGGTCCGTCTCGAGGCCAGCACAAAATAGCAACCACTCCCCACACAGGGACAACTCACGGTCGACTCAAAAGTCGGACAAGACCTGGCAGTCAAAAGCAGGCTAGTCAAAGTCCAAAGGAGTAAAATCTCAGACTTCCTCCTCATCATGACTCATGGACTCCGGAAGACACCCCACCTATAGGTGGCCGACTTTTGCTTTTTCATCAAGTCTGGCTGCCTATTACAGAAGACAGGTGGGTCAGGGAACTAGTGTCTTCGGGATGCAAAATAGAGTTCACTTCCAACCCACCAAACAGACTCTTTCTTTCTGTTCCCCCAAAACCGCCAGCCAAGGCTCGTGCCTTCCGCCAAGCGGTCTTCTCGCTTCTTCAAGCATGAGTCATATTACCGGTCCCCGCGGCCGAGGGTTCTACTCCAATTTATTCGTAGTCCCCAAGAAAGGAGGAGGCATACGGCCCATACTGGTCCTAAAACAGCTCAACAAATATGTACGGGTACGTCACTAACGCATGGAGTCCCTTCGGTCAATCATTGCGTCCATGGAAAAGGGAGAATTTCTCGCCTCCATAGACATACAAGACGCATACCTGCATATACCAATTGCACCTCCCCATCAGAGATTTCTCAGGTTCGCAATCGACCAGGACCACTACCAGTTCGTGGCTCTCCCGTTCGGACTCGCCACGGCTCCCAGAGTGTTTACCAAAGTCATGGCAGCCACCATGGACGTCCTGCACTCCAGAGGCATAGTAGTCGTTCCATACCTGGACGATCTCCTTATCAAGGCTCCCACCTTCAAGGACTGCGAGCTCAGCGTCTCAATCACAATCGACACTCTGAGTCGCCTGGGCTGGTTAGTCAACCTACAAAAGTCATCACCAACCCCGAGTCAGTCTCTGACCTTCCTGGGAATGCTACTCAACACCTTCAGGGGTCTAGTGCTCCTTCCCAAGGACAAGGCACTGCCTCTCCGTCTAGAAGTTCGCACTCTCCTCAGCAAACCCCCTCGATCTCTCCGGTTTGCCATGAGAGTCCTTGGCAGGATGGTGGCGGCAATAGAAGCGGTCCCATTTCCCCAGCCTCTCCAACTAGCCATCCTCAAGTCATGGGACAGGAACCCTTTTTCTCTCGACAGGGAGTTCCAGCTGACGTCGTCAACCAGGAGGTCCCTGCACTGGTGGCTCAAGCCAACCTCACTAACAAAGGGGAAATCCTTTCTCACGGGTCAATGGAAGGTTCTGACCACCGACGCGAGCCTGACGGGTTGGGGTGCGGTGCACCTACACCACAGAGCACAGGGCAAGTGGTCCCCAGCGGAAGCGACCATGCCCATCAACATCTTGGAAATTCGTGCCATCCTTCTGGCGTTGAGAGCCTTCCATTTCTTACTGGCAGCCTCTCACATTAGAGTACAGTCGGACAATGCCACGGCTGTGGCATATGTGAATCACCAAAGGGGGACCCGCAGTGCCCAGTCGATGCGAGAAGTGACACACATTCTCCACTGGGCGGAAGACACAGGTTCGATTCTCTCTGCGGTCCACATTCCGGGGGTGGACAACTGGGAAGCAGACTTCCTCAGCCGGCAAGGAATGGACTCGGGAGAGTGGTCTCTCCATCCCGAAGTTTTTCACCAGATCTGCCATCGCTGGGGGACTCCGGACGTGGACCTAATGGCATCCCACTTCAATGCCAAGGTCTCCAACTTCATGGCCAGAACACACGACCCGTGGGCGCTAGGAGCGGATGCCCTGGTTCAGGACTGGACCCAGTTCCAGCTCCTGTACATTTTTCCACCTCTCCCCCTGATATCCAGAGTCGTGAGGAAGATCAAGCAAGAGGGAGTTCCAACCATCCTAATCGCACCGGACTGGCCCAGACGTACATGGTATGCCGACATCGTACAGCTCACAGCAGACGTCCCCTGGCATCTCCCCGACCGCCCGGATCTTCTGTCATAAGGCCCGTTCTACCACCAGAACTTAGGGGCCCTCAAATTGACGGCGTGGCCATTGAGACCTGGGTTCTAACCCAGTCAGGGTTCTCGCCGGACGTCATTGGAACCATGATCAGGGCACGGAAGCCAACCTCTGCTAAGATTTATTACCGTACCTGAAAAGCCTTCTTTACCTGGTGTGAATCTCGTGGCCAGACCCCATTCCCTTATTCCCTCCCCAGGGTACTTGGGTTTCTACAATCGGGTCTGGAGGCCAGACTGTCCCTGGCCTCCCTTAAGAGCCAGGTATCAGCTCTCTCAGTGCTTTTTCAAAGGTGCATTGCTAACAAGCCACAAGTAAGGACATTTCTTCAGGGGGTTTCACGATTGGTTCCCCCCTACAGACGACCACTAGAAGCGTGGGACCTCAACCTGGTGCTGACAGCATTGCATGAAAAACCCTTTGAACCCCTTAGGGAAGTCCCACTCTGCTTCTATCCCAGAAAGTGGTTTTCCTGGTGGCAATCACCTCGCTACGCAGGGTGTCTGAACTAACAGCACTCACCTGCAGATGGCCCTTCCTGGCTTTTTACCAGGACAAGGTAGTTCTCCATACGGTCCCATCCTTCCTTCCGAAGGTTGTGTCCAACCTCCACCTCAATGAGGAAATTTCACTGCCATCCCACTGTCCGGTCCCGGTTGATAGAGTGGAGAATGCTCTGCATACGCTTGACCTTGTCAGGGCATTGCGTATCTATGTGTTTAGGACTGCGCCCTTACTGAAATCTTATTCTTTTTTCCTTCTTCTGGAATACGGTCGCAAGGGTCTGCCAGCTTCCAACGCTACCCTTGCCAGGTGGATCAAATCCACCATACAAGAGGCCTTCCGCCTCAAATTCTCCTCTTCCAGCAGGTATTACGGCACACTCTACACGTGCGATTGGACCTCCTGGGCCATTCGGCACCAGGCTTCGGCACAACAATTGTGTAAGGCAGCCACCTGGACTAGCCTACACACGTTTACCAAACACTACAGGGTTCATACCCAATCCTCGGCAGATGCGAGCCTGGGTAGGTGTATCCTGCAGGCGGCGGTGCCCCAATTATAGGGGCCTGTCTACACAATATTTGTCCATTGCTTTCCACCCAGGGAATGCTTTGGGACGTCCCATGGTCCTGTGTCCCCCAATGAGGCGACAGAGTAAAGGAGATTTTTGTGTGCTCACCCTAAAATCTCTTTCTCTTAGCCTCTAATTGGGGGACACAGCTCCCACCCTGTTGCCCGTTTCGGGCCGTTGTTATGTTGAGTTCTCATATTGTTTTTTTTTTTGAGCTCGTACATAGTTATATGAAAAAGTTTGGGCACCCCTATTAATCTTAAGCTTAATGTTTTCGAAAAATTGGTGTTTTTGCAACAGCTATTTCAGTTTGATATATGTTATAACTGTTGGATACAGTAATGTTTCTGCCTTGAAATGAGGTTTATTGTACTAACAGAAAATGTGCAATCTGCATTCAAACAAAATTTGACAGGTGCATAAGCATGGGCACCTCACCAGAAAAGTGATATTAATATTTAGTAGATCCTCCTTTTGCAAAAATAACAGCCTCTAGTCGCTTCCTGTAGCTTTTAATGAGTTCCTGGATCCTGGATGAAGGTATTTTTGACCATTCCTCTTTACAAAACAATTCCAGTTCAGTTAAGTTTGATGGTCGCCGAGCATGGACAGCCCTCTTCAAATGATCCCACAGATGTTCAATGATATTCAGGTCTGGGGACTGGGATGGCCATTCCCGAACATTGTAATTGTTCCTCTGCATGAATGCCTGAGTAGATTTGAAGCGGTGTTTTGGATCATTGTCTTGCTGAAAGATCCATCCCCTGCGTAACTTCAACTTTATCACTGATTCTTGAACATTATTGTCAAGAATCTGCTGATACTGAGTGGAATCCATGCGTCCCTCAACTTTAACAAGATTCCCGGTGCCGGCATTGGCCACTCAGCCCCAAAGCATGATGGAGCCTCCACCAAACTTTAATGTGGGTAGCAAGTGTTTTTCTTGGAATGCTGTGATTTTTGCTGCCATGCATAACGCCTTTTTGTATGACCAAACAACTCAATCTTGGGTTCATCAGTCCACAGGACCTTCTTCCAAAAAGAAATTGGCTTCTCCAAATGTGCTTTTGCATACCTCAGCCGACTCTGTTTGTGGCGTGCTTGCAGAAACGGCTTCTTTCGCATCACTCTCCCATACAGCTTCTCCTTGTGCAAAGTGTGTTGTATAGTTGACCGATGCACAGTGACACCCTCTCCAGCAAGTTGATGCTGCAGCTCTCTGGAGGTGGTCTGAGAATTGTCCTTGACTGATCTCACCATTCTTCTTCTCTGCCTTTCTGATGTTTTTCTTGGCCTGCCACTTCTGGCCTTAACAAGAACTGTCCCTGTGTTCTTCCATTTCCTTCCTATGTTCCTCACAGTGGAAACTGACAGGTTAAATCTCTGAGACAGCTTTTTGTATCCTTACCCTGAACAACTATGTTGAATAATCTTTGTTTTCAGATCATTTGACAGTTGTTTTGAGGAGCCCATTATGCCACTCTTCAGAGGAGATTCAAACAGGAGAACAACTTGCAAGTGGCCACTTTAACCCCTTAATAACATCTGACGTACTAATACGCGTCTGTGCCCTGGGACTTAAGAGCCAGACCCGTATTAGTACGTCATATCTTTAATGCGGCACCGCGACTTAAGTCGCGGTGACAGCATTAAAGTTACGGTGCCATCTTACCTCCTGGTAGATGGCGTCATCATCCCGGGGGCTGTCGCCGCCCCCCCGCACCAGCAATCGCTGTGATTGGCTGTTCAAATCTGAACAGCCAATCACAGCATTTCTCACTGTTTCCGGCAATGTGATTGCCGGAAACAGTGATCTGCAGCCTAGGATCGGTGCTCCTATGAGCACCGATCCTAGACTGTTGCTAGGACACCCCAGCCCTGGCCCCGGACTGCTATGATCGGTGCGATCGCCGATCACATCGATCGCACCGATCGTAGCGCGACCGCGCGGTGACAGGGCGGTCATGGGGCGGTGACCGGCTTGTGACCTGCCTGTCACCGCCCCATGACCCCCTGTAATGTGATTCAATCCCCCAGACTGCTGTGATTGGAGCGATCGATGATGACATCGATCGCTCCAATCAGAGTACCTGAATACAGGTGACCAGGCGGTCACAGGGAGGTGTCACCCCTCTGTGAACCCCTGTGGTGCGTGCTCTGCTCCAGCCATGTCTGATTGGTGCAATCAGTGTCACCAATCAAATGGCTGGGGCACAACATGCACCACAGGGGGTCACAGAGGGGTGACACCTCCCTGTGACCGCCTGGTCACCTGTATTCAGGTACTCTGATTGGAGCGATCAATGTCATCAATGATTGCTCCAATCAGATTACCTCCACCTGTCACCACCCCATCATCACCCTGTGACCGCCCTGCAGACCCTCACATTTGGTGAGGATTTCTACAGAGCGATCACATCTGATGTGTCTGTGCTGGGCCTTGTAGTGCCACAGAATATTCTGTGACACCACAAGACCATCTTCTCACTGTTCCAGTCGCTGCTGCTGCCGCTGCTGCTGGATCTTCTGTTCCAGCGTCCTGGATCTTCTGCTCCAGCTCCTGGATCTTCTGCTCCTGACCTGCTGTGGTTCCTGCTCCAGAGCCTGCTGCTGATCCTGCAGAGAAGACTTTGGTAAGTCTGTTCTCCCCTCATCCACCCCAATCCCCCCTCCCCCCTCTTTTTACCCCCCCTTACCTTTTTTTGCTGCGTCCTGCAGCGGTCTCCAGCTCTGGTCCGAGTCTCCAGCTCCACTCCCGGTCACCAGCGCCGGGCTCCTGGTCACCAGCGCCGGGCTCCTGGTCACCAGCGCCGGGCTCCCGGTCTCCTGCTCTGGGTCTTCTGTTCCAGTCCTGCTGACCCTTTGGTAAGTCCATCTCTGATCTCCCCTCATCCACCCCAATCCCCCTCTTCCCCCTCTTCCCACTCCCCTGTCTTTTTACCCCTCTTCCCACTCCCCTGTCTTTTAACCCCCCTTCCCACCCCAGTGTCCCTGTTAATTCTTTTGCTTCTGATCTCCAGCTCCAGTACCGGTCTCCTGCACCGGGCTCCTGGTCTCCTGCACCGGGCTCCTGGTCTCCTGCTCTGGGTCTTCTGTTCCAGTCCTGCTGACCCTTTGGTAAGTCCATCTCTGATCTCCCCTCATCCACCCCAATCCCCCTCTTCCCACTCTCCTGTCTTTTTACCCCTCTTCCCACTCCCCTGTCTTTTTACCCCCCTTCCCATCCCAATCCGCCTCACCCCAGTGTCCCTGTTAATTCTTTTGCTTCTGATCTCCAGCTCCAGTACCGGTCTCCTGCACCGGGCTCCTGGTCTCCTGCACCGGGCTCCTGGTCTCCTGCACTGGGCTCCTGGTCTCCTGCTCTGGGTCTTCTGTTCCAGTCCTGCTGACCCTTTGGTAAGTCCATCTCTGATCTCCCCTCATCCACCCCAATCCCCCTCTTCCCACTCCCCTGTTTTCTTACCCCTCTTCCCACTCCCCTGTCTTTTTACCCCCCTTCCCACCCCAATCCGCCTCACCCCAGTGTCCCTGTTAATTCTTTTGCTTCTGATCTCCAGCTCCAGTACTGGTCTCCTGCTCCGGGCTCCTGGTCTCCTGCTCCGGGCTCCTGGTCTACTGCTCCCGGGCTCCTGCGCCGGGCTCCCGGTCACCAGCTTCGGGCTCCCGGTCAACAGCGCCGGGCTCCTGGTCTCCTGCACCGGGCTCCTGGTCTCCTGCATCGGGCTCCTGGTCTCCTGCTCCGGGTTCCTGGTCTCCTGCTCCGGGCTCCCGGGCTCCTGCTCTGGGTCTTCTGTTCCAGTCCTGCTGACCCTTTGGTAAGTCCATCTCTGATCTCCCCTCATCAACCCCAATCCCCCTCTTCCCACTCTCCTGTCTTTTTACCCCTCTTCCCACTCCCCTGTCTTTTTACCCCCCTTCCCATCCCAATCCGCCTCACCCCAGTGTCCCTGTTAATTCTTTAATTCTTTTGCTTCTGATCTCCAGCTCCAGTACCAGTCTCCTGCTCCGTGCTCCTGGTCTCCTGCTCCGGGCTCCCGTCTTCCTGCTCCGGGCTCCCGGTCTCCTGCTCCGGGCTCCCGTCTTCCTGCTCCGGGCTCCCGTCTTCCTGCTCTGGGCTCCCGGTCTCCTGCTCCGGGCTCCCGGTCTCCTGCTCCGGGCTCCCGTCTTCCTGCTCCGGGCTCCCGGTCTCCTGCTCCGGGCCCCCGGTCTCCTGCTCCGGGCCCCCGGTCTCCTGCTCCCGGTCTCCTGCTCCGGGCTCCCGTCTTCCTGCTCCGGGCTCCCGTCTTCCTGCTCCGGGCTCCCGGTCTCCTGCTCCGGGCCCCCGGTCTCCTGCTCCGGGCTCCCGGTCTCCTGCTCCGGGCTCCCGGTCACCAGCGCCGGGCTCCTGCTACGGGCTCCTGGTCCTGAAAGAACAGAGAGGACTTTGGTAAGTAATCTGATCTCCCCTCATCCAACCCAATTCCCCTCTTCCCACTCCCCACACATTTGTGCGCACATCCAGCAGCCGCCGAGTATTGATCGGTGGCATAGTTCACCAATCCACACTCGTGCTCGCTGTTTGCACCACATACAGTATTTCCTTTTTCCACACACTCTAAATAAAGTACTGACACACACACTCTCAAAGAATTGACACACACGCACCACATACATAACAAACAATGTCCTGCTCATCCCAAACTCATTATTCAGCGGAGGAGGCTTACGCTATTCTTGCCTCCGACACTGACAGTGAGGGTGAGGATCCCACATTTCTTTCTTTTTCCGACTCCTCGTCGTCTTCCTCCTTCTCTTCTTCCTCCTCTCCCTCAGGTTCTGCTGGCCCACCCCGCCGTCGTCGCAGGAGAGATGTTCCAGCGCCCCCCACTACTGAGCCTATATGGACTTCGCCCCCCGAAAATTATGAGCCGCTGATTCCTGATTTCGTAGCGGAATCAGGAATCAAGTTTGACACCACCGGCCTCACAGAAATAGACTTTTTCAAAGTCTTTTTCTCTGAGGATTTTATAAACCTCATGGTGGGCCAAACTAATTTATACGCTCATCAATTTTTAGAACAAAACCCCTCTTCATCATTTTCTAACTGGTCTCCTGTAGACGCAGTAGAAATGATGAAGTTTTGGGGCCTGGTCCTTCTTATGGGGAACTTGAAGAAGCCCGAGCTTCGGCAATACTGGAGTGTTGACGTTTTGTATAACACTCCAGTGTTCCGAATGGTCATGCCCCGGACACGTTTTCAGGCCATCTACAAGTTCTTGCATTACCAAGATAATGCAAGGTGTCCTGCATGCGATGACCCGAACTTTGATCGTCTTTTCAAAGTTCGGCCGGTCATCGAACACTTCAACAACAAGTTTGGTGAAGTGTACGTGCCCCAAAGGGACATTTGTGTGGATGAGTCCTTAATTTCTTTTAAGGGGCGGCTTGGATTCCGGCAGTACCTGCCCAGTAAGAGGGCAAGGTATGGGATCAAGCTGTATAAACTTTGTGAGAGTACCTCAGGATACACTCACAAGTTTAGAGTTTATGAAGGGAAGGACTCCCGGATTGAACCCCCTGAATGCCCCCCTGTTCTGGGAGTGAGTGGGAAAATTGTGTGGGACTTGGTGCACCCACTGCTTGATAAAGGTTATCACTTCTACGTGGATAACTTTTATACAATTATCCCGCTCTTCCAGTCCCTCTCTGCGCGACGTACCGCAGCCTGCGGTACTGTCCGCAAAATTCAGAAAGGCCTCCCAAAGACGCTAATTGGGCAGCTGCTCAAAAGGGGTGAGAGCAGAGCCCAATGTAGCGACCACCTGTTGATGGTCAAGTACAAGGACAAAAGGGATGTCCTTTTCTTGACCACCATACATGGTGATGGCAGCACACTCAGCACTGTACGAGGTTCCACTACACAGGTCGTCAAACCAGACTGTGAGTGGGGTACAACAAGTACATGGGGGGAGTTGATCTCTCTGATCAAGTCCTCCAGCCATACAGTGCTTTGAGAAAGTCCAGAGTGTGGTACAAGAAGCTGGCCGTGCACATTGTACAGATGGCAATGCACAATGCTTTCCTTCTGTCACAATGTGCAGGCCAGACTTCTGCGTCGTACCTTCAGTTTCAGGAAACAGTTAACAAGGCCCTGATATTTGGCAGCAGTGACAGAGAGGGCCCCAGTACTTCTGGAATTGAAGGACCAAGAATTGTACCAGGCCAGCATTTCCCAGGGCAGATCCCTCACAGCGGAAAAAAAGGAAAGTCACAAAAGAGGTGCCGAGTGTGTTATAAAAGTGGAATACGCAAGGACACCATTTATCAATGTGACACCTGCCCTGACAAACCTGGCTTGTGTATGAAAGACTGCTTCAAAAGGTACCATACTTCGATGGACTATTGAATTAATTTCTGAAGTATGACAACCTGACGAACACTGCACAGCTGACGTAGTGTTCGTCAGGTTGTCATACATCAGTTGTGTAGTGTTCGTCAGATTGTCCTACACAATTGATGTATAACACTACATTACAAAATTCAAAAATCAACTAACACTACCAAAAAGGGGGCACTTGTTAGGCATTTCACTGATTAGGCACATCAAGGGCTCTGAGAACATGACATGACGCCCGCAGACCATTCCATCAAAGTCTGCGTTCAAAAGCGTCACTCCTTCCCTTCCGAGCCCTTACATGCGCCCAAACAGTAGTTTTTTTCCAACACATGGGGTATATGAGTACTCAGGAGAAATTGCACAACAACTTATGGGGTGCAATTTCTCCTAGTACCCTTGTGAAAATATTTTTTTTTGCATTTTTGTGGAAAAAATGTTTTTATTTTTATTTTCACAAGTCAACATTATGATTTTCTGAGAGGCACCTGGGGGTTCAATGGGCTCACCACACATCTATATAAGTTCCCTGGGGGGTCTAGTTTCCAAAATGGGGTCACTTGTGGGGGAGCTCCAATGTTTAGGCACACAGGGGCTCTCGAAACGCAACATGGTGTCCGCTAACAAATTGGAACCATGTCGCGTTTGGAGAGATCCTGTGTGTCTAAACATTGGAGCTCCCCCACAAGTGACCCCATTTTGGAAACTAGACCCCCCAAGGCACCTATCTAGATGCATAGTGAGCACTTGGAACCCCCAGGTGCTTCACAAATTGATCCATAAAAATGAAAAAGTGTTTTTTTTTCACTTATTCAATTTTACGAATCAATTTGTGAAGCACCTGGGGGTTCCAAGTGCTCATTATGCATCTAGATAGGTGCCTTGGGGGGTCTAGTTTCCAAAATGGGGTCACTTGTGGGGGAGCTCCAATGTTTGGGCACACAGGGACTCTTGAAATGCAACATGGTATCCGCTAACAAATTGTCGGCTCAAATTGTTAGCGGATACCATGTGGCATTTGAAGAGTCCCTGTGTGCCCAAACATTGGAGCTCCCCCACAAGTGACCCCATTTTGGAAACTAGACCCCCCATGGCACCTATCTAGATGCATAATGAGCACTTGGAACCCCCAGGTGCTTCACAAATTGATTCATAAAATTGAATAAGTGAAAAAAAAACCCTTTTTTATTTTTATGGATCAATTTGTGAAGCACCTGGGGGTTCCAAGTGCTCACTATGCATCTCAATAGGTGCCTTGGGGGGCCTAATTTCCAAAATGGGGTCACTTGTGGGGGAGCTCCAATATTTGGGCACACAGCGGCTCTCCAAATGCAACATGGTGTCCGCTAACAAATTTAACGGAAAATCGGCTCAAATTGTTAGTGACACCATGTTGCGTTTGGAGAGCCGCTGTGTGCCCAAACATTGGAGCTCCCCCACAAGTGACCCCATTTTGGAAACTAGACCCCCCAAGGCACCTATCTAGATGCATAGTGAGCACTTGAAACCCCCAGGTGCTTCACAAATTGATTCGTAACAATGAAAAAGTGAAAAAAAAAACACTTTTTCATTTTTATGAATCAATTTGTGAAGCACCTGAGGGTTCCAAGTGCTCACTATGCATCTAGATAGGTGCCTTGGGTGGTCTAGTTTCCAAAATGGGGTCACTTGTGGGGGAGCTCCAATATTTGGGCACACAGGGACTCTCCAAATGCAACATGGTGTCCGCTAACAAATTTAACGGAAAATCGGCTCAAATTGTTAGCGACACCATGTTGCGTTTGGAGAGCCGCTGTGTGCCCAAACATTGGAGCTCCCCCACAAGTGACCCCATTTTGGAAACTAGACCCTCCAAGGCACCTATCTAGATGCATTGTGAGCACTTGGAACCCTCAGGTGCTTCGCAAATTGATTCATAAAAATGAAAAAGTGTTTTTTTTTTCACTTTTTCATTGTTACGAATCAATTTGTGAAGCACCTGGGGGTTCCAAGTGCTCACTATGCATCTAGATAGGTGCCTTGGGGGGTCTAGTTTCCAAAATGGGGTCACTTGTGGGGGAGCTCCAATGTTTGGGGACACAGGGGCTCTCCAAACGCAACATGGTGTCCGCTAATTATTCAAGCAAATTTTACAATCAAAAAGTCAAATGGCGCTCCTTCCCTTCCGAGCCCTGCCGTGCGCGCAAACAGTGTTTTTTCCCCAAATATTGGGTATCTGCGTGCCCAGGGGAAATTGCACAACAATTTTTGGGGTCCATTTCTTCTTGTTACCCCTGTGAAAATAAAAAAATTGGGTCTAAAGTAACATTTTTGTGAAAAAAGTTAAATGTTCATTTTTTTCTTCCACATTCAAAAAATTCCTGTGAAGCACCTGAAGGGTTAATAAAGTTCTTGAATGTGGTTTTGAGCACCTTGAGGGGTGCAGTTTTTAGAATGGTGTCACTCTTGGGTATTTTCTGTCATAAAGACCTCTCAAAGTGACTTCAAATGTGATGTGGTCCCTAAAAAAATGGTTTTGTAAATTTTGTTGGAAAAATGAGAAATCGCTGGTGAACTTTTAACCCTTATAGCTCCCTAACAAAAAAAAATTTGGGTTCCAAAATTGTGCTGATGTAAAGTAGACATGTGGGAAATGTTATTTATTAACTCTTTTGTGTGACATATCTCTCTGATTTCAGGGCTCAAAAATTCAAATTTTGAAAATTGCAAAATTTTCAAAATTTTCGCCAAATTTCCGTTTTTTTCACAAATAAACGCAAGTGATATCGAAGAAATTTCACCACAATCATGAAGTACAATATGTCACGAAAAAACAGTCTCAGAATCAGGGGGATCCGTTGAAGCGTTCCAGAGTAATTACCTCATAAAGTGACAGTGGTCAGAATTGTAAAAATTGGCCTGGTCATTAACGTGCAAACCACCCTCGGGGCTTAAGGGATTAAGTAGCTTTTCTCATGATTGCATACACCTGCTCTATGAAGTTCAAAGCTCAATGAGGATACAAAACCAAAAAAAGGGCTTTAGTAAGTCAGTAAAAAGTAGGTAGGAGTATTTAAAACAAGAAAATAAGGGTGCCCATACTTATGCACCTGTCAAATTTTGTTTGAATGCAGATTGCACATTTTCTGTTAGTACAATAAACCTCATTTCAAGGCAGAAACATTACTGTGTCCAACAGTTATTACATATATCAAACTGAAACAGCTGTTGCAAAAACACCAATTTTTATAAAACATTAAGCTTAAGATTAATAGGGGTGCCCAAACTTTTTCATATAACTGTAGTTGCCTTCTTATAGGCATGGTTATGTTATCCATGTTACGTTCCTCCTAATGCTTTTGCACAAAACTGGAGAAGGCTTATGCCGTCCAGGGGTGTATACTGCAGAGGAGGAGCCACGCTTAATTTTTTTCAGATTATGCATAGTGTCGCCTCCTAGTGGACAGCAGCATAACACCCATGGTCCTGTGTCCCCCAATTAGAGGCTAAGAGAAAGAGATCTTACAGTGAGTACACAAAAATCTCCTTTTTTCTGCCAGGGAGAGGCAAAAATGCTCAGGAAATTTCTGCTTCAAATCCTGATAGTGTGCACATACCCTTAAGAGGAATTCGACCCTCCCTTCCTGCTATGAACATCATGCTGAGCAGGCTGCAGGGAGACTAATGCAAAGGAAATATCCCAGGTGGATGCTGAACAGGGCTAATGACATAGTGGAGAACAAACAAAGGGTTAATATGCTGCAGGACTGCAAAACAGATATGCCTGGCATTTTAACTGGAATGTGAATTTTTTTATGGAACGCATTTAATAAAGACAAGTTTTTAAGAAGGAAGTCTGGACGTTGGATTTATCCGTTTACCCAAATTTTATTTATGGTACAGTATATGTTTTATTTTTTGTAGATTATTTTTTCATTTAAAAAAAATATTTTGATTATGTGTGTATATATATATATATATATATATATATATATATATATATATTTATTTATTTATTTTTTTTTTTCACTTTCTTACACTTTTTTTTACTTTTACACTTTGTCCCACTATGGGACTTTCATTTTTTGCAGGCCGATCGCTTGTACAGCATAGAGATGCAGCAGCGGCATCTCTATGCTATGCAGCCTGTCAGCGCTGCACACGCACAAGTTATTTTGATTGTGCACTGCGCATGATCAAAGTAACTTTCTGGTGACCCGGATGTTGTCATGACGACATCGGGTCACCATAGCAACGATCGGGACCCCGTGCTCACAGTGCGGTTTTTGATTCAAGGTAAGAGAGTCGCGCTTACCTCCCCCTGCTCCAAGAATGCTGCGATCGACTTAGTTCGCAACATTTCGAGGGAGCGGTGCGGCACGACTCCTGGCACAAAGCAACGGGTGTTGGCTGTGAGAATCAGCTGACACCCAGCAGCGATCGCGCCAGCACAGCCTCTGTGTGGGTGCGATCGCCAAGGCATAATAATACGCACCTGGTCCAATAGGCCCAGGTCACAGGTACATATTATTACACCTGACATCAGGAAGGGGTTAATATCAGATTTGTGGGGGTCCGGCACGTGGCACCTCCACTACTCAGTTGTTTGAAACTCCGGCAGAGGTCAGATGTAAACATTGTTGAGGAGCTGAACATCACAGCTCTGGTCACTGTGTAGTGGCTGCTACCTGGTGCTGCAGATCAGCTCCTATTACATGAATATTAGCTGACTTGCAGGACCCACAGTACAGTGAATGGAACAGTGATGTTCAGATCTTCAAACTATTTACATCTGAGCGTTGCAAACAACTGATGGGTAGAGCCAGTGCCGCGTGTCGGAGTCCACCGATCTGATCTTGATAACCCATCCCCAGAATGGCAGCTAAGTAGATACCGTACCAGGATGGGGGACATTATGCCAGAATGGGTACATTATACCAGAATGGGGACATTATATCAGAATTAGGTCATTATGCCAGAATGTGAGACACTGTAACAGAATGGAGTGCATTGTACCAGGATGGGGGACATTAAACCAGGGCGAGGGACATTAAACCAGGATGGGGACAATATATCAGAATGGGTACAATATACCAGGAATGGGGACATTATATCAGAATGGGGACATTATATCAGAATGGGGAAATTATAACAGAATTGGGGACATTATACCAGAATAAGGGACACTATACCAGAAAGGGGTACACCATACCCGGATGGGTGACACTATATCAGAATGGGGACATTATATCACAATGATGATGTTACACCAGGATGGGGGACATTATATCACAATGATAATATTATACCAGTATGGGGGATATTATAGCAGCATGGGGGACCTTATGCCAGAATTGGAGATACCATACCAGGATGTGGGGCATTATACCAGCTTTGGGGACATTATAGCAGAATTGGGAGCATTACACCAGCATGGGGAATATTATACCAGGTTAGAGACATTATACCAAAATGGGGACATTATATCAGAATGGGGACACTATACCAGGATGGGGACATTAAACCAGAATGAAGGAAATGATGCCAGAATGGAGACATTACCAGACAGGGGCACAGGTGGGGGAAAATGTTATAGCATAAGGCCCAGCATGTGGGAGATTATTACAAGAAGGAGCCAGGATGGGGGACATTACTACATAGGTAGAGAGCACATATTTCTTTATAGGATCCAGAACGCTACAAGGGCCCATACATCTGACCAACATGGCGGTGGGGGCCTATCAGACTCTAGTTACTCCACTGGGTGGCACCAGATCATTTCCAGGACTCCTTGTTCTTTACATTGAAGATAATTCTTAATGACATTGGCTGTATGTTTAGGGTTGTTGTTCTGCTGAAGAAAACATTTGGATCCAATCAGACACCTCCCTGATGATATTGCATGATGGCTAAGTATCTGCCTCTATATCTCAGCATTGAGGGAACCAATAATTCTGACCCAATTTCCACCTCCATTTGCTGAAATGCAGCCCCAAACTTACAGGAGCCTCCACCGTGCTTATGCATCACTATTGCCCAGACACTCATTATTGTACTGCTCTCCAGCCCTTCAGTGAACAAAATCTCTTCTGTAATAACAACATTTTTCATATTTTGACTCAACCGTCCAGAGCACATCCTGCCAATTTTCTACACCCTGGTTCCTCTGTTTTAATGCATAGTTGAGTCACTTGGCCTTGTTTTGATGTGGAAGATATGGCTTTTTCACCACAATTCTGCTATGAAGACCACTTCTGGCCAGTCTTCTCTGAACATTAGATGAGTGAAGCTGAGTCCCACTGGTTGCTGCCAGTTCTGAGCTGATGGCACTGCTGGACATCTTCCACTTTTGAAGGAAAGTAACCATAATGTGTCATACATCTGCTGCACTAAGTTTCCTTGGCCGACCACTGCATCTACTGACCTCGACGTTGCACATTTTCTTGTGCTTCTTCACAAGTGCTTGAATGACACATCTTGAACCCTCAATCTGCTTTGAAATTTGTGCCTTAGAGTCCTTGCTGATGTAGTATAACTCCCTTGTGTATTCTTGCTCAGTCTTGCCATGGTGTATGACCAGACACCTGACTGTATTATTACAAAATCCCAGACTTTGCGCAGGTGTACCTAGAAGAATTGATGCTGTTTTAGGCTATGTGCCCACGATGCAGAAATGAAGCAGAAAATTTCTGCAGCATTTCTGCATCTCCCTGGCAGAAAAAACGCATGCAGATTGTGCATGCGTTTTTCCTGCAGAATACATGCGGATCCACATGCGGATTCACATGCGTTTCCGCATGCAGATTGACAAGCGCTTTCCAGGCGATAGCATCACTTGGAAAGTGCTTGACAACTAGGTCACACTATATAAATCCATGCAAACAGCATGGATTTATACAGTGTGAACAATAAAAATGAAAACAAATAAAGCTATACTCACCCCCGAGGCCCCGGCGTGGCTGCAGCGCTCGTTCCTCTCTGCTTCCTGGATGCCGGCATATCGCGAGACAGAGCGGTGAAGGGCCTGCGGTCACATGACTGTGACGTCGCCGCAGGTCCTCAAGCGATGCCGGCATTCAGAGAGAAGCCTTCGGAAAGGTGAGTATAAACTTTATTTATTTTATTCTTTTTTTACAGGTACAATGGTACCCAGGTCTGGAGGAGAGTCTCCTCTCCTCCAGAACTGGGTACCATCTGCACATAGAGACGCATAGAAGCCGCTTGTACAAATGTACAGTCGCGGTTTCTATGCGTCTCAATGCAAGTCAATGGCGGGAGTTCCACTGCGCTTCCGCAAAATTAAATGACATACTGCGGATTTTTGTACGCAGCATAAACGCTGCGGAAAAATCCGCAGCATGGGCATAGAACATGCGGAATCCCCTTGGGGACCATGGGGGGCCGATAACCTAGCGTTTAACAAGCGTTTACGCTGCGGAAATTCTGCAGCATAAACGCTTGAAAAATGCTACGTGGGCACACAGCCTTAAAGTGAAAAGTTGGTCACACCAAATATTGATTGGATCTAGATTTTTTGTTTGTTCATTCACTTGTATTTTGTTAATTGATTAAATAAATCATTAACATTTCTATTTTTGAAGCGTTCTTACTTTACAGCATTTTTTCTACACCTTTCTAAAAATTATTTTTATGTGATTGTGTCTTTTATTTGCTCATTAATAATCTGATATACCTTTTGGTATTTTGTTTATAGTTGTTTTTTTGCTGTTGGGGTAAATTGTAGGATATTGATTTCAGAGGGGTTTCCTGATCCTTTGATTGTAGGAATGGGAACAATATACCAGGAAGGGGGACATTATACCAGTATGATGGTCATTAAACCAGAATGGGGGGCATTATACCAGGATGGGGACATTATACCAGAATGGGGACATTATACTAGTATGGGGACATTTTACCAAGATGAAGGACACTATATAAGAATGGGGACAATATATCAGAATAGGAACAATATACCAGGAAGGGGGACATTATACCAGAATAAGGGACACTATACCAGAAAGGGGTACACCATACCCGGATGGGTGACACAATATCAGAATGGGGACATTATATCACAATGATGATGTTACACCAGG
Organism: Phyllobates terribilis; assembly: GCF_046119375.1. Taxonomy (NCBI): domain Eukaryota; kingdom Metazoa; phylum Chordata; class Amphibia; order Anura; family Dendrobatidae; genus Phyllobates; species Phyllobates terribilis. The sequence continues at coordinate 154,449 of NW_027363835.1, forward strand.
ATGGGGGACACTATATCACAATGATAATATTATACCAGTATAGGGGATATTATAGCAGCATGGGGGACATTATGCCAGAACTGGAGATACTATACCAGGATGTGGGGCATTATACCAGCTTTGGGGACATTATAGCAGAATTGGGAGCATTACACCAGCATGGGGGATATTAATAATCTGATATATCTTTTGGTATTTTGTGTATAGTTGTTTTTTTGCTGTTGGGGTAAATTGTAGGATATTGATTTCAGAGGGGTTTCCTGATCCTTTGATTGTAGGAATGAGTGGTATATATGTGCTAATAAATTAGGACAAAACGTAGGAAATTTAGGAAAAAACTGATCATCTCAGCAGTAATAACATGCTGATTGTGATGTCATGAAGATGACTTGAATTTCCACCAATCAGAGATCAGCATGTTTCAGGTCACCCAGATAGAACAGTCCATGAAACATGAGTCACGGCCACTGTGAGGTCATAATGCTGATTAGAATTTCCACCAGTCAGAAAACAGAACCGCCCAGAAGAACCACCCAGGAGGTATGAGTCATCGCCACTGTGAGGTCATAATGCTGACCAATCACAGAGCAGCCACACCCAGATTTTCCACCAATCAGAGAGCAGCCACACCCAGATTTTCCACCAATCAGAGATCAGCAGTGGGTATAAATAGCCGCTACCACCTGCCCGGCTTAGCCTTGCACTGGTTGGGTCTCTCTTTTTTTCTCTCTCTTGGTATCTCCCGGTATCTCTCCCTCCCCTCTCTCTTCTCTCTCTCTCTCTCTTTGACCCAACGGCCCTCTTAAGGGCTACCCCAAATGTGTAAAAGATAGAACCAATATTTGTGTTGTTTGTCCGTTTTATGAGCCTTTTATTAACCCCTTCCCACTCTTTGCCATATATATATATTATATACATAGTATGTCCAGGTGGGCCTTAAAGGGAATTTCCAGGACAAACATATTGATGGCCTATCCCCTGGTTAGCTCATTAATATCAGATTTGTGGGGGTCCGGCACGTGTCACCTCCACTAATCAGCTGTTTGCAGCTTCGGTCGAGGTCAGATGTAAACATTGTTGAGGAGCTGAACATCACAGCTCTGGTCACTGTGTAGTGGCCGCTCCCTGGTGCTGCAGATCAGCTCCTATTACATGAATATTAGCTGATCTGAAGGACCCGCAGTACAGTGAATGGAGCGGTGATGTTCAATCTTCACACTATTTACACTTGAGCGCTGCAATCAGCTGATGGGTAGAGCCAGTGCCGCGTGTCGGAGCCCACCGATCTGATATTGATAACCCATCCCCAGGATAAATCATCATTATTATACTACTGGAAACTCCATTAATGGATTGTCTGGGATTAATAACACGAGCCCCTTCTTTAAGAAAAAACAGTCCCTAACTGGTCACAGGATAAATGTGGGATTTCAGGTCACCCATTTACTGCAATGCAGCTGGCAATGCCACCCAGCGGATCTAAGCAAGTCCCGGGGCCACAACAATATACAGCCAGTGCCCGAGTATAGGATGGAAGATTAAAAAAAATCTTCAAAAATGTATTTAGTGTGAGGCATACATCAAAAATACATGCAATGCTTTTCCTGACAACACTGAGTTTTATAATGTGGAAAAAAACGTTTAAAAAAACACTGTGTGAACATAACCCTAACTGCATTGTGACTGTGTATATACATATATAAGCTGCCTCTCCCCCACCATGTGAGCATTCTCAGCGCGTACTGACCAATGCTGTCCACCAGGTGGCAACAGCAGGAAATTACAGCGATGAGACAAGCACTGCATGACAGCCCCGCCCCAATCTGCCCTATACCAGACACGCCCCCTACCAACGCCCCGCCTCCACTGCCATGACAACCGAATTATTTAATGGCAGAAAGAGAGACCTTATATGAGCAGAGAAGTAGCGGCCGGAGCGCGGGGTCCGCACAGGTGAGCGCCCCCATAACACAGTGTATGTACTGCACGTCAGCTCTATGGCAGACTGTCACCTGTGCTGGATCCAGTACGTGTTACACTTATATCTGTACAGAGACACAGAGGACGCAGCGGGGCCCTGTCGCCAGATATATATATGTGTGTGTGTATATACAGTATATATGTGTATGTATATGCTGTATTACTGTATATATGTGTGTGTGTGTGTGTATATACAGTATATATGTGTATGTATATGCTGTATTACTGTATATATGCGTGTATATATGTACTAGCTATTGAACCTGTTCTACGCCCGGGTGGCGAGCATTTTTATTGGTATATGGTCTCCCATCCTGGTATTTGTGCTGCCCCCATCCTATTGTGGTATACATGGCACCCCTCACCCCCTAATCCTGGTATGCATGGCACCCCTCACCCCCTAATCCTGGTATGCATGGTCCCCTTACCCCCTAATCCTGGTATGCATGGTCCCCTCACCCCCGAATCCTGGTATGCATGGCACCCCTCATTCCCCAATCCTGGTGTACATGGCACACCTCATTCCCCAATCCTGGTATGCATGGTCACCTCACCCCCCAATCCAGGTATACATGGCATCCATCATTCCCCAATCCTGGTATGCATGGCTCCCCTCACCCCCCAATCATGGTATGTATGGTCCCCTCACCCCCCAATCCTGGTATGCATGGCACCCCTCACCCCCAATCCTGGTATGCATGGTCCCCTCACCCCCGAATCCTGGTATGCATGGCACCCCTCATTCCCCAATCCTGGTATACATGGCACACCTCATTCCCCAATCCTGGTATGCATGGTCACCTCACCTCCCAATCCTGGTATACATGGCACCCCTCACCCCCCAATTCTTGTATGCATGGCACCCCTCACCCCCAATTCTGGTATACTTGGCACCCCTCATTTCCCAATCCTGGTATGCATGGCACCCCTCACCCCCAATCCTGGAATGCATGGTCCCCTCATCCCCCAATCCTGGTATGCATGGCACCACTCATCCCCAATCCTGGTATGCATGTTCCCCTCCCCCAATTCTGGTATACATGGCACCCCTCACCCCCAATCCTGGTATGCATGGTCCCCTCACCCCCCAATTCTGGTATACATGGTACCCCTCACCCCCAATCCTGGTATGCATGGCACCCCTCATCCCCAATCCTTTTATGCATGGTACCCCCTCATCCCTATCCTGGTATCTATGGTACCCCCTCACATCCCCAATCCTGGTATGCATGGTACCCCTCATCCCCATTCCTGGTATGCATGGCACCCCTCATCCCTATCCTGATATGCATGGCACCCCTCACCATCAATCCCGGTATGCATGGCACCACTCATCCCCAATCCTGTTATGCATGGTCCCCTCACCCCCAATTCTGGTATGCATGGCACCCCTCACCCCCCAATCCTGGTATGGATAGTCCCCTCACCCGCCAATCCTGGTATGTATGGTCCTCTCACCCCCCAATCCTGGTATGTATGGCACCCCTCACCCCCCAATCCTGGTATGTATGGCACCCCTCATCCCTATCATGCTGCACACACATACAAGAAAAGAAACACTTATACTCACCTTTCTTCCCTGTGCTCCAGCGCTGTTTCCCGTTCTGCTGGAGGCCGGGGGAGGAGTGCGGCGCCGAAGTACGCGTGTGCTCATACCACGCTGTCCGGCTCCATTTTGCTGAAGACACATTGCAAATGTATCTTCAGTAAAATGGCACCAGATAGCGCTATGCGCATGCGCCAATTTCAACGCTTCCCTCTTCCCCCGGACTCTGGACCGAACAGAGGCGCCGCGGTAGCGCTCATCCCGGTCAGGTAAGTATGTAAGTATGGCGCCAGAGATCGCGGTATGTGTTCAGTGTATACGCATACCGTGATCTCCAGCACCATACACTCCTCTTACCTGTAACGGCTCCATGCGTTCTTCAGTCTGGAGCCAGACTGTGCAGGCGTGTCGCACTAGCGCAGACTATAAAGGCTTCAGACAGAGGGACGCTTGTAGCGTTATATTATAGATACTCTATATGTATGCATATATATATATATATATATATATATATATATATATGTATACTGTATATGTGTGTGTACATGTATACTGTATATGGCTGTATATATGTATACTGTATATGTGTGTATATATGTATACTGTATGTGTGTATATATATGTATACTGTATATGGGTGTATATATGTATACTGTATATGTGTGTATATATGTATACTGTATATGTGTATATATGTATACTGTATATGTGTGTATATATGTATACTGTATAAGTGTGTATATATATATGTATACTGTATATGTGTGTGTATATATATGTATACTGTATATGTGTGTATATATATGTATGCTGTATGTGTGTGTATATATATGTATACTGTATATGTGTGTATATATGTATACTGTATAAGTGTGTATATATATGTATGCTGTATGTGTGTGTATATATATGTATACTGTATATGTGTATATATATACTGTATATGGGTGTATATATATGTATACTGGTATATGTGTGTATATATGTATACTGTATATGTGTGTATATATGTATACTGTATATGGGTGTGTTTATGTATACTGTATATGGGTGTGTATATATGTATACTGTATATGTGTGTATATATATGTATACTGTATATGGGTGGATATATACAGTACAGACCAAAAGTTTGGACACACCTTCTCATTTAAAGATTTTTCTGTATTTTCATGATTATGAAAATTGTACATTCACACTGAAGGCATCAAAACTATGAATTAACACACGTGGAATTATATACTTAACAAAAAAGTGTGAAACAACTGAAAATATGTCTTATATTCTAGGTTCTTCAAAGTAGCCACCTTTTGCTTTGATGACTGCTTTGCACACTCTTGGCATTCTCTTGATGAGCTTCAAGAGGTAGTCACCGGAAATGGTCTTCACCTCACAGGTGTGCCCTGTCAGGTTTAATATGATAAAGTGCTTTATTCTTTGTCAGGTCCAGGGGTCCTGTAGAATGTGAATCCCTGAGGAACAGCGTATCCTTGGCTTGTGCCAAGACAGAAGAAAAGTTGCTGAACACTTGGTACCCCAACGTGATCAATCTATTTGCCAATCAAGATGCCCTGCAGTTGATTAATGCGGACAAATTGGATTCCTTTTATAACTGTGTCTCGACTAGCGGGGTGCCTCAAGGGTCTGTCTTGGGCCCTATATTATTTAATATATTTATTAATGATCTAGTGGAAGGGTTGCATAGTAAAATAGCAATATTTGCAGATGATACTAAACTTTGTAAAGTAGTTAATACAGATGAGGATAGGGCACAGCTACAGGAGGATTTAGATAAATTGGGGAGTTGGGCCAAAAAATGGCAAATGGGGTTCAATGACGATAAATGTAAGGTCATGCACATGGGAAAGAAAAACAGCAGTCACCCATACATATTAAATGGGAAACCGTTGGGGAAATCTGACATGGAGAAGGACCTGGGCGTCTTGGTTAACAGCAAATTAAATTGGAGTGCCCAGTGTCAGGCAGCAGCTGCGAAGGCAAATAGAGTCATGGCATGCATCAGAAGAGGAATAGGGGCATATGATGAGAACATTGTTCTTCCTCTGTATAAAGCGCTGGTAAGGCCGCACTTAGAATATTGTGCACAGTTCTGGGCTCCGGTGCTCAGGAAAGACATATTGGAGCTAGAGAGGGTACAAAGGAGGGCGACTAAGGTAATAAAGGGAATGGAGGGACTAGAATACCCAGAGAGGTTGTCCAAATTAGGCCTATTTACGTTGGAAAAGAGAAGGCTTAGGGGAGACCTCATAAACATGTATAAATACATCAGGGGGATGTACAGAGATCTCTCCCATGACCTGTTTATACCAAGGATGGTGACAAAGATGAGGGGGCACACTATGCGTCTGGAGGAAAGGAGGTTCCTGCACCAGCATAGAAGGGGATTCTTTACGGTCAGAGCCGTGAGACTCTGGAACTCTCTGGGAGAGGAAGTGGTGATGTCCAACTCACTTAATGAGTTCAAGAGAGGCCTGGACGCCTTTCTTGAGAACAATAAAATTACGTCTTATGCTTAGTGATAGTTAATTAATCCAGGGATTTAATCTGACTGCCAGATTGGAGTCGGGAAGTGAGTTTTTCCTCAATGATGTAAATTGGCCTATACCGCATGGTTTTTTTTGCCTTCCCCTGTATCAAGGCTGCGGAATAGCTGCAGTGCACAAGAAATAGGCTGAACTGGATGGACGCTTGTTTTTTTTGGCCTTATAAACTATGTAACTATGTAACTATGTGACTTAAATATGAGCAAAGGGTCTGAATACTTATGACCATGTGATATTTCAGTTTTCCTTTTTTAATAAATTTGCAAAAATTTCTACATTTCTGTTTTTTTCAGTCAAGATGGGGTGCACAGTGTACTTTAATGAGAAAAAAATGAACTTTTTAGAATTTACCAAATGGCTGCAATGAAACAAATAGTGAAAAATGTAAAGGGGTCTGAATGCTTTCCGTACCCACTGTATATAGTACTCAATGGGTGTGGCCTGCCTCTGATTGAGAAGTGCCTCTTCCGGCAGTCTGAATAAGGGTCTATCGTTAGGGGTGTGACTAATTTGTTTTCACTTAAGGTGATATATGTCCCGCTTTTAATGAGATTTAATAACATTTGTATTTTAGGGTTTCTATTATAATTCTGGGATTTCCTAATTTGTTTATAGAATTTTTGAATTGCATAACACATAGGATGAGGATAATAGGTTTAGTATATGAGATAGGAAATAGTTATTGATAGAACTAGTGCAGTGGATGGGCACTAGTGTTAATAAAAAGAGGGGCATTTCCTGATAGTGTGCGCCATGTCCCATGATTTGGGAATCTTACAGACCATATTGCACTATCATTAAGTTGCTGTTTTGTTGCTATGCAGTTAGGTTTTCCTTTCTTATAAGTTTGTCCTTTGTCTCTCCCTGTCTCTCTCAGATGTAGCTGTGATGTCAGTGACTCGTCCCCTGGGCCGTGGGGCACTCGGATCCGGGCAGTAGGGGAACGATGGGAGTAGTAGTGGCAACCCGGTTCCGTGGCTCAGGGTGGTCAGGCCAGTGGTAGTCCGTTATGTGCTGATGTTTATGTCCGACTACGCCACCCGTGGATTTGCGGTTATTAGGAACCGCCGCTGCATGCAGACCGCTGGGGCTGATGAGGTGTGCAGCTAGGGTAGTGTGACTCCCCACGGGAAGAGTGCGGCCCCAGGGCAGTATAGTGGATGGTGGGAGTGATGGTAGTGAGGGTCCCAGTGCTGATAGTGCTGGAGAAGCAAGGAGTACACAGACAACAGGTTGCAGTCCAGGGTCTTTACTAGAACAGGTAAATTGACCCATAAACAGTCCCGGCTAGGAGGGGGACCTGGATGTCTGAGAGCAACGGGGAAATTGGCCCTGGTCAGGGTGAGGGTGTAGGCCTACCGTGCTTTCTGCGCTCCTTCTCGATATCTCCTCCTGATAGGGTAACAGCCCACGTTTCCGAGCTTTCCGTGTATTCTCGCCTGTATGGCCTGCGACGTGGGTTCCTTTCTGCTCCCAGCCTTGTACGGCTTTACTGGTCCCTTCGGTTGTGGCAGGGCCTCCAGGCTTCTTAGGCCAAGGAATATACAGTCCCTTGCGGACTGGTTCTCTGCTGGGGGATGTGGAATCCTTCCAGCCTCAGACACCAAAGTCTGGTAAGGTCAGTCTCTGATTTGCCAAGACAGGCTCTCTTCGCCTCTCGTCTCTGGCTGGTGGCTCTCCTACTGCCACACTTCCTCTTAGGTGCAATCAACTTTCTGTCCCTGCTCCACTCTGGGACACGTCTCAGTGCTGAGACAGGCCATCCAGTTCTTTCTAACCCTGCCCCCAGCACCAGCTTTTATAGGGGCAGCCTGCTCCCCCTACTGGCCTGAGAAGGGAGGTACTGCATGCTAATGTTCCCCTGACTAGAGAACCTCCCCCTTGCTCTCAGACACAGCTTTATTACATTTTGTGGCATCCAGGCCAGGGTGACACATTCCCCCCTAGTGAAATTTAGTACTCCGGGACTAAACAATAAACAAAGACAATATGCATAACCATAAAACATTAATAGACAGACGACGCACAAATTGAGTTCTTAAGGTCACAGTGTGGCCTGTGACCGGGTGTCCATATCACCAATACAACGGGGAGCCTTAACCAGGTGGGGGTCTGTCCTACCCCAAGTCCTTTACAGTCTTAGTTCATTCCTGGGTTAGGCTCCGAATGCAGTCCATACAAGGTCCCGGTTATAAAAAGTCCATAACCTTTGAGTCCTTACGGTAGCTGCAAGAAACTGAAACACACTATTAATAAACATGCAGGTAACTTTGGCAAACATTTCAACATTTGGCAACAAGGTTATTTACAATTTTAGTACACTCTATATTCTCCAGCGAGCGGGTATCAGCCCCTTTGTGCTCCTGGTTGATCTCCTTAACCCACTGTCTGGTGGTGGACCAACCTGGCTTTCCCCACTAGCGTTAGGGGTACAGCTACCAGCTGGGTGTACAGGTAGGGCAGGCAGCTGTCTGCGGGTCCTTTGGCTTACCGCAGGCATGGCAGGCTCACTGTCAGCAGAGGGTTGACTCTCCTGGGCTGCTGGTACAGGCTCTTCTGCCTCTGGAACCGCTTGCTCCTCTTCACCTTCCGGCTCTGGTGTTGGCTGTTGCTGGGCCGGTTGCAGGAAATGCAGGACGGGTACCACTATGGCATCATTTATGCGAGTCCAGGACTGAGGGAACTCTCCGAGAACGGTGCTGATCATTTCTTCCTTGTCCTTTGCGGGTTCAAGGTCACTCTGATCCTCTTCTGCACTACGGAGTTGCTCGGGGCATCTTTTGAGGTGGTCTCTGGAGACGACACTAGTGGTTTCTCCTCCGTCCTTGGTGATTACGCACACCTTTGGGTTGTCGTGGTCAGACTGCAGTACGGTGTAGGGTTTCCTTTCCCACTGGTCGTCCAACTTATGTAGCCTTCTCTTCCGCTTCAGGACTTGCTCACCAGGTTCTAGGGGACCAGCAGGGGCGTGTTGGTTGAAGAGTTTTTCTTGCCTTTCTCTCACCTGGGCCAGGCTCTTCTCCACACTCTCCTGTACCTTCTTGTACTGCAGTTGCCTTTCCGTATCCCAGTCCGCATCCGGGGAGGTGTCCTCAGGTATTAGGACTCCCATCTCCAGGTCTACGGTCAGCTTACCTGGTCTAGCTCGCATCAGGTAAGCCGGGGTGCAGTTGGTAGCATTCACCGGGATGTCATTGTATAAGTCTATCAGGTCTGGCAGTTTTTCTGGCCACAGGCTGCGTTCCTCCAGGGGCAACGTCTTCAGGAGATCAATGACTATATTGTTCATCTTCTCACACATCCCGTTAGTTTGGGGGTGGTAAGGCATTGTACGAATCTTCTTACAGCCATAGAGGTTGCAGAACTCCTGGAAGATTTCAGCCTCGAACGCTGGACCCTGGTCTGTCAGGACCTGTTCCGGATACCCGTGTGGACGGCAGAAATATTGCTGGAAGGCTCTGGCCGCTGTTTGGGCTGTCAAGTCCTTTACCGGGACCACCACTAGAAAACGGGAATAGTGGTCCACGATTGTCAGGGCATAGATGTATCCAGACCGGCTTGGAGCCAATTTGACGTGGTCCAGAGCTACCAGCTCAAGAGGCTGCGTGGTGACGATGGGCCTCAAGGGTGTCTTCTGGCTGGTGCGGTCCTTCCTCCTCAGGTGACAAGGGCCACAGTCTCTGCACCACTTTTCTACAGCTCCTCTCATGCCGACCCAAAAGAACCTTCCTCTTAGCAGGAACTCCAGTTTCTTCCAACCGAAGTGCCCCGCTCTGTCATGGTAAGCCCCCAGGACCATAGCTGCATCTCGCCTTGGGACCACGACTTGCCAGGTCAGCTCGTGCGTCCGGTGGTTGACAATCCTTCTGCACAACTTGCCTTCGTAGAGGAACAGCTTGCTCTTCTCCTTCCACAGCTGCTTGGCTTCCTCTGGAGCATCCGGATCCATGCGGGCGTCTTCCTGGGTCAGCAGATCTTTCACCAGGCGGATGGCAGGGTCACTATCTTGGGTCTCGGCCCAGCTGTGGTGAGGTAGGGGATTTATCATCACGGTTGTCAGATCCTCCTCCTTCACACGGTGGGAGTATTGAGCGGCTCCATACCGGTGAAACGCGGGGAGTTCTACCTCCTCCAGCTCTTCTGGGTCTTCGTCACCTTCAGGTAAGTGAGGCATCCTCGATAGGGCGTCAGCATTGGCATTGGTTTTGCCGGCCCGGTACTTGATCACGAAGTCATAGTTGGAGAGACGGGCCATCCACCGCTGTTCTAGGGCACCCAGTCTTGCATTGTCCAGGTGTGTCAACGGGTTGTTGTCCGTGTACACGGTGAACTTTGCGGAGGCCAGGTAATGCTTGAAGCGTTCCGTCACGGCCCACACTACCGCCAAGAATTCTAGCTTGAAGGAGCTGTAATTCTCTGGGTTCCTCTCGGTGGGCCTCAGCTTCCGGCTGGCGTATGCGATCACCCGTTCTCTGCCCTGTTGGTTTTGGGACAGTACAGCTCCCAGTCCCACATTACTGGCGTCCGTGTGGAGAATAAAAGGCTGGCCATAATCAGGGTAGGCCAGGATCTCATCCCCCGTGAGGGCCATCTTCAACTGGCGGAAGGACTCCTCTTCCGGTTTATCCCACTTGAAGGGTGGCTTTTGACTTCTGGATTAGACTGTCCGATTAGGAGGTCCTGCATAGGAGCTGCCATCTTAGTGGACCCGGGGATGAACATTCGGTAGTAGCCTACCAACCCGAGAAACTGTCTCACCTCCTTGATGTTCGAGGGGCTTGGCCAGCTCTTGATTGCCGTGACCTTGTCAGGGTCGGGGGCTACTCCTTCCGCACTTACCACGTGCCCTAGGTACTGGACCTTTGGTTTCAGCAGGTGACACTTCGATGGTTTCACCTTCAGGCCGTAGCCTGCCAGGGCTTCGAACACCTCGGCCAGGTGCTTTAGATGGTCCTCGTAGGTTTTCGAATAGACGCTCAAGTCGTCCAGGTAAAGGAGGACCGTCTCGAAGTTTCGGTGCCCTAGACAGCATTCCATCAGCCGCTGGAAGGTCCCTGGTGCGTTGCAGAGCCCGAAAGGCATACAGTTGAACTCACTCAGTCCCATCGGGGTGGTGAAGGCGGTCTTCTCCTTGTCAGCCTCTGCCACAGGAACCTGCCAGTACCCGCTAGTAAGGTCCAAAGTAGAAAAGAAGTTAGCTGATTTTAGTGCGGCTAAAGACTCCTCTATTGTAGGCATCGGATATGCGTCTTTGTGGGTGATACGGTTGATTTGTCTATAGTCGACGCACATTCTCATGGTGCCGTCTTTCTTTTTGACCAGAACCAAGGGGGCTGCCCAGGGGCTACAGCTGTCTCTAATGACCCCAGCTTCTTTCATCTCTCTTAGCATGCCCTTTGCGTTCTGGTAGTTTGCAGGGGGTACAGGCCTGTGTCTCTCTTTTATTGGTGGGTGGCTCCCCGTGGGGATGTGGTGTTCTATCCCCTTTACTCTGCCGAAGTCCAGCGGGTGCTTACTAAAGACTCTCTCGTACTCCTGTACCACCCGGTAGACTCCTTGTTTTTGGTGCAGGGGAGTGGAGTCAGCACCCACATGGAGTTTCTGGCACCAGTCCTCCTTTTGTTTCTGGGAACCATTACCCTCCGCCTGTGGAGATGGAGGCAAGGGTTCCACGGCCCTGATAGCTTTGTGTTCGACGACAAACAGTTTGGCGAGTGTAGCGTACCTGGGTAAGTGTACTTCCCTCTCCCCAATGTTGAGGATGCGGACGGGCACCCTCCCATGACGGACATCAACCACCCCCCGGGCTGTCAAAATGGTGGGCCTGCTGTCTGAGTACATGGGTTCTACCATGGCTTGGTAGTCTCTACCTCTCAACCCAATTGCAGTCCGACACCAGATCATCATTTCACTTTTGGGAGGCATGGAAATGGGGAATGGGTCACTCATTCTTACGCTACCGATCTCACCACCAGACAGTTCTACCTGCTGCCGTCTCATCAGGGCTTTTATTTCCTTGTTGAGGACTCTCTGTTGGCTGGAACTAGCATTCACCGCCACCTGTTGTAAGATCACAATTACCTCTGAAAGACAATTTTCAATTACGTTAGTACCCACAGTTATTTTAGGGTGACTTTCACGACGGTCAATGTCCACAATAATCACTCCCTGTGCCGGTAGTTCAACTTTACCAATTTTAATGGTCATCTCCTTGAACCCCATCTGCGGCACGGGTAAGCCATTACTGGCGATGATGCTCAAGTTACTGTCTGGATACCGTGTGATATCAGCATCAGTCCAATACTGCTTAAAAAGTACATAAGGGATAGTGGTTACTTGTGACCCAGTATCCAGCAAGGCGCTCATGGGGATACCGTCCAGCACCACGGGTAAAACCGGGCGCCCCCCAACGTACTTATTACGCCAATTGTAAGGGCCTGGTGATCTTATGCCTGGGGGTTGGCCCTCTGCCCCAGGTTGGACCCGTTTAAATTACAGTACCTGGAAATGTGTCCGGGCTGATTGCATCGACGGCAAATGGGCTGTCCATCCTCTGCGTAGCAGTCTGTGGGCCTCCCTCGGAATGACGGGATCCTCCTCTGTCGACGCCACGGGACATCCTCCGGACTTGAAGCCAGCTCGATGGGTCTTGACGGGTCCACTTGCAACGCCTGGACGGTCCTGGTCAACGCCGCGACGCTCCTGGTCAGCTCCTGGACTTGGTGCAGGTCTTTCGACGGGGCTTGGTTCAGGGCCTGTGCATCAGCCCCCACGGGATCCATAGAGGAGGGCGCCGCCTCCTGGTGGTTGGTGAGAGCAGGGCGCCGGGGGTTTATAGCGCCACTGGTTGCAGATTCACGGAGCACCCTTATGGCCCTGTCCTTAAATTGGGCAAAGGTCAAGTCGGGGTTCTGAAAGAACATGAGGCTCAGTTGGGCCCTGTGGGCGCTAGACAGCAGACCTTCTATGAATTGTTCTGTTAGCAGCTTATCCGTTTCCTGCACACTGCCAGGGTCAGTTTGTTGAATAGCCCTCAAGGCTTCCTGCAGATTTAGGGCATAGTCTCTGATGCTGTCCTGTGCCCGCTGCTTACATCCATAGAACCTCATTTTAATTTCAGCGGAGGTACGTGTGTCAAAGGTACCCCGCAGCTGGGACAGAATACCCTTCACAGTCCTTTTCTCCTCAGTGGGCCATGATTTTACCTCCCTTTGGGCTGCGCCAGTTAACTGCCCTGTTAGTATGCTGACCTTCTGTTCCTCTGTCAGGGGGTAAACCTGGAAAAAACTGTATAGCCTTTCCTTGAAGTCAGTTAGGGCATGGGGCTCCCCTGAATATTTGGGCAGCCAGGCCGCTCCAGGGATGTAGGGCAGGGAATAGGGCATCACCGCTGCTGCAGCTGCGTTGGTGGTAGTGGGCGCCTCTGTGTCCGACATCTTCCTCCCCCCCTAGTCAAGAGTGGCCTACCTTCCGACGATCCTCTTCTGTAGGCCGCGGCTCCGCTGCTGCTGCTATGGACGAGGACCTGGCGTCGCGTCCTGATGACGTCAGCGTCGCTCTCTCTCCCTTCCAGGACCTTGCGCAGCGTCGGTGCGTGGGGCGGAGCTTCGGATCTCGGGCGGTTTTGACGTCCACGCCCCTCTTCTTCCCGCGCGGCGTCCAGAAGATGGCGTCCGATGGCGGGAAACAGCTGCGGATGGCGGGAAGATGGCAGAAGACGGCAGGAAACGGTCCAAGATGGCGTCTGATGGCGGGAATCGGCTCCGGATGGCGGGAAACGACACCGGACGGCGGGAAACTTCGCCACAGGTAAGTTACAAAAGTCTTTTTCAGGCACGCAGTACCCGGTGGTTGCGGGCACGAAATCCTGCCGACTACGCCAAAGCTGACTCGCCCCCTGGGCCGTGGGGCACTCGGATCCGGGCAATAGGGGGGACGATGGGAGTAGTAGTGGCGACCCGGTTCCGTGGCTCAGGGTGGTCAGGCCAATGGTAGTCTGCTACGTTCTGCTGATAATGTCCGACTACGCCACCCGTGGATTGCGGTTATTAGGAACCGCCGCTGCATGCAGACCGCTGGGGCTGATGAGGTGTGCAGCTAGGGTAGTGTGACTCCCCACGGGAAGAGTGCGTCCCCAGGGCAGTATAATGGATGGTGGGAGTGATGGTAGTGAGGGTCCCAGTGCTGATAGTGCTGGAGAAGCAAGGAGCACACAGACAACAGGTTGCAGTCCAGGGTCTTTACTAGAACAGGTAAATTGACCCATAAGCAGTCCCAGCTAGGAGGGGGACCTGGATGTCTGAGAGCAATGGGGAAATTGGCCCTGGTCAGGGTGAGGGTGTAGGCCTACCGTGCTTTCTGCGCTCCTTCTGGCTATCTCCTCCTGATAGGGTAACAGCCCACGTTTCCGAGCTTTCCGTGTATTCTCGCCTGTATGGCCTGCGACGTGGGTTCCTTTCTGCTCCCAGCCTTGTACGGCTTTACTGGTCCCTTCGGTTGTGGCAGGGCCTCCAGGCTTCTTAGGCCAAGGAATATACAGTTCGTTGCGGACTGGTTCTCTGCTGGGGGATGTGGAATCCTGCCAGCCTCAGACACCAAAGTCTGGTAAGGTCAGTCTCTGATTTGCCAAGACAGGCTCTCTTCGCCTCTCGTCTCTGGCTGGTGGCTCTCCTACTGCCACACTTCCTCTTAGGTGCAATCAACTTTCTGTCCCTGCTCCACTCTGGGACACGTCTCAGTGCTGAGACAGGCCATCCAGTTCTTTCTAACCCTGCCCCCAGCACCAGCTTTTATAGGGGCAGCCTGCTCCCCCTACTGGCCTGAGACAGGAGGTACTGCATGCTAATGTTCCCCTGACTAGAGAACCTCCCCCTTGCTCTCAGACACAGCTTTATTACATTTTGTGGCATCCAGGCCAGGGTGACACATCAGTAACCCCTCCCTTCTTCTCCATTCTTCTTCCTCATTCACCATCTTCAGCCATGTTAGAAGCTTATGTGCTTCCAGCCCGTTTCTAAAAAAGTCTTTTTACCTGCTGTACATTTGCACATCATCGAGTATTCTGCTAGAAATTAAATCTTCTTCTGAATCTTCAACAATGTGCTTCTTGCAGTCGAGTTAAACTATCTGAAGACATCACTATGTGTGAGTACGGTAAAGAGACAGCCTAGAAACGGTGTCTCACAGCGCCCTATGCTTGCAGCTTAGTCATGGAGTCAGAATAGTGTGAGTTCAGTGAGAGTTAGTGAAGTGCATAGTGAAGGTCAAGTTCAGGTGCGGTGGGCTGCTAGGGGCAGCATGTGTCACTTGTTCCAGGCAGTGGGAGGCATTACTGGGATCCAGAGCAGTCGCTCCAGTCACGTCCAGAGCCTAAGGTCTGGCATAGGAGCTGCCGGACACTTTGTGTGCTCTGAAGTACAAAGGAAGATGGACAGGGACCTGCATAGATGGAAGTTGAAGGCCAGTCCCGGGTGCACTGCAGAGGTGGACGAGAAATACAGGATGAGCTAGCAACAGGGCTGAAGAGGAGTTATGCTAAGAAGGAGGATAATGTGAATTGCTGTGCCTTATCCCATCTGTACCCACCTGATGAACTTGAACTGTCAAGTATATGTTTGACTGTTACAAAGAACTTCGTGTTCCCTAAATTGTGAGCGGCGGCTTCTGAGGACAGAAGCCTGAAGGCAGTGGAGGCCTGCGGCCTACAAGAGAGTGTGCTGCACCCCACACCCTAGAGCACACTGGGACTGGGACACCCATTGTCTGTAAAGTGCCAGAGCGAAATCAGACAGACGTTCAGTCACGACTACCGCTCTGTGCCACTTTACAAGATGAGTGATAAGGGAACTTCTCGATCAGAAGAGAAGAGGAAATAATGGTCGCTGCCCAAACTGTGACAAGAACAGGACCACAATGCAACAAGAACTGTCTCACAATGCTCTTGGAACTTTCCCATAATGCATTGCAAATTGAAACTAGAGCAAATACATTAAATCACTAGCAGACAGTGCAGTTATCAAACAATAAAAAATAGACAGGATTCAAATGCAAGCAACATAATGTCAGAACTGATATACACATAAAGTGACTAGATTCCCTGGATAGCTAAATTCGCAGATGAGGCCAGAACACGGGCTGCCCAGCACTATTTAAGTGCACCCCATGAAGATAGACACTCTAATTTACAAGGCCATAACATATAGGTGCATCTCACAAAATTAGAATATCATCAAAAAGTTAATTTATTTCAGTTCTTCAATGCAAAAAGTGAACCTCATATATTATATAGAGTCATTACAAACACAGTAATCTATTTCTAGTGTTTATTTCTGTTAATGTTGATGATTATGGCTTACAGCCAATGAAAACACAAAAGTCATTAACTTAGTAAATTAAAATAATTAACAAAAAACACCTGCAAAGACTACCTAAGCATTTAAAAAGGCCCCTTAGTCTGTTTCAGTAGGCTCCACAATCATGGTGAAGACTGCTGACTTGACAGATGTCCAGAAGGCAGTCATTGACACACTCCACAAGGACCCAGAGTTCCAATTTTCATTTGAAATCAAGGTCCCAGAGTCTGGAAGAAGAGTGGAGAGGCCACAATCCAAGCTGCTTGAGGTCTAGTGTGAAGTTTCCACAATCAGTGATGGTTTGGGGAGCCGTGTCATCTGCTGGTCTAGATCCACTGTGTTTTTTCAACACCAAAGTCAGCGCAGCCGTCTACCAGGAAATTTTAGAGCACTTCATGCTTCCCTCCGCCACAGTATCATAGCTACCAGGGGGGCAAAGGGGGCGGTGGCCCCGGGCCCCTCGCTCTTAGGGGGCCCATCCAGGGCTATGCCAGTGTAACTGTATCTGGCATGCCCCTGGTGCCAGCATCGGGCCCCACCGCCCGTCACCGCCGCAAGTTTACTGATGAGAGGGAGCGCGGATCTCTCTCCCATTAGTCCCTTCTGTGACTGACGTCTCTGACATCATCACTTGGTGCCCGGCCCGCTGTGCTGAAGATGTGTGCGGGCTGGGTGCTCTGAGCAGTGAGGGAACCAGGAGGAGAGGTGAGTACTGTTTATTTATTTTTTGCCGGGAGGGGGGCGGCATTATATTACAGACTCTGCCTATGGGAAGGGGGAGGTGCATTATACTACAGACTCTGCCTATGGGGGAGCATTATCCTAAAGACTCTGCCCACAGAGAGGGGGGGGCATTATACTAAAGACTCTGCCTATGGGGAGGGGGGGCATTATACTACAGACTGTCTATGGGGAGGGGGGAGCATTATACTAAAGACTCTGTCTACGGGGGGGCATTATACTACAGACTCTGCCTATGGGGGGCATTATACTACAGACTCTGTTTATGAGCAGGGGAGAGCAGTATACTACAGACTCTGCCTATGGGGGGGACATTGTACTACAGACTCTGCCTATAAGAGGGGGAGCATTAATCTACAGACTCTGCCTATGGGGTGTGCATTTTACTACAGACTCTGCCTATAGGTGGGGCATTATACTACAGACGCTGCCTATGAGATGGGGGGGCATTATACTACAGACTCTGCCTATGGGGAGGGGGGGCACATTATACTACAGACTCTGCCTATGAGATGGGGGGGCATTATACTACAGATTCTGCCTATGAGGAGGGGGGGCATTATACTACAGACTCTGCCTATGAGAAGGGGGGGAGCATTATACTACAGATTTTGCCTATGGGGGGGGAGCATTATACTACAGACTCTGTCAATGGGGGGGCATTATACTACAGACTCTGCCTATGGGGGTGCATTATACTATATGAAGGACTATGGGGAGTGCATTATACTATATTGAGGATTATCTGGTGCATTATACTATATGTAGGCTATTTATACAGTGTGGGAGATAATGTGGGTTCTTTGAACAGTGTGGGGGCCATCATACAGTGTGGGAGATAATGTGGGGTCTTTGTATAGTGTGGAGGCCATCATACAGTGTTGGAGCCATCAGCTTGGGGGCTACTAAGGGGTCAGTATACTGTTTGGGGGTACTATACAGTGAGGGGGAATTATATCGTGAATAGGAGAACATCATACTGGTTAGAGCGGAGCTCTACATGGGGGGAGACTCAGGACATTATTAAATCTTAGGTGGGCACTTATTGTTATAGGGGAACTCAGGTTATCGTGACTGTCGAAGGGGCACTATTACTTTCTAGGGGGCACAATGTGGGCACTGTTTTCTAGGACACTTGCACACGGCATTACTTTATTTTAGAGGTTTGTTTTACCATCTAGAGGGCACACAGTAGGTGCAGTAATAGGGACACATTTTGCAGCAGAGGCTCAGTATTGGGGTATCAGCAGGACGAGAAGTTTGTGCAGGTTGGGGATAGATCTGGTCAGTGCCTGAAATGTAAGGAGTCAAATGTGTCTTTGTTGTGATCTCTGCATACCTGAGACTCTGAGCCCTGGCTGGAGAAGTAGTCGTGTCGGTCTGGGCCAGATGGAAAAGACGGGAAAAGTGAACAATTTAATCAGAAAGAATGTCAGCTGTAAGGTACTATATAAAACTGAGCTGTGATCTCTTATATGTTCTGCAGGACTGGCATCAATCAATATATGTCACCATATGGCGGTAATATCAGTGCTGGTCTTTGTATAGAGATTATTTTTAGTAACAGCGCGGTCATCTGCTGAGGTTTTCCTACATCAACTATCTGGGTGCGCCGCTATAGTTGTAATCAGGGTTACCTGGTTAGAGGCCCACTCAGAAGTTTCGGCCCCCTGAACCAAAACCTTAGCTACGCCAAGCTTTTTGGAGATGGAAATTTCATTTTCCAGCAGGACGAGCTGAAGGCTTCTATCAAAGCCACCTGGGCTTCCATAACCCCTCAGCAGTGTAACAGGCTGATCCCTACATGCCACATTGCCGCATTGATGCAGTAATTGATGTAAAAGGATCCCCGACCAAGTATTGAGGGCATTTATTGAACATAGATTTCAGTAGGATAACATTTTGGATTTTGAAAACATTTTTCAAGCTGTTGTTATAAGGTATTCTAATTAATTGAAATAATGACTTTTGAGTTTTCATTGGCTGTAAGCCATAATCATCAACATTAACAGAAATAAACACGTGAAATAGATCACTCTGTGTGTAATGGCTGTATATAATATAAGAGTTTCACTTTTTGTACTGAAGAAATGAAATAAATTAACTTTTCTGGTGATATTCTAATTTTGTGAGATGCACCTGTAGATGGGCTTGGCTGCACCCTGAATAAAAATAGCATGTAAAAAATATATATGATATATATGAGGTATTGGTCGATATTTTGGCCAAAATATACAAGCTCGCAACCTGCTCAAGGGTCCTCATACTTGCGAGTCCCTACACTAACATTAAAAGCAAAGTCACAAAAACAAGGAATTAAAGTTCCCACCAAAATTCAAGAATTAACACAGCAAATACAGCAACAATAATTACAAGGATGCAGCAAACCCATATAATGAAGAAGTCAGCAACACAGGTGCAAAATATTGATGAGACAACCACTCACAACCTACCAATTCATGGAGCGGGTGATTGCTCAGTATTAAAACTGCACACAAATAAGCCTTGTATAGGGCACTGGTCACACACAGGTAGTGCACAATGTCTGGCTTACAGCCTATTAGTGAAGCCGAAACTATTAGATTAGGTGGGCTGCCGAGCACTTTTTAAGTGCACCCCATGAAGACAGACACCCTAGTTTACAAGGCCAACATTGATGGGTCTGGCTGCACGCTGAATAAAAATAACGTGCAAAAATTATATATGATATATATGAGGTATTAGTAAATATTTTGGCCAAAATACACAAGCTCGCAACCCGCGTCAAGGGTCCTCATACTTGCGAGTCCCTACACTAACATTAAAAGCAAAGACAAATTTAAATTCCCACCAAAATTCAAGAATTATCACAGCAAAAAAAGGGCAACAGTGTTTACCTGCCTAGGTCTCAGTACTAATCATACCATATAATAACGATGACAGCAACACAGGTGCAAAATACTGATGCGACAACCACTCACATATTACCAATTAATGGAGGGGGGTGATTACATAGTATTAAAACTGCACACAAAATTATATGGGATTGCTACATCCTAATAGTGCATTAGTTCGGAGATCTGGGCAGGTAAATGCTATATTAATAATTGATTTTTGGGGGAAAGTTAAATTCTCTTTTGTTGGCTTTACTTTTAATCTAACTGAAAAAAACAAAAGCTTTTTTCCTAAACATTAGGATCTGTGTAGAGCCATCAGCTCAAAAAGGCTTCCTCGGACAGACTTGGCATAAGCAGGTCAAAAGGAACCCTGACTTTTACCATTACACCCCTGTACTGGAATGGAGACTTACTACATGCTCAGGGTTGCATCTACAGAGTAGCTGCTGGCCAGAGGAGCGAGCTTGAGGCTATAACTCTAACTACAGCTTTTTTATTACCAAATGATGGGTTCTGTCTAAGGCCGTTGGCTCAAACAGGCTTCCTTGGACAGACTTGGCGCAAAACACACCATTTCTGATGGTTCCAAATGAACCCTGGGCTTCACCCTTGAACCTCAATACAGGGACAGTTTCATAGTTTTAAGGTTGAAAGACACAAGTCCATCAAGTTCAACCTTAAAGCTAATGTGTTGATCCAGAGGAAGGTAAAAACCCCATGAGGCAGATGCTAATTGCTCCATATTAGGGGAAAAATTCCTTCCCGACTCCACATATGGCAATCAGACTAGGTCCCTGGATCAACGTCCCATAACAAAATCTAGTACGGATAACCTGCAATTTTATATTATTCAAGAAAGGCACACACATGCCCTCCTTGAATTTTTTTTAGAAAATTAAGTATTTCAAGTTAGTGTGGTAGAGAGTTCCATAACCTCATTGCTCACACAATAAAAATTTGCCAACTAACTTCCTTTAGACAAAGTGAATTAGGATCTTTATGCTAGAGTAATTGAATTAACTCTAACTGAAATAGATTAATGCTTTTTTCCTAAATGTTGAAATTTGTTTAAATCCATCAGCTCAAAAAGGCTTTCTCGGACAGACTTGGCGCAAGCTACTCCATTCTGCAGATCCCAAGGGAACCCTAGCCTTTACCATTACACCCCTGTACAGGGATAGATACTTACCATAGGCCCAGGGCTGCATCTACAGAGTAGCAGCTGGCCGGAGGAGCGAGCTTGAGGCTATAGTGGCTGATTCAACTCTAACTAAAGCTTTTTTTTCCTAAATACTGGGATCTGTTTAAGGCTGTTGGCTCAAACAGACTTCCTCGGACAGACTTGGCGCAAGCTACTCCATTCTGCAGATCCCAAGGGAACCCTGGTTTTTACCATTACACCCCTGTACAGGGATAGATACTTACCATAGGCCCAGGGTTGCATCTACAGAGTAGCTGCTGGCCCGAGGAGTGCGCTTGAGGCTTGAGTAGTTGAATCAATCCTAACTAAAGAAAAACCTATCTAATGCCTTTTTCTTGTTAGGACCTCTCTGAGGCCTATGGCTCAAAAAACTTCTTTGGAAAGACTTGGCAAAAGCCAGTCTATCCTATAGGTTCCAAAGGAACTCTGGCCTTCACTCTTCCAGCCCTGTACAGCGATAAAGACTTATTACAGGGCCTTGATTGCATCTACATAGTAGATGCTGACTGGAGGGGCAAACTTAAGGCTAGAATGGTTCAGCCAACCCTAACTATTGCTACTTTCTTAAATGTTAAGATATTTCTGAGGCCGTTGGCTCAAACAGGCTTCCTCGGACAGACTGGGCGCAAAACACACCATTTCTGATGGTTCCAAATGAACCCTGGGCTTCACCCTTGAACCTCAATACAGGGACAGTTTCATAGTTTTAAGGTTGAAAGACACAAGTCCATCAAGTTCAACCTAAAAGCTAATGTGTTGATCCAGAGGAAGGCAAAAAGCCCATGGGGTAGATGCTAATTGCCCCATATTAGGGGAAAAATTCCTTCCCGACTCCACATATGGCAATCAGACTAGTTCCCAGGATCAACATCCCATAACAAAATCTAGTACGGATAACCTGCAATTTTATATTATTCAAGAAAGGCACACACATGCCCTCCTTGAATTTTTTTTTAGAAAATTAAGTATTTCAAGTTCATGTGGTAGACAGTTTCATAACCTCATTGCTCACACAATAAAAATTTGCCAACTAACTTCCTTTAGACAAAGTGAATTAGGATCTTTATGCTAGAGTAATTGAATTAACTCTAACTGAAATAGATTAATGTTTTTTTCCTAAATGTTGAAATTTGTTTAAATCCATCAGCTCAAAAAGGCTTTCTCGGACAGACTTGGCGCAAGCTACTCCATTCTGCAGATCCCAAGGGAACCCTGGCCTTTACCATTACACGCCTGTACATGGATAGATACTTACCATAGGCCCAGGGCTGCATCTACAGAGTAGCTGCTGGCCGGAGAAGCGAGCTTGAGGCTATAGTGGTTGATTCAACTCTAACTAAAGCTTTTTTTTCCTAAATACTGGGATCTGTTTAAGGCTGTTGGCTCAAACAGACTTCCTCGGTCAGACTTGGTGCAAGCTACTCCATTCTGCAGATCCCACGGGAACCCTGGTTTTTACCATTACACTCCTGTACAGGGATAGATACTTACCATAGGCCCCGGGTTGCATCTACAGAGTAGCTGCTGGCCGGAGGAGTGCGCTTGAGGCTTGAGTAGTTGAATCAATCCTAACTAAAGAAAAACCTAAGTAATGCCACTTTCTTGTTAGGACCTGTCTGAGGCCTATGGCTTAAAAAAGCTTCTTTGGAAAGACTTGGCAAAAGCCAGTCTATCCTACAGGTTCCAAAGGAACTCTGGCCTTCACTCTTACAGCCCTGTACAGCGATAAAGACTTATTACAGGGCCTTGATTGCATCTACATAGTAGATGCTGACTGGAGGGGCAAACTTAAGGCTAGAATGGTTCAGCCAACCCTAACTATTGCTACTTTCTTAAATGTTAGGATAATTCTGAGGCCATTGGCTCAAACAGGCTTCCTCGGACAGACTGGGCGCAAAACACACCATTTCTGATGGTTCCAAATGAACCCTGGGCTTCACCCTTGAACCTCAATACAGGGACAGTTTCATAGTTTTAAGGTTGAAAGACACAAGTCCATCAAGTTCAACCTAAAAGCTAATGTATTGATCCAGAGGAAGGCAAAAACCCCATGAGGCAGATGCTAATTGCCCCATATTAGGGGAAAAATTCCTTCCCGACTCCACATATGGCAATCAGACTAGTTCCCTGGATCAACGTCCCATAACAAAATCTAGTACGGATAACCTGCAATTTTATATTATTCAAGAAAGGCACACACATGCCCTCCTTGAATTTTTTTTAGAAAATTAAGTATTTCAAGTTCATGTGGTAGAGAGTTTCATAACCTCATTGCTCACACAATAAAAATTTGCCAACTAACTTCCTTTAGACAAAGTGAATTAGGATCTTTGTGCTAGAGTAATTGAATTAACTCTAACTGAAATAGATTAATGCTTTTTTCCTAAATGTTGAAATTTGTTTAAATCCATCAGCTCAAAAAGGCTTTCTCGGACAGACTTGGCGCAAGCTACTCCATTCTGCAGATCCCAAGGGAACCCTGGCCTTTAACATTACACCCCTGTACAGGGATAGATACTTACCATAGGCCCAGGGCTGCATCTACAGAGTAGCTGCTGGCCGGAGGAGCGAGCTTGAGGCTATTGTGGTTGATTCCACTCTAACTAAAGCTTTTTTTTCCTAAATACTGGGATCTGTTTAAGGCTGTTGGCTCAAACAGACTTCCTCGGACAGACTTGGCGCAAGCTACTCCATTCTGCAGATCCCAAGGGAACCCTGGTTTTTACCATTACACCCCTGTACAGGGATAGATACTTACCATAGGCCCAGGGTTGCATCTACAGAGTAGCTGCTGGCCGGAGGAGTGCGCTTGAGGCTTGAGTAGTTGAATCAATCCTAACTAAAGAAAAACCTATGTAATGCCACTTTCTTGTTAGGACCTGTCTGAGGCCTATGGCTCAAAAAAGCTTCTTTGGAAAGGCTTGGCAAAAGCCAGTCTATCCTACAGGTTCCAAAGGAACTCTGACCTTCACTCTTACAGCCCTGTACAGCGATAAAGACTTATTACAGGGCCTTGATTGCATCTACATAGTAGATGCTGACTGGAGGGGCAAACTTAAGGCTAGAATGGTTCAGCCACCCTAACTATTGCTACTTTCTTAAATGTTAGGATATTTCTGAGGCCCGTTGGCTCAAACAGGCTTCCTTGGACAGACTGGGCGCAAAACACGCCATTTCTGATGGTTCCAAATGAACCCTGGGCTTCACCCTTGAACCTCAATACAGGGACAGTTTCATATTTTTAAGGTTGAAAGACACAAGTCCATCAAGTTCAACCTAAAAGCTAATGTGTTGATCCAGAGGAAGGCAAAAACCCCATGAGGCAGATGCTAATTGCCCCATATTAGGGGAAAAATTCCTTCCCGACTCCACATATGGCAATCAGACTAGTTCCCTGGATCAACGTCCCATAATAAAATCTATTACCACTAACCTGAAATGTTATATTATTCAAGGAACATTTTTCATCAAGCAGTTTTCTCCGGAAATGTGTTGCACAACTGTTTGAATCTCAGTAAATTCCTGCACAACTTACATTTGAATACTCTGACCTTTTTACACCCACTCTTTTAACTTCTTAAATAGTGAACAGAGCTTATCTGGACCGCTTGTGGCTTAGCTTTACCTGAAAACTTATTACAAATTAGGCTGGAAAAGTGGTGTAAATTAGGACTGAAATTGACTCCATCTTTTGACTGGAGTACATTTCTTGAGGTGTAGTACGTCAGCTTTAAGGGGATATTTCAATAAATGAATGACCCTGGCTGCAGGTATAAAGAATCAAACTGTGCTGTCCTGACCCATTCCTGGGATTGTGTATGGCACTGACATCACCTCAATACTGCTGCAGCCAACAAATGTAATCAGACGGACTGCCCAGCTGAGCGCACTGAGCTGCTGCAGCTCTGAGATGGTGGAACCTCTTTTTTTTAATTAAATGACCTGCAGCTAGGGACATTCATTTATTGAAAGGGAACAACCCCTTTAAGGATGAGTCAAGTTCATTAAGAGGTTTAGTCTTTTTAATGAATTTGGTGCACGTTCCTCCAATAGGCGCTTCATGAATGCTGGTATAGAAATCCACCAGCCTTGATGAATCGGCCACCATAGGTTTACATGGCATGAGCATATACAGAACAGTTGTGTAGTATACGTTACCAGGCCCTCATGATGCTCTTGGTCCTGGATGGCCTTCCACAGTCTGCTTTCTTGCTTCATCATCTTGAAGGGCTCCACTTTCTTTTCTTCTGGCTGGCATGGTGCGGCTCTATCATCCTGCTCCTTTAACACGAAGGGACGAATGACTGTAAAGCTGCCAGGAGCGTTTTTTTTATCCCCTTAGATCATTGTGACACCACAAAGTGATGACATAGACAAGTGGGTGAGGCGCCTTTATTCAGTCATCGGGTGTGGTCAGAAGAAATTAGCATATTCCGTGATGTTACTACAATGAGAACAGACATGAACATTCTATTCGGAACCCGACCGCCATTATCAGCGGAACCTTCACTGCTGTCAGATTGGCACTAAAAACAAAAAGAGACAGCGGTGAACCTGGACAGTAACAATCTACAGGGACTGTGACTGCTAAGCGGACTTCATGTCAGATGTTATGCAGTTTTGTCAGAAAAAAAAACAATAAAATATATAAAAGACAGGCTCCAATAAACCTTAAACACTGGGCTGTAGTCACAGATTCTGCTTTCACCTGCAGCACATTGCTCCCCTGCCTAACCCTCCCCGTCCTGCAGCATATTTCTCACCGCTTAATTCTCCCACTCCTGCAGCAGATCGCTCCCCTGTCTAAACCTCCCCCTCTTGCGGCACATTGGTCCCGTCTAATCCTCCCCTCCTTGCAGCACATTGTTCCCTTTCTAAATCTCCCCCTTCCTGCACCACATTGCCCACTGCAAAATCCCCTCTTACACCACATCGCCCACAGCCAAATCCTCCACCTACTGCAGCACATCGCTCCACTGTCTAAACCTCCCCCTCTTGCGGCACATTGCTCCCGTCTAATCCTCCCCTCTAATCCTCCCCTCCTTGCAGCACATTATGCCTTTTCTAAATCTTCCCCTTCCTGCACCACATCGCCCACGGCCAAATCCCCTCTTGCACCACATCGCCCACTGCCAAATCCTCCATCTCCTGCAGCATATCGCTCCCTGCCTAATCCTCCCCCTCCTGCAGCACATCGCTCACCTGCCTAATCCTCCCCCTCCTGCAGCACATCGCTCACTGCCTAATCCTCCACCTCCTGCAGCTCATCCATCTCCTGCCTAAGCCTTCTCCTCATGGAGCACATCGCTCTCCTGTCTAATCCCCTCCAGCAACATTTCGCTGTCTGCCTATACAGCCACTGACTGCAGTATATCACTCCTCTCAGCACCGTGCTGCAGTACATCGCTCCACTCATCTATATACTGGTTATTTCTGCAGCACATCTCTAACTGCTTAATCCTCCTCCTGCATCACATTGCTACCCTGCCTAATTCTCCCTCTCCTGTAGCACATCGCTTCCTGCCTAATCCCCTCTCTCCTGCATTTCATCAGTCCCCTGCCTAATCCTCCTTTTCTTGCAGCACATCGCTCCCCTGCCTAAGCCTCCCCCTCCTGCAGCACATTGCACCCCTGCCTAATCCCCTCCCCTTCCTGCAGCACATCGCACCCCTGCCTAATCCCCTCACCATTCTGCAGCACATTGCACCCCTGCCTAATCCCCTCCCCTTTCTGCAGCACATCGCACCCCTGCCTAATCCCCTCACCTTCCTGCAGCACATCTCTCCATCCCCGCCTAATTCTCCCCTTCCTGCATTATATCACTCCCCTGCCTAATCCTCCTTCTTCTGCAGCATATTACTCCCCTCCCTCCGGCAACACATCTCTCCCTGCCTAGTCCTCTCCTCCTGCATTACATCACTCCGCTGCCTAATATTGCTCTTCCTGCAGCACATCGTTCCCCCGCTTAAGCACAGCACTCCCTGCCTAATCCCCTCCTCTTGCATTACATCACTCCCCTGCATAAGCCACCTCTTCTTGCAGCACATCGCTCCCCTGCCTAAGCCTCCCGCTCCTGCAGCACATTGCACCCCTGCGTAATCCCCTCCCCTTCCTGCAGCACATCGCACCCCTGCCTAATCACCTCACCTTTCTGCAGCACATTGCACCCCTGCCTAATCCCCTCCCCTTTCTGCAGCACCTCGCACCCCTGCCTAATCTCCTCACCTTCCTGCAGCACACCTCTCCATCCCCACCTAATTCTCCTCCTCCTGCATTATATCACTCCCCTGCCTAATCCTCCTTCTTCTGCAGCATATTACTCCCCTCCCCCCGGCAACACATCCCTCCCTGCCTAATCCTCTCCTCCTGCATTACATCACTACCCTGCCTAATATTGCTCTTCCTGCAGCACATCGCTCCCCCGCATAAGCACAGCGCTCCCTGCCTAATCCTCTCCTCCTGCATTACATCACTCCCCTGCATAATCCTCCTCTCCCTGCAGCACACCACTCCCCTGGCTAATCTTCCCCCTCCTGCAGCACATCGCTCCCCTGACCCCCTCTTACGTGACATCTTTTCTATCAGTTACATTTGTGAAGTAACTGCTGTCTCCTGTGAGCAGTGGAGAGCGAAGCTGAGAGCCAGGAGGCTCTGCCCCTCTGCCCCTTCTTGCCACATCATCATCCATCTACATCAGGGCTGTCAAACTCAAATATATAGAGGGCCAAAAGGAAGAGTTTAACTCAGAAAAATAAGTCAACACTTTATCAGATGTTTCTGTGAAAACTTGAGTACAACAAATAAGATTTTGTTAATTTCCCTCAGTTATAAAAAAAATAGTTATGAGAAAAGTGTGACAAAGAGGAGTCATAAAATGCACCAAAATGAAATATCACAATTTATGGCTCAAATTGAGGTGAAGCAAGGAAGAGGTTGAGCTTAGCTAATGAGATGCATCAAACATACAGGTGCTTCTCACAAAATTAGAATATCATCAAAAAGTTAATTTATTTCAGTTCTTCAATCCAAAAAGTGAAACTCATATATTATACAGAGTCATTACAGAGTGATCTATTTTAAGTGTTTATTTCTGTTAATGTTGATAATGATGGCTTACAGCCAATGAAAACACAAAGTCATTATCTCAGTAAATTAGAATAATTAGCAAAAAACACCTGCAAAGGCTTCTTACGCATTTAAAAAGGTCCCTTTGTCTGTTTCAGTAGGCTCCACAATCATGGGGAAGACTGCTGACTTGACAGATGTCCAGAAGGCAGTCATTGACGCACTCCACAAGGAGTGTAAACCACAAAAGGTCATTGCTAAAGAAGCTGTCTGTTAACAGAGTGCTGTATCCAAGCATATTTATGGAAAGTTGAGTGGAAAGAAAAAGTGTGGTAGGAAGAGGTGCACAAGCAACCGGGATAACCGCAGCCTTGAAAAGATTATTAAGGAAGGGCCATTCAAACATTTGGGGAAGATTCACAAGGAGTGGACTGCTGCTGGAGTCATTGCTTCAAGAGCCACCACACACAGACGTATCCAAGACATGGGCTACAAGTGTCACATTCCTTGTGTCAAGCCACTCATCACCAATAGACAACGCCAGAAGCATCTTACCTGGGCCAAGGAGAAAAACACCTGGACTGTTGCTCAGTGGTCCAAGGTGTTGTTTTCCGATGAAAGTAAATTTTGCATTTAATTTGGAAATCAAGGTCCCAGAGTCTGGAGGAAGAGTGGAGAGGCCACAATCCAAGCTGCTTGAGGTCTCGTGTGAAGTTTCCACAATCAGTGATGGTTTGGGGAGCCATGTCATCTGCTGATGTAGGTCGACTGTGCTTTATCAAGACCAAAGTCAGCTCACCCGTCTACCAGGACATTGTAGAGCACTTCATGCTTCCCTCTGCCGACAAGCTTTTTGGAGATGGAAATGTCATTTTCCAGCAGGACTTGGCCAATGTCCACACTGCCAAAAGTAAAATGGTGTGTTTGGCGCCCAGTCTGTCCAAGGAAGCCTGTTTGAGCCATCGGCCTCAGAAATATCCTAACATTTAAGAAAGTAGCAATAGTTAGGGTTGGCTGAACCATTCTAGCCTTAAGTCTGCCCCTCTAGTCAGCATCTACTATGTAGATGCAATCAAGGCCCTGTAATAAGTCTTTATCACTGTACAGGGCTGTAAGAGTGAAGGCAAGAGTTCCTTTGGAACCTGTAGGATAGACTGGCTTTTGCCAAGTCTTTCCAAAGAAGCTTTTTTGAGACATAGGCCTCAGGTAGGTCCTAACAAGAAAGTGGCATTACATAGGTTTTTCTTTAGTTAGGATTGATTCAACTACTCAAGCCTCAAGCGCACTCCTCCGGACAGCAGCTGCTCTGTAGATGCAAACCTGGGCCTATGGTAAATATCTATCCCTGTACAGGGGTGTAATGGTAAAAGCCAGGGTTCCCTTGGGATCTGCAGAATGGAGTAGATTGCGCCAAGTCTGTCCGAGGAAGTCTGTTTGAGCCAACAGCCTTAAACAGATCCCAGTATTTAGGGAAAAAAAAAGCTTTAGTTAGAGTTGAATCAACCACTATAGCCTCAAGCTCGCTCCTCCGGCCAGCAGCTACTCTGTAGATGCAGCCCTGGGCCTTTGGTAAGTATCTATCCCTGTATAGGGGTGTAATGGTAAAGGCCAGGGTTCCCTTGGGATCTGCAGAATGGAGTAGCTTGCGCCAAATCTGTCCGAGAAAGCCTTTTTGAGCTAATGGATTTAAACAAATTTCGACATTTAGGAAAAAAGCATTCATTTATTTTGTAACGGGTCTGGGAGGCGGAACCTCTGGGCTACTATACAAGGGGGCGGTCCTTGTAAGGGAGCGGGTGGCGACCAGGCAGGCAGTCACAGCAGGTGACCGGGACAGTCTCTGGGTGTACGGGCAGGAGGTCACGGCAAGTGATCGAGGCAGTCTCTGGAAGAACGGGCTGGAGGTCACGGCAAGTGACCGGGGCAGTCTCTGGAAGAACGGGCTGGAGGTCACGGCAAGTGACCGGGCAGTCTCTGGAAGAACGGGCTGGAGGTCACGGCAAGTGACCGGGGCAGTCTCTAGGTAAAGGGTAGGTACGACCTGTGATGGCTGAACCTCCAGGTAGGCTAGCAAGGCAGATGGAGGATGTGTGCTCCCAGGTGAGCAAGCGAGAGTCTCTGGAATAGCAGGTGGTCACAGCACGTGACGGCGGAGCCTCCAGGTAGGCAAGCAGGCAGGTAGCGGAGAAGCGCTCCCAGGTGAGCGGGCAAGAGTCTCTGGAATAGCTGGTGGTCACAGCACGTGACAGCGGAGCCTCCGGGCAGGCAAGCAGGCAGGTAGCGGAGAAGCGCTCCCAGGTGAGCGGGCAAGAGTCTGGAATAGCTGGTCCATAGACAGACTGACCGGAGTTGTAAGGCAGACCGTCGGACCTCAGGCAAGCAGGCAGGTAGCTGATGTGCGCTCCCAGGTGAGCGGGCAAGTTGGTCCTTAGACAGACTGACCGGAGTTGTAAGGCAGACCGTCGGACCTCAGGCAGGCAGGCAGGTAACAGGAAATCCGGCAGGATTAGGACAGCAAGCTGGCAGGAATCTGGCAGGTAACTGGCAGGTAACTGGCAAGTAACTGGCAACGGGACCTGAGGGCTGAAGCAGAGTAGAACGGTGCAACAACATTGCTCGGGCACCTCCATTTTGGAGGAGGTGCCTTATATATGGTAAAGTCCTCCGGCCATTGGCCGGGGACTCCTTAGGACGGCGCGCGCGGCCCCTTTAAGAGGGAGGGAGGGCGCGCGCCCTAAGCACAGTGGCCGGGAAGGAGCGCGCGCTGCCAGCAGAGCGGGAGAGGGACGCCGGGCACGGAGCAGAGCGGTGAGGGGAACAGCGTCCCTGCCTAGCAGAGGGCAGGGACGCCGGCACTACAGTACCCCCCCCTTTAGGCCCCCCCTTTTTTAGGCCAGATAGAAATTTAGCTAGGATGAGAGGGGCATGGATGTTCTCCCGGGGCTCCCACGTTCTCTCCTCAGGACCAAACCCCTTCCAATCTACCAGAAAAAAGGTCTTTCCTCTTACCCTTTTGGCGGCAAGAATGTTCTCTACCTCAAACTCGTCCTCAGCAGAAACCGGAGCAGGAGGCGTACCTGTAGACTTGGAAAAAGAGTTAAGCACCACGGGTTTGAGGAGAGATACATGGAAGGAGTTAGGGATCCGTAAGTTGGCCGGGAGTTTCAATTTATAGGCCACCGGGTTGATCTGACTGATGACCTCCAGAGGACCGATGAACCGAGGCCCTAACTTGTAAGAAGGTATCTTGAGTCGAACATATTTAGATGAGAGCCAGACTTTATCTCCTGGACGAAATTGTGGAGGATCCAGGCGTTTTTTGTCAGCGTGTCTTTTCATACGCTCGGATGACAGAAGGAGTGCGGACCGGGTACTCTCCCATATGGAGGAAAATTTGCTAACGAGAGATTCCACAGCCGGGTTGTCCACAGAGGTGGAGACAGGAAAAGGAATCCGAGGATGCTGACCAAAGACTACAAAAAACGGGGATTTGGAGGAGGATTCGCTCTCGTGATTATTATAAGAGAACTCGGCCCATGGTAGGAGATCCACCCAGTCAGAATGGTGGGCATTAACGAAGTGCCGGAGGTAACTGGTCAGGTTCTGATTGATCCGCTCCACTTGACCATTGGACTGTGGGTGGTAAGCGGAAGAGAAGTCCAGGGTGACGTCTAGTAGTTTACAAATGGCTCTCCAGAAACGTGAGGTGAACTGTACCCCACGATCCGACACGATGTGGATGGGCAGGCCATGAAGACGGAAGATGTGGCGGATAAAGTCTTTAGCCAGCTCGGGTGCAGACGGAAGGCCTGGCAGGGGAATAAAGTGAGCCATCTTGGAAAAGCGGTCAGCGACCACCCAAATGACCGTACAACCGGCAGAGACGGGGAGATCAGTTATAAAGTCCATTGCTATATGCTGCCAGGGGGCAGCAGGTACAGGAAGCGGAAGGAGGCGTCCGGCTGGCAGATGTCTCGGGACTTTGTTGCGGGCGCAGGACACACAGGCAGAAACAAAGTCTATTATGTCCTTGTGCAGGGTAGGCCACCAATAGTGCCGGGCAATAAGCTGGAGGGTCTTTTTCTGACCGGCGTGGCCAGCTAGTTTAGACGAATGGCCCCAGTGTAGGATCTTCTCCCGATCAGGTACTGAAACAAACGTCTTACCGGGAGGGAGACGATTTAGACTCACGGGAGCCACCTGCATTACTCTGGCGGGATCGATGATATGTTTAGGTTCTTCCTCGAGATCGGACACCAGAAAGGATCGGGACAAGGCGTCTGCTTTGACGTTTTTGTCAGCCGGGCGAAAATGAAGAACAAAATCAAAGCGAGCAAAAAACAAGGACCACCGGGCTTGGCGCGGGTTAAGTCTCTGGGCATGCTGGAGGTAAGCCAAGTTCTTGTGGTCAGTGTAAATTATTACCGGATGAAGAGCCCCCTCGAGTAGGTAACGCCACTCCTCCAACGCCAGCTTGATGGCCAATAACTCTCGGTCTCCTATGGAATAGTTGCGCTCAGAAGATGAGAAGAGTTTGGAGAAGAAGCCACAAGTTACCATTCTCCCGGAAGATGATTTTTGAGTAAGTACCGCTCCGGCTCCAGAGGAGGAGGCGTCAACTTCCAGGAAGAACTGCTTGTTGCCGTCCGGGCGATGCAGCACTGGGGCGGAAGAGAAGGCCTGTTTTAGGGAAAGAAAGGCCTCCTCTGCTTCGGGCAGCCACTCTTTGGGATTAGTACCCTTACGGGTGAGCGCGGAAATTGGGGCAGTCCGGGAAGAGAAGTGCGGGATGAAGAGGCGGTAATAGTTGGCGAAGCCCAGGAACCGTTGAATAGCCTTCAACCCCTCTGGTCGGGGCCATTTCTCGATGGCAGACAGTTTCTCAGGATCCATTTGTAGGCCGGTCTGAGAGATAATGTAGCCCAGAAACGGAAGCGAGGTCTGCTCAAAGAGGCACTTCTCATATTTAGCGTAGAGGTGGTTCTGCCTGAGCCTGAGCAGGACCTGACGAACATCCCTCCGGTGAGTCAGGAGATCCGGAGAGAAGACCAAGATGTCGTCCAGGTACACCACTACGCAGGAGTAGAGAAGGTCCCGGAAGATGTCATTGACCAACTCTTGAAAGACGGCAGGAGCGTTACAGAGACCAAAGGGCATTGCCAGATATTCATAGTGGCCGTCCCGGGTGTTGAATGCCGTCTTCCATTCATCCCCCTGACGGATACGAACCAGGTTGTACGCCCCACGGAGGTCCAGTTTGGTGAAGATTCTAGCCCCCCTCAGACGATCAAATAACTCCGGAATGAGCGGAAGGGGGTACTTATTCTTCACCGTGATCTGGTTAAGGCCTCTATAGTCTATACAGGGACGGAGAGAGCCGTCCTTCTTTTTGACGAAAAAGAAGCCTGCTCCCGCCGGGGAGGTAGATTTCCGGATGAATCCCCTGGCCAGATTCTCCTCAATATATTCGGACATCGACCGGGTCTCAGCGGCGGATAATGGATAAATACGCCCACGGGGAGGAGAAGTACCAGGTAACAGGTCGATAGGGCAGTCGTATGGTCTATGAGGGGGTAGTGTCTCTGCCTCCTTTTTATTAAAGACATCAGCATAAGACCAATAAGGAATCGGAAGTCCAGGTAGATTAGCTGGGGTAGGAGAAGGACGGACGGGATGAACGGGAACCAGACAGGTCTTATGGCAGCCCTGTCCCCAGCGAAGGACTTCTCCAGTCTGCCAGTCAAGAACGGGTGCATGTTTCTGGAGCCAAGGTAGGCCTAGCAAGAGGGCGTGAGAGAGTCCAGGCAGAACATGGAAGGAGATACTTTCAGAATGCAACATTCCCACCTGCAGAGTAATGGATTCGGTGATGAGTTGGATGGGGCGTGGTAAGAGCCCCCCATCCACGGCAGCAACAGACAAGGGTACAGCCAGAGGTTTGGTGGGGATGCGGTATCTCTCTACCAGGGACTGTGAAATAAGATTCCCGGCTGCTCCAGAGTCCAGTTGGGCTAGTTCGAAATAACGGTTCTCCCCGTAGACGATTGAAACTGACAACAGCAGGGATGGAGAGGATTTATTCTTGTCTAGGTGGACCTCTCTGAGCGAACCTAGACACAGGCGTCTCCCGACCTATCCGGGCAGGCACGGATCCGGTGCTCCTTACTGCCACAGTAGAAGCAGGTCCCCTCGGCACGGCGTAAGTCCTGACGGGTCTTGACCATCTTGGTCTGGTCGACCTGCATAGGCTCAGGAGGGTGTACCTGGTTAGAGACAGAAGGAGTGACGGGTTTCTGAAAAGTAGGAGCTAGACGTGGTAACCTCCTCTCACGGGTGACCTCTCTGGCACGCTCCTGGAACCGTAGGTCAATCCGGGTGGCAAGAGTTATTAAGTCATCGAGAGTGGTAGGAATGTCCCGACCGGCAAGTTCATCTTTAATACGGCCGGACAGACCCTCCCAGAAGACGGAAACCAGAGCGTCGTTATCCCAGGCCAGCTCCGAGGCAAGGGTACGGAACCGTATGGCATATTGGCCCACGGTGAGACTTTCCTGACGGAGGCGTAGCAACGATGATGCGGATGAGGTCTTCCGTCCGGGTTCGTCGAAGACTTTCCGGAAAGCCGTGAGAAAAGCAGGCAAGTTGGATACCAGGGGGTCTCCTCTCTCCCATAGAGGATTTAGCCAGGCCAGGGCCTCCCCGGTGAGATGGGACATGATGAATACAATTTTGGCCCGGTCGGAGTTAAACTGGTGAGATAATAGTTCAAAGTGCAGGGTGCACTGATTTATGAAGCCCCGAGCCTGGGCGGAGTCGCCTCCGAAGCGAGGAGGTGCAGAAAGCCGGGGTCCGGGGTAAGATACCATGGTATTAGTGGGCAGTGGAGCTGCCGGATTGCGAGACATGGCACTGGCGGAGGTTGCTGGTGGAGCAGTCAGAGTGTCCAGGCGAGTATTGACATTCCGCAGGTGACCCAGAATGGACTCCTGTTGGGACCTTTGACGGGACAGTTCATGACACAGGTCCGAGAGCGAGGGAGCTTGGGTACCACCGGGTTCCATGGCCCGAGCAAACTGTAACGGGTCTGGGAGGCGGAACCTCTGAGCTACTATACAAGGGGCCGGTCCTTGTAAGGGAGCGGGTGGCAACCAGGGAGGACGGGCTGGAAGTCTCAGCAGGTGAACGGGACAGTCTCTGAGTGAACGGGACAGTCTCTGAGTGAACGGGCTGGAGGTCACGGCAAGTGACCGAGGCAGTCTCTGGATGAACGGGCTGGTGGTCACGGCAAGTGACCGGGGCAGTCTCTAGGTATAGGGTTGGTACGACCTGTGGCGGCTGAAGATAGACGTGAGCTCCCAGGTGAGCAGGCGAGAGTCTCTGGATGAACGGGTGGTCACAGCATGTGACGGCGGAGCCTCCAGGAAGACCAACAGACAGGCGGCAGATGATCGCTCCCAGGTGAGCGGGCAGAAGTCTCTGGACAGGCGGGTGGTCACAGCACGTGACGGCAGAGCCTCCGGGTAGGCAAGCAGACAGGTAGCAGATGAGCGCTCCCAGGTGAGCGGGCAGGAGTCACTGGACAGGCAGATGGTCACAGCACGTGACGGCGGAGCCTCCAGGTAGGCTAGCAGACAGGTAGCAGATGAGCGCTCCCAGGTGAGCGGGCAGGAGTCACTGGACAGGCAGGTGGTCACAGCACGTGACGGCGGAGCCTCCAGGTAGGCTAGTAGGCAGGTAGCAGATGTGCTCTCCCAGGTGAGCGGGCAAGCTGGTCCATAGACAGACTGACAGGAGTTGGAAGGCAGACCGTCGGACCTCAGGCAAGCAGGCAGGTAGCTGAAGTGCGCTCCCAGGTGAGCGGGCAGGCTGGTCCTTAGACAGACTGACAGGATTAGTAAGGCAGACCGTCGGACCTCAGACTAGCAGGCAGGTAGCAAGTAATCAGGCAGGAATCTGGCAGGTAACTGGCAGGTAACTGGCAAAGGGACCTGAGGGCTGAAGCACAGGTGAGACACAGGTGCAAACAACATTGCTCGGGCACCTCCATCTTGGAGGAGGTGCCTTATATATGGTAAAGTCCTCCGGCCATTGGCCGGGGACTACTTAGGACGGCGCGCGCGGCCCCTTTAAGAGGGAGGGAGGGCGCGCGCGCGCGCCCTAAGCACAGTGGCCGGGAAGGAGCGCGCGCTGCCAGCAGAGCGGGAGAGGGACGCCGGGCACGGAGCAGAGCGGTGAGGGGAACAGCGTCCCTGCCTAGCAGAGGGCAGGGACGCCGGCACTACAATACGGTATATAGACAAGTCCCCCACACACAGTATACGGTATATAGACAAGTCCCCCACACACAGCATACAGTATATAAACAAGTCCCCCACACACAGCATACAGTATATAGACAAGTCCCACATACACAGCATACGGTATATAGACAAGTCCCCCACACACAGTATACGGCATATAGACAAGTCCCCCCCACACAGCATACGGTATATAGACAAGTCCCCCACACACAGCATACGGTATATAGACAAGTCCCCCACACACAGCATACAGTATATAGACAAGTCCCCCACACACAGCATACAGTATATAGACAAGTCCCCCACACACAGCATACAGTATATAGACAAGTCCCCCACACACAGCATAAGGTATATAGACAAGTCCCCCACACACAGCATACGGTATATAGACAAGTCCCCCACACACAGCATACGGTATATAGACAAGTCCCCCACACACAGCATACGTTATATAGACAAGTCCCCCACACACAGCATACGGTATATAGACAAGTCCCCCACACACAGCATACGGTATATAGACAAGTCCCCCCCACACAGCATACAGTATATAGACAAGTCCCCCCCCACACAGCATATGGTATATAGACAAGTGCCCCACACACAGCATACGGTATATAGACAAGTCCCCCACACAGCATACGGTATATAGACAAGTCCCCCACACACAGCATACGGTATATAGACAAGTCCCCCACACAGCATACGGTATATAGACAAGTCCCCCACACACAGCATACGGTATATAGACAAGTCCCCCACACACAGCATACGGTATATACACAAGTCCCCCACACAGCATACGGTATATAGACAAGCCCCCCCACACACACACACAGTATGCGGTATATAGAGAAGTCAAACCACACACAGCATACGGTATATAGACAAGTCCCCCACACAGCATACGGTATATAGACAAGTGCCCCACACACAGCATACGGTATATAGACAAGTCCCCCACACAGCATACGGTATATAGACAAGTCCCCCACACACAGCATACGGTATATAGACAAGTCCCCCACACACAGCATACGGTATATACACAAGTCCCCCACACAGCATACGGTATATAGACAAGCCCCCCCACACACACACACAGTATGCGGTATATAGAGAAGTCAAACCACACACAGCATACGGTATATAGACAAGTCCCCCACACACAGCATACAGTATATAGACAAGTGCCCCACACACAGCATACGATATATAGACAAGTCCCCCACACACAGCATATGGTATATAGACAAGTCCCCCACACACAGCATACGGTATATAGAGAAGTCCCCACACACAGCATACAGTATATAGACAAGTCCCCCACACACAGCATACGGTATATAGACAAGTCCCCCACACACAGCATACGGTATATAGAGAAGTCCCCACACACAGCATACGGTATATAGACAAGTCCCCCACACACAGCATACGGTATATAGACAAGTCCCCCACACACAGCATACGGTATATAGAGAAGTCCCCACACACAGCATACAGTATATAGACAAGTCCCCCTCACAGCATACGGGCATACGGTATATAGACAAGTCCCCCACACACAGCATACGGTATATAGACAAGTCCCCCACACACAGCATACAGTATATAGACAAGTCCCCCACACACAGCACACAGTATATAGACAAGTCCCCCCACACACAACATACAGTATATAGACAAGTCCCCCCCACACAGCATACAGTATATAGACAAGTCCCCCACACAGCATACAGTATATAGACAAGTCCCCCACACACAGCATATGGTATATAGACAAGTCCCCCACACACAGCATACGGTATATAGACAAGTCCCCCACAGACAGCATACAGTATATAGACAAGTCCCCCACACACAGCATAAGGTATACAGAGAAGTCCCCCACACAGCATACGGTATATAGACTAGTCCCCCACACACAGCATACAGTATATAGACAAGTCCCCCACACACACAGCATACGGTATATAGACAAGTCCCCCACACACAACATACAGTATATAGACAAGTCCCCCCCACACAGCATACAGTATATAGACAAGTCCCCCACACACAGCATACGGTATATAGACAAGTCCCCCACACAGCATACGGTATATAGACTAGTCCCCCACACACAGCATACGGTATATAGACAAGTCCCCCACACACAGCATACGGTATATAGACAAGTCCCCCATACAGCATACAGTATATAGACAAGTCCCCCCCACACAGCATACGGTATATAGACAAGTCCCCCACACACAGCATACGGTATATAGACAAGTCCCCCACACACACAGCATACGGTATATAGACAAGTCCCCCATACAGCATACAGTATATAGACAAGTGCCCCACACACAGCATACAGTATATAGACAAGTCCCCCTCACACAGCATACGGTATATAGACAAGTCCCCCCCACACACAGCATACGGTATATAGACAAGTCCCCCACACACAGCATAAGGTATATAGACAAGTCCCCCCACACAGCATACGGTATATAGACAAGTCCCCCCCACACACAGCATACGGTATATAGACAAGTCCCCCACACACAGCATACGGTATATAGACAAGTCCCCCACACACACAGCATACGGTATATAGACAAGTCCCCCCCACACAGCATACAGTATATAGACAAGTCCCCCACCACACATCATACAGTATATAGACAAGTCCCCCACACACAGCATACGGTATATAGACAAGTCCCCCACACAGCATACGGTATATAGACAAGTCCCCCACACACAGTATATAGACAAGTCCCCCACACACAGCATACAGTATATAGACAAGTCCCCCACACACACAGCATACGGTATATAGACAAGTCCCCCATACAGCATACAGTATATAGACAAGTCCCCCCCACACAGCATACGGTATATAGACAAGTCCCCCACACACAGCATACGGTATATAGACAAGTCCCCCACACACAGCATACGGTATATAGACAAGTCCCCCACACACAGCATACAGTATATAGACAAGTCCCCCACACACAGCATACAGTATATAGACAAGTCCCCCACACACAGCATACCCGGTCTCATGCTGCACATAACACATCTGCATCTCTGGCTGCTATGGGCATAAAAGGGGACAAACTTATGGTGTGGCCCCCATGCTCCCCTGACCTCAACCCCATTGAGCATCATCAAAAGGAGTGTCTATGATGGCGGGAGGCAGTTCACATCTAAGCACCAGCTCTGGGAGGGTATTCTGTCCTCATGGAAAACAATTGAAGCAGAAACCATCCAAAACCTGACAAATTCAATGGACGAGAGAGTTCAGAAGCTCCTTTCGAACAAGGGGTCCTATGTGCAAATGTAACATCACCTCGAATAAAGTTTTGAGTTGAAAACTGTTTGATTTCAGTTTCTAATAACCTGCTAATGCTTATAATTTCAAAAATGACCATTTTTTTGTTCTTTATTAAAATGAAAAGGTTGAAAACTCTGCTGTGCATAATAATTTGGAACATGCATTTTGAGTGCAGTTTGAGTTTTTATTTTTTTAAAAATATACTGTTATCATAGGCAGTTTGTACAAAAACCTTTCAATTGTACTCTAATAGTTATTTGACTGGAAAATTACAATGACTGCAATTCATATAGGTAATTTGGGAAAATCTGAGAAAATATTATTTACATAATAATTTGGAACACAGTGTAGACAAGTGCATAGCTGTGCTAGGGTAGGAGTGGGAGGAGCCTTCCTTCTCTTGTTAGTGCTGGCCCTGCAGTGGGGCCCACCGGGGAATTCCCCAGCAGGCCAGTCCGAGCCTGGTCACATGCTGACTAGAGTCTCAGACACCTCTCTGAGTAGCCCACTGATAGAAGTGGATGAGAATCTAGTCGGCATTTGACCTCAACTATTACATCATAACACCGGCTTTATCTTTTTAAAGCTTTGTAACCTTTACTCACTTTATGAATCAGCCACAGATAAAACTCAATAAGGATGGGTTGCTACTGTGTGCAATTTGCCAGCCAGCCCAGAACAGCGGTGACCTGAGCCGACAGCAGCGACTTGAGTAGACTGTGGCCACCTGAGCCAACAGCGGCATTTATATTGTGCTATCGCCAGGAAATGGATGACAATGGCAGTCAGGGGAATGGTGAAGGCCTGCATGGCTGCCATCTTGGTACTCCTGTGAAGTTCATCCACAGTCTGAACTTAATCTTATAAACTGTATACTGCATTACTAGAGGATTACTGTATATAGAATAAGCAGTCAAGAGATCGCAGGTTCAAGTGCCCTAAGGGGACATAAAAAAAGAAAGTAAAAATGGAAAAAAAAGAAAAAAGTTTTACAAAGGAAAAAAAATAAACAAAAATGTTAAATCACCTCTTTTTCCCGAGGTAAAAAAAAATAAATTAAAAAAGAAACATTTTATATTGTCATGTCTGTAAAAGTCCGACCTATCAAAGCCCAAATTATTTAAACCGCACGTTAAATAGCGGAAAAATAAATTAAGAAGCCAGAATTGCCGTATTATGGTGTCACCAAACAGTAATTAATAACCCGGTATTGTGTCACCATTTTGTGAGACCCGGCATTTGTTCCATGCTTCTGCTGATGAATCTGGGCGAGGTTCGCTTTCTGCTCGCCGACCTGCGGGGGTTATTGATGCCATTCTCTGCCGTCTACAAACTTTTCATCTCTTTTTGATGCATTTTTTGGAAGGTAAAATTACCCAAAAAGAAAAAAAAAAACTGGGGTGTTTAGATTATCTTTGCTGTTGGGCATTTGCTGTTGGGGTTAATATATTTATGATTTGATAGATGGACTTTTTGTCAGTGTGTCAATACTAAATAAATAAATATATATATATAATCTTTTAGTGTTGCTTTGTATTGACAAATGGAGGTGGGAAATTTAAAAGGATTTTTTTTTTATATATAAATTTCAATTTTAATCCTTTTCTATCACATTATTTTTTGGTCCCATTGGGCAACTTGAACCAAAAATCCACAACTCATTGGAATTGCGACACTTAAATTCTGCGGATGTCGGGAAGGGGATAAAGAGAATAAAGTAACTTTGCAGAATGCTTCCGTTTTGTGTACACAGCTCCTGTGCTGACTTAGTGTTCTCTTTGGTTACACCACACACCCATTCTGTGTCCGGCCCCCACAGATCGCCATCTCCATAGATATGGGGGGATTTCCTCATGTGACGACCCCTCTGCCGATGTATACAGATCACATGTGGCTTCACCTTCAGCTTTGATCTCCGCAGTCTTCAGTTCCGGATCCTCCAGGATGAGGGATAAATCTTTCTTGCTCTTCATTCCCCTCCGTGGCTGATACAGCAGCTCCACCGCGCCGACGTTCCCCTCATAGGGAGGAATCGCTCCGCAAAGACTGTTCTCAGCCACAGGACGATCCGCCGGATACAGGAGGAAAGTTCTCCTCTCTGCAATGAAGGATTATTCCACTGTTCTGCCATTTGTAAGATCTCTGCTTGTTGTCTGAGAATAAAATCATTCTTGTTAATATCCAGAACCTGAAAAAAATCTAATCCTGACAGCAGCGGAGCATTTATTACAATGGTATTCAGTCTAGACGATCCCCCTCCTGTCCTGACCGTTTGCTACAATGTATCAGTGCAGGGAAAATCTATCAGTTCGGACTTGGTTTCCCTTACAGAGGATTGTCCAGGCCAGACACCATTGTACCCAGTGGCGTCCCGCCAATGGCGGCAGGCCACGCGACTGCTATGGGACCCGTGAGCTGGGGGGGCCCCATAGCAGTCGCCTGCACTGTGTACCCCCGCATCGGGTCCCTCTCCTGCACCCAGGCAAGCGGCGGGGCCCCGAGCAGGCGGGGGGGCTTACTCGTCGTCGGGCATCCCGGCGCGCTATGGGCCCCCCGCCTGCTCAGGGCCCCTGCCGGCACAATACTTACCTCTTCCCGTGCCCTAGACGCTAGAATGTATGGGATCTTTCCAGGTATGATGTCATTTCCGGGGGCGTGTTCTAGTTCAGCACCAGACGCCAGAGTCTCATGCAGAGACAGAGCTGCCGGTGAAGCTGCAGGAGGAGGTCAGTATCCTAAGCTGAGAAACAGGAGATTGTTCTATTAATTGCTGGTCTGATGTCTTTTCTTCTTGTTGTTTTTGGGGTGAGGGGGCTTGATACTTGCGAGTGAGGGATTTGGGGGGGTTAATGCTGGAGGGCAGTCTGGTGGGGTTAATGCTTGTGGAGATCTTAGGGGGCTCTGGGGAATAATGCAGGGATAATGTGTGCTTGTGGGGGCCCTAAGGGGATGCTGTGGGCTTGTGAGGGCTCTGGGGGGGATGCTGCGGGCTTGTGTGGGCCCTAAGGGGGATTTTGCGGTCTTGTGGGGGCTCTGGGGGGGATGCTGCGAGCTTGTGGGGCCCTGGGGGAGATGCTGCGGGCTTGTGGGGCCCTGGGGGGGATGCTGTGGGCTTGTGGGTGCTCTGGGGGGGATGCTG
This sequence comes from Phyllobates terribilis, assembly GCF_046119375.1. Taxonomy (NCBI): domain Eukaryota; kingdom Metazoa; phylum Chordata; class Amphibia; order Anura; family Dendrobatidae; genus Phyllobates; species Phyllobates terribilis. The sequence goes on from NW_027363835.1 coordinate 197,550, forward strand.
CGGGCTTGTGGGGCCCTGAAGGGGTGCTGTGGGTGTGTGGGGGCCCTGGGGGGGATGCTGTGGGCTTCTGGGGCCCTGGGGGGGATGCTGTGGGTTTGTGGGGGCCCTTGGGGGGATACTGTGGGCTTGTGGGTGCTCTGGGGGGGATGCTGCTTGCTTGTGGGGCCCTGGGGGGGATGCTGTGGGCTTGTGGGTGCTCTGGGGGGATGCTGCAGGCTTGTGGGTGCTCTGGGGGGGATGCTGTGGGCTTGTGGGGGCTCTGGGGGGGATGCTGCAGGCTTCTGGGTCCTCTGCGGGGGGGGGGTGCTGCAGGCTTGTGGGGGCCCCGGGGGGAAGCAGAAGGCTTGTGGGGGCCCCGGGTGGGATGCAGCGGGCTTGTGGGGCCTCTGTATGGGGTCCAGCCTGCATATGGCATTACATGGGGACCAGGCAGTATTCTCTACGGTGAATTATATGGGATCCAGTATTTTGTGTGGAGCATTATATGGGGCTCATAATACTGTATGGAGGACTATGTGGTGCCCATAATATTGTATGGAGGACATAGTGGTGCCATAACACTGTATGGAGGACTATACTGTCCGGTCTGCACTGTGCGCTGTGAGGATTCACCGGTTTCTGAGCTATTGTAGAATTTACAATAGATATCACTCATGAAATGTAAGAAGTCAGTGAAATGTTTGGCATTGTACTATATCTATATCTATAATTTCTCTGCTGTATATGTGCATCATGAATGGTTGGATGTGTTAAAGGGGCCACTGAGACTCTTTCGCCCGGGGCCCACGAAAACCTGGAGGAGGGAGCATCATGTGACACTCCCTCTCCCATCATTCCTCCTCTGCGTCTGACGCAGCAGCATGATGACGCGCCACGCTGTGTCAGACAGTGGAGCTGGCAGCTGCTGAGGTGATCAGCTGCAGAGACTGAAGCAGCGGGGAACGAGGAGCGGTAAGTATGTATTTATTTTTAAATCAGTGTGTACTGATAATACTGGAGGACTGGGGCTGCATTTTACCCTACGGGTGGGGGGGGGGGCTGCATTTTACCCTATGGGGGGCTGCATTATACTGCGTACAGGATCATGGGGGAATGCATTATACTGAGTGGAGAACCATGGCGAGTGTCTTATACTGTGTGGAGGACCATGGGGGAGTGCATTGTACTGTGTGGAGGACCATGGGGGAGTGCATTGTACTGTGTGGAGGACCATGGGGGAGTGCATTATACTGTGTGGAGGACCACGGGGAGTGCATTGTACTGTGTGGAGGACCACGTGGGAGTGCATTATACAGCGTGGAGGACCACGAGGGAGTGCATTATACAGCGTGGAGGACCACGAGGGAGTGCATTATACTGCGTGGAGGACCATGGGGACTGTATTATACTGCGTGGAGGACCATGGCGAGTGCCTTATACTGTGTGGAGGACCATGGCGAGAGTCTTATACTGTGTGGAGGACCATGAGGGAATGCATTGTACTGTGTGGAGGACCATGGGGGAGTGCATTGTACTGTGTGGAGGACCATGGGGGAGTGCATTGTACTGTGTGGAGGGCCATGGGGGAGTGCATTGTACTGTGTGGAGGACCATGGGGGAGTGCATTATACTGTGTGGAGGACCATGGGGGAGTGCATTATACTGTGTGGAGGACCACGGGGAGTGCATTGTACTGTGTGGAGGACCACGTGGGAGTGCATTATACTGCGTGGAGGACCACGAGAGAGTGCATTATACTGCGTGGAGGACCACGAAGCAGTGCATTATACTGTGTGGAGGACCACGAGGGAGTGCATTATACTGCGTGGAGGACCATGGCGAGAGTCTTATACTGTGTGGAGGACCATGGCGAGTGCATTGTACTCTATGGAGTATGGGGAGGTGTGGGGCAGTTGGGGGATCATACTGTGTTGGTGTCATCATACTTTACCCTGGGAGTTGAGGTGGGGTACAGTAGGGTCATTATACTGTGCATATGGAGGAATTCACCATGGGGGTATCATACCGTGTTTGGGGGGCACTTTTGTTGGCACCACACTTTATGGGCAATGAAAAAGGGATCTAGGACTTCAGCAGGAGGAAAATTACTATGTAAAGGTTGGAAGGTTGTGACATCTGCTCTTCTGTGACCCCGACAATTATTTACATTTTTACAATTTTTTGTTGGGGGGGGGGCCCAATTAGAACTTCTGCTATGGGGCCCCATGATTCCTATGTACGCCCCTGATTGTACCAAATCCTCAGCTGTGCTGGTACTAAGGATATGGACACTCAGACATTTTGGGCAAAATATATACATACAAAAAAACCAGGGGAGGAGTCCTGAGGAGATAATTTGCATATTCCCACTGCATTTTGGGGTAAGTGAAGAGTCTCCGCGAGCTCAAAGAACACTGGATTTTGGCTGTTGGAGCTGAAAAGAGGACATCGGTAAACCAGGGGAGGAGTCCTGAGGAGATAATTTGCATATTCCCACTGCATTTTGGGGTAAGTGAAGAGTCTCCGCGAGCTCAAAGAACACTGGATTTTGGCTGTTGGAGCTGAAAAGAGGACATCGGTAAACCAGGGGAGGAGTCCTGAGGAGATAATTTGCATATTCCCACTGCATTTTGGGGTAAGTGAAGAGTCTCCACGAGCTCAAAGAACACTGGATTTTGGCTGTTGGAGCTGAAAAGAGGACATCGGTAAACCAGGGGAGGAGTCCTGAGGAGATAATTTGCATATTCCCACTGCATTTTGGGGTAAGTGAAGAGTCTCCGCGAGCTCAAAGAACACTGGATTTTGGCTGTTGGAGCTGAAAAGAGGACATCGGTAAACCAGGGGAGGAGTCCTGAGGAGATAATTTGCATATTCCCACTGCATTTTGGGGTAAGTGAAGAGTCTCCGCGAGCTCAAAGAACACTGGATTTTGGCTGTTGGAGCTGAAAAGAGGACATCGGTAAACCGCGCGCCGGTAGGCGCGCGCATTTTGAAGCTTTTTTTTTAAGCTTTTTTCACTGTTTTCAGAACATTAACAATAAGAACATGGAAGAGTCCAGGAGCCATTTGGTGAGCTGCATATCCTGCTACATGTTCACAGGCTTGCCAGTGGAAAAGCCAAACTTCACATGCCAGAAATGCAAGCTTGTGTCCCTGTTGGAGGAAAAGTTGCGAAATCTAGAAGAGAGGTTAACTACCTTGAAAATCATTAAGGAAGGTGAAGAGTTCTTAGACAGAGCAGAATTATCTCTTCATGATTCAGAAAGAGAAGAAATTCGAACTGCACCTGATGAAACAGAGGAATGGAAGCATGTGACCCAGAGAAGCAGGAGGATCGAGAGGCAGTCAGCACCCATACTGCTCAGGAACCAGTACCAGGCTCTCACGCAGGAGAACCATGAAGAAATACAGCAAGATAAGACTTTGCCAGCAATGAATAACCTTGTAAGCCCTCAGAATCCTCCTGGATGGAGAAAAAAGAAGAATGTTGTGAAGAAAAAACGGAGAGTGGTGGTCATGGGGGATTCCCTGTTAAGAGGAACAGAGGCCGCTATCTGCAGACCAGACATAACCTCAAGAGAAATGTGCTGTCTTCCAGGAGCAAAAATTAAAGATGTGTCTGACAGGATATCAAGACTCTTCAGACCTACAGATCACTACCCATTCCTGCTAATACATGTGGGGACAAATGACACCGCAAGAGAGGACCTGGAAACCATCTGCAGTGACTTTGAAGACTTAGGCAAGAAAGTGAAAGAATTGGGAGCGCAGGTGGTCTTCTCATCCATCCTCCCAGTGGATGGCCATGGAACAATGAGGTGGAATAAGATTCTACAGGTGAACAACTGGCTACGTCGATGGTGCCGTCAACAAGGATTTGGATTTCTGGATCACGGAATGAATTACCTATACGATGGACTACTTGCTAGAGATGGGGTGCACCTTACGAAGACTGGAAAACATGTATTTGGAAGTCGCCTTGCTACACTCATCAGAAGAGCTTTAAACTAGAACAATGTGGGAAGGGAAGCAAAAGGCCAGAAAAAGCCATACAGCTGACAAATACTATTGAGATCTCTGCTACTGGAAGTGGAAAAGAAGAACAAAGACAAAAAAATCTAAATAATAAAAATATGGGAGGAAGAGAAACCAATCACAAACTAAAATGTTTTTATACAAATGCACAAAGCATGGGCAACAAACAAGGAGAATTGGAACTACTAATGCAGGAAAAGGAATATGATGTCATTGGAATCACTGAAACTTGGTGGGACGATACACATGATTGGAATAAAAGGCTAAAAGGATACAACTTATTTGCAAGAAACAGACTTGATAAACGAGGAGGAGGTGTTGCATTGTATATTAGAAAAGCGTATATCTGCACAGAGATTGAAGCTTCAGAGACTGGGAGTTCTGTGGAAACTGTTTGGGTAAGAATACAAGGAAAGAACAACGGAAAGGACACCATTGTAGGCATTTACTACAGGCCACCTGGGCAAGCTGAATATATGGATGAACTCTTTATGTATCAAATGACCAAGTTCTCCAAAAAATATGACGTAGTGGTCATGGGAGATTTCAACTATCCAGACATTTGTTGGGAATCTCTCTCAAGTAAAACTAACAGGTCAAGCAAATTCTTATCCTCTCTTGCTGACAACTTTATCTTCCAAAAGGTAGGGGAGAAAACAAGGGGATCTGCTACTTTGGATCTAATTCTTATAAACAGGGAGGAAATGGTTGAGGAGGTAAAGGTGGCTGGGACCCTAGGAGGCAGCGATCATGCTATTATAGAATTTTGGATAACTAGAGGAGGAAGACATGTGAAGACTCAAACTTCAAGGTTAGATTTTAGAAAGGCAGATTTTAAGAGACTCAGAAAGAGAATAGGAGGGATCCAATGGCTGGATGTCCTTAAGGACAAAAATGTCCAGGAAGGATGGGAAATTTTTAAAAATGAGATTCTCAAAGCACAATCGTTAACAATCCCGAAAAGTAGGAAGAATGGGAAGCATTTAAGGAAACCAGGATGGATGAACACAGAACTTAAACACATGCTAAAAAGAAAGAAAGAAATGTTTATTAAATGGAAAGAGGGAGGCATATCTAAAGAAGATTATAATGCAGTCTGCAGATCCTGTAGGGCACGTATCAGGTTAGCTAAAGCTGACAATGAATTAAGGCTTGCAAGAGATGTCAAAAGCAATAAAAAAGGATTTTGGGGGTATGTCAAAAGTAAAAGAAAAGTCAAAGATGCTATAGGATTTTTACAGGATGAAAATGGAGAAATGGTAAGAGAGGATGTTGAGAAGGCCGAACTTTTTAATTCCTATTTTGCATCTGTTTTCTCTCAGAAAGAAAATGTAACATCAACTGATGTTCACTGTCCTTTTAAAGAAATAGAGGAATCCAAGTTATCAGTAAACAGAAAGATTGTGAGGGAATATTTAGCTAACATAAATGAGTTCAAGTCTCCAGGTCCAGATGAATTACACCCCAGAGTACTGAAGGAGATTGTAGAAGAAATTTTAGAACCACTCTCCATAATCTTTGAAAATTCTTGGAGAACAGGAGAAGTCCCAGAAGACTGGAGAAGAGCAAATGTTGTTCCTATCTTCAAAAAGGGGAAGAAGGTGGACCCAGGGAACTATAGGCCGGTGAGTCTGACTTCTATACCAGGAAAGATCTTTGAACAAATTATTAAACAACATGTATGTAAGTACATGGATAAGAATGAAGTGATTAACCAGAGTCAGCATGGGTTTGTAACTAACAAGTCATGTCAGACTAACTTAATTTCCTTCTATGACAGAATCACTGACTGGGTGGATCAGGGAAATGCTGTAGATATAGTATATCTTGACTTCAGCAAAGCATTTGACAAAGTATCTCACATCATCCTTATTGAAAAAATGACCAAGTATGCAATGGACCAGGCAACTGTTAGGTGGATTCATAACTGGCTTAGTGATCGGACTCAAAGGGTGGTTGTAAATGGCTTCACATCGAGCTGGATGAATGTCTCAAGTGGGGTACCACAGGGCTCCGTCCTGGGACCTGTATTGTTCAACATCTTTATCAATGATTTAGATGAAGGAATTGAGGGTAAACTGATTAAATTTGCTGATGACACAAAGCTAGGAGGGATAGCTAATACTAGAGAAGAGAGAGAGAGGATTCAAAAAGACCTAAATAAACTGGAGCAGTGGGCAGCAACCAACAGAATGGTTTTTAACAGGGAAAAATGCAAAGTACTACATCTGGGCAATAAAAATGAAAAAAGCATATACAGAATGGGAGGAATAGAGCTAAGCAACAGTACATGTGAAAAAGACTTAGGTATACTAATAGATCATAGACTGAACATGAGTCAACAGTGTGATGCAGCAGCAAAAAAGGCAAATACAATTCTGGGATGTATTAACAGAAGCATACAGTCTAGATCACGTGAAGTCATTATCGGTCTTTACTCCTCTTTGGTCAGACCTCATCTGGAATACTGTGTACAGTTTTGGGCACCACATTTTAAAAAAGACATAGACAAACTGGAGCAAGTTCAGAGAAGAGCGACCAGAATGGTGACTGGTCTGCAAACTATGTCCTATGAGGAACGGTTGCAGGATTTGGGAATGTTTAGCTTGCAAAAAAGAAGACTGAGAGGAGACTTAATAGCTGTCTACAAATATGTCAAGGGCTGTCACATTGTAGAAGGATCATCTTTATTCTCATTTGCACAAGGAAAGACTAGAAGCAATGGGATGAAACTAAATGGGAGGAGACACAGATTAGATATTAGAAAAAACTTTTTGACAGTTAGGGTGATTAATGAGTGGAACAGGCTGCCACGAGAGGTGGTGAGTTCCCCTTCAATGGACGTCTTCAAACAGAGGCTGGACAGACATCTGTCTGAGATGATCTAGTGAATCCTGCTTTGAGCAGGGGGTTGGACCAGATGACCCAGGAGGTCCCTTCCAACTCTACCATTCTATGATTCTATGATTCTATGAAATATTTTTTCAATAACGTTTCATAAACAATTTGGCTTTTTTATTTCCTTTGCATTGCTAGTTGCAGATTGAGCTCACTGAGAATTTATCAGTGAGCTCATTCTGACCTTCTCTGTGCTGATTATGTTCACAGACCAGCATGAAAGTTGGGCTGATCTCTGATTCAGTCATAAATCATCGCAGAAATAAAAGAGCTGGAAACTCCACATCATAAGGAGCTCACTGACTGAATCTCAAGTTAACTCATTCTGCAGCCATCAATGTGCTGCTGGGAAACAAAAAGCTGGTAAAGGCCGAACAGAGCAAATGTTACATGAAGCAAAATAGTAAAAAGTCTTTTTAGACCAATATACATGTATTTAAAGGGATTGTCCGGTGTGAAGCTGAAGGCCTGCAGTCATCTGTGTGACTCTCTGTGACTGCAGACTTGTAATCCTCACATCATGTAGACTGCGCGCTGCCAGCATTATTCTCAGCCCAGAGATGGCAGAAGCCCCTGTATCATGTGTACAGGAATTGTGCCCCCTCTCCCCGAGGAGCAGCAGTGCCTCGTCCTCCAGATACATGAGGGTCCCATCGGGGAGATCCGCATGTACCGGCCATGATGTCATCTCCATGGATACGGCATCAATGTGCAGAGCAGAAGACCCCTGTAAGGGAGAGCTCAGACGTGGGGGGATTGATGTGGATGTGAGGAGCAGATCCCCCCATATTCACAGATTATCGCACAATACGTGTGGCCTTGCACAGGAAAAACTGTGAGGAAAGAAGAAATCAGATTTCTTACAATATAGAATAATGTCCTCCTGCCCTCGCTCATGTCCAGTATTATTTATCCCCTGACCTTTTGGGTGGGGAACCCCTCCTGAGCCCCCTCCATTATATAGGAGCCATATATCTGCTCCATTACTGGCAGAAGGTAAGGAGCCAATCACACTGCACGGCTTCTACTTCCTGCTCTAAGCCCCGCCCACCTGCCTTCCCTTGAGATCTCCATGACAACCCTTGTGTGACTACAGTGACAGGCCACGCCCCCGAGGATTCTGATCAGTGCGGATGTCTCCATATTGCTGAGGACTGTGAGCGGCTGATGGGCGGAGCCAGCAGCGATGTGAGGGGCGGAGCCAGCAGCGATATGAGGGGCGGAGCGCCAGCAGCGACATGAGGGGCGGAGCCAGCAGCGATATGAGGGGCGGAGCCAGCAGCGATATGAGGGGCGGAGCCAGCAGCGATATGAGGGGCGGAGCCAGCAGCGATATGAGGGGCGGAGCGCCAGCAGCGACATGAGGGGCGGAGCCAGCAGCGATGTGAGGGGCGGAGCCAGCAGCAATATGAGGGGCGCAGCCAGCAGCGATATGAGGGGCGCTCACAGCACTGACAGGAGCAGGTGTGTGTGCAGCCCGTTCCTCTGCTGTGGGTGTTGTGGTGTGTGAGCTTCGCCGTGTATATAATATACACACACATATATATATATATATATATATATATATATACAGTTGAAATCAGAAGTTTCCATACACTGTATAAATAGACACATCTGCAGGTTTTTCTCAATATCTGACATGAAATCAGAATAAACCTTTCCCATTTTAGGTCAATTAGGATTACCATCATTTTTAATATTTGCCAAATGCCAGAATAATGAGAGAGAGAGAATGTTTTAGGACATTTTTATTACTTACTGCTAAGTCAAAAGTTTACCTCTTTCCCTGTCCTCATTCATTGGGAGTGGGGCGCGGAGGATGCTGGGTGGGACGCGCGGGGTAACCCCCGCCCACAGCCCAGCATCCACCGCGGGGTCCGCGACACTAATGTCACGCCTCATTTGACGTGACATCAGCGGAAGAAAGAGCCGGCTGCTGCCGGGGGGTCACGTGATGCCTGTGAGGGGCGCTATCGCCAGTCCCTCCTACAGGAAATCAACCCCACATGATGCTGCCTCCCCCGTGTTTCACAGTTGGGATGGTGTTCTTAGGCTTCCAAGCTTCTCCTTTTTTCTTCCAAAAGTAACGATGGTCACTATGCCCAAAAAGTTCAATTTTAGTTTTATCAGACCACGGGACATGTCTCCAAAAATTAATGTCTTTGTTCCTGTGTGCATTTGCAAACATTAATCTAGCTTTTTTATCTTTCTTTTGGAGTAATGGCTTCTTCCTGGCACAGTGGCCTTTCATCCTATATTGATACAGTACTCATTTCACTGTGGATATAGACACAATCTTATCAGCTTCCCCTATCATCTTCACAAGATCTTTTGCTTTTGTCCTTGATATGCACATATCGGACCAAAGCACGTTCATGTCTGGGACACAGAACCCGTCTCCTTCCTGAGCGGTATGATGGCTGGACAGTCCCATCTTGTTTGTACTTGCATATAATTGTTTGTACAGATTAACGAGACACCTTCAGGTATCTTGAAATTGTACCCAAGGATGAGCCAGACTTGTGCAAGTCCACAATTCTCTTCCTGATATCTTGGTTGATTTCTTTAGACTTTCCCATGATGCTACACAAAGAAGCAGTGTGTTTCAGGTGTGCATTAAAATACATCCACAGGTGTGTCTCTAATTAACTGAGATGTTGCCAAAAAAACTATCAGAAGTTTCCAAACACATGACATCATCATATGGGCAGTCCAGAATTTTTTAAAGGTATAGCAATATTAGTGTATGTAAACTTATGACTTTGCAGTAAGTAATAAAAATGCTTTAAAACATTCTCTCTCTCTCTTATTATTCTGGCATTTGGCAAATCTTAAAAATTATGGTAATCCTAATTGACCTAAAACGTGAAGGTTTATTCTGATTTCATGTCAGATATTGACAAAAACATGCAGATGTGTCTTTTTATTGTTATGATCTGCAACAAGTACTAAGGAAAGAAAGGAGAAAGCTATCCCTACAGTAAGACTAAGCTGAATCCCTACAATGTAGCGGGCTGCCTGTTTCTAGCGAACAGACCCGCCTTAGTCCTCGGCTAGTCTGAACGAAGACCTATAGCATAAAGGAGAGGGGTCCCTAAAAGAACTAAGGACTGGAACAAAAATGGGACATCTCCTAAACAGAGAAGTTGTTACAGAACACAAAAAGATAAACTGACAAAAAGGTACTAGAGGTCCCAGAAGGACCAAGCGAACTGACAGAGAAAGGCACAGAAGCACCTGGCTAGCAAAGCAGTCAAACAACACCGAAGTCCAACACAGCCAAAAGGGCGGAGCTGGAATATAAAGGCAGATGGTCTTGTGACCACAAAACACAAGATGGAAAAACAAACAGGAGGGTTCTAACATTTATATAGTGTATGTAAATTTCTGGTTTCAACTGTGTATACAGGTGACAGGAGCAGGTGTGTGTGCAGCCAGGTCCGCTCTTTTTGTGGCGCCGCAGCGGAGCGTGTTGTGGTGTGTGAGCTCTGCCGTGTATATAGTACAGAGGAGTATATATATATGTGTATGTATATATATATATATACATACACACACACGGGGCATGCAGGAGTTTTTAGTTTACCAGTTTGGGTCCATGCGGAGCTGCTATAGGATTCACTGGTAACATTTTGGGGAACAGACGTTTTTATAATTTTTATTCCATTTTTCTTTTGCGTGAGATTAATAAAAAAACAATTCTGCTGATGTTTTTTTATTTTTTCCAGCATTCAATGGCAAAACCCCAGGAATGGTTCTTATATTTTTTCTTTCCAGCGTTTATCGTGCAGTATAGAGACAAAATGAACAAAAGCTACAATTTTGCCATTAATTATTACTATTTTATTCTTGATGCTGTTTTTCGTGCCGGATAAATCATGTGATCGTTGTACAGTTTAGGTTGTTGTTCTCTGCGATGTTAATCAGGTTTAGTTTTTTTGTTCTTGTTTTTTGGGGGTTTATTTTAATAAAATCAAGTTTTAATGTAAGAAAAAAAATTATATTTGAGTTTTTACTTTGTATATTTCCAAATATTTTATTGAAACGGAGTAAAGGAAAGAAGGATGAACTAGTGGGAGAGCAACTGTAAAGGACCCCTGCCAGTCCCTAAAACTAAAGGGGCCTGTGACGACACAGCATTTAATCGTAATTATCCAGATGTAAATTCCATAGGCCCAGAATGATAGACTATTGCCTGAATTATTAACTATTGAATTTATGTGTTTCTTTCTTCGGTTGGTCAACGCACATGATCTTTTGTCATGAGTCTGAATGTTGACTCATCTTGTAGGTTGAGGTGATATTTGTTCATTGATAAATGGTTATTTACCTCTTATATCAACTCTTCTGGTTTATTGTACTGTTATCTTTGCAATACAGGGACGCAGGCTCTTTGAACAATGGATGTTTGCTAAATATGTTGATTACCATTTTATAAGTCCATGCAATTTGTTGACTTGCATTGTTTCGGAATTTATAGTTTATCCTTCAATGTTTGCAATGTTTGCAAGTCAACATTGGGGGATGAACTGTGGATGCTCCAGTAATGGGAATTAGTAACACCAGCCCTTTCTCTTGACCTGTGGATGAAGTCATGAAGAAGGACAGTTGTGAACTACATAAAGGAGTCTTTTTACAAAACCACTGCCAGGAACACTCTATGGGACAGCTCTACAGAACACCATGAATCCATTAAGAGGGACACAGATTTGGTTTCTACAGGATGCCAGCTTAAGGGACCACAGCCCTGGCTGGAGGAATACAAATCTGCTCTATTGACTACTATAGAACCCATGGATACATCTGGGAAAACCAGGTTGGGACCCACCAGTCACCTGGTCCCATGGAGATGTTTGGAGTAGCCAGGTTGGGACACTCCGGCCACCTGGAACTCGTGAATATGCTCGGAAAAAGCCAAGTCGGGACCTTCCGGTCACCTAGTTCCATGGATATGTTTGGAGAAGCCAGATTGGAACTTTCTGGTCTCCTGGCCACGTACCTCAATGGACTGTCAGCTTTCTAAGCTTGTTGTTACCTCCTCTTTGTGGGTGCTCTTTGGTGGGGGTGCCATTGGTGGGGGTAGTCAGCCCCATAAGCCCCTCAGATTGGCAGCTGCTTTAATCCCGGCGAGTCAGCGGAAGGGTGAGACTCTGTAATTTGCACCATATTAGGTATTTGCTGGGACTGTTCGATATGTTTATTGTGTGTTTGGTGGCTCAATAAAATATTGCCTCACTGTTTTACAATCATCCTGTGTTGTTGTTTATGTATCTTCTATCAGTGATGGATTATAATGAGTGTGATCTGCTCCACCATCAGGGGCCCGATCCTCCCGGGGGCCCACGTTCAAAGATCCCAGCACGGCTCAGGACGGATTCTTGTAGTGCTGATGTTTGATAAATTGGATAATAGAGCGCTCATAGAAAATAAATGTCTGACCTCTTCTTTCTGATGGGCATTTTAGAGCGAGGAGCTGCGCTCTGGACTCACCGCTGCACTCCCCATGTCATTGCGGTGACCATCTTAATATCGATCTGTGCGGAGGAGACTGTGGGAGTCAGACGGAGGTGTCAAATGTACGGACCCTTTTAATCACAGGATGGAGGGTCACTGTGAATATTAATTCATGAACCACTGTGCATAGTGACTCGCCCCCAGGGCCGTGGGGCACTCGGCAGCCAGGCCTCTGGTTGCCGGGGGATATCAAGGTGGCTGGCCCGGTCCGTGGCCCAGGGCGGTCACTCAAAAGGGGGGGAATGTGACGCGCCCCCTGGGCCATGTGCAGGGGATACCCGGAGCCGGATCTCGATGGGGGTAGTAGTCCTTGTGGCGGTGACCCGGTCCGTGCCCAGGGTGTCAAACTAAGTGGCAGTCTATAGCAGTAGATGTTAATTTGATTGTCGACTACGCCACCCGTTGAGTGCGGCTTTGAAGCCGCCGCTGCAGAACAGTCCGCTGAGGCCGGTGGTATGTGTGCAGCAGTGATGGTATAACCCCCAACGGGAGGGGTATGGCCTCAGGGCAGCAGGTGTAGATGATGGGAGTTGTGACGGTGCAGTAAGAAGAGTCAAAGTCAGGAGATGCAGTTTAGGGGTTTTTACTTACGGGTGTTCCTCGGTCACTCTGGCCTTGAGTGACCACCCGAGCCGTGCTGCGTCCACCAGGTCCTGGACTCGGCCAACCCCCAAGCAATTCTGGAGCGTGGTCCTGAGCTCCTTTCTGACTCTCCCTTTCTCTGGCCGTTCCCACCAGGGATCCACTTTTGGCCGGCTCCCTCGGGTCTCTTGGTGGTCAAACCTCTTCTGGGTTCCCTGACCCTATACTTGGTGTGCCTTTCTAGTGGATTTGGTGAGGGTCGTGGCAAATCTTGACCACGACCTCCGGTCTCTGGCTGAGGATTAGTGGCCTCCACCAGCTTGGGTTCCGGTACCCTTGTCCGCCAACCCTTCACCCTTCTGTCCTTATTCTGGGATCTTGGGGTTCCCTTCTTGTTTCCTCTCTGGGTCCTTCTCACTCCTCTCTCTCTCTGCAGGCTCTGCTCTGGAGCTGGGCCCAGCCGGAGCCACGGCTCCCTGTCAGCCCTCCTGGCTGAGCTCCTCTGCTCTGCTCAGGCTCTCCTCTCTACAAGACTCCCTGCAACTAGATGGTGCCCACCTTATATACTCCCTCTATGTGTGAGCTCAGGTGACCAGCACCCAATGAGCTCCTAACTTTACCCAGACTACTCCCCCTATCTGCCCCTACACTACTGGGATGTTCCACCCCCCTCCCACTCCAGCCAGGGACAGACGCTGTCGTACCTGCACATAAACTTAGTGGGAGTACCGTAGTTCTTTCCCCCGGAAATGGGATGTATTTAGTGCATGCAGCCTACTGAGCTCAGTTCCACACTCCATCCTTACCCGGGAGTGGAATACCACACCTCTGGCTTGAGGTGTAATACCCCTGTAGCAGCCGAGCCCTCAGGGTGCTACATTCCCCCCTGGTAAATCACAGCACGTCCTCGGGCTGTAAAAGAATAAAAACATCCAAAAACATACAATTTTTTTTTCAAAACATCATGAACATAAAAACATATAAACATTATCAGCATCATAAAACTTTTCATATAAACATTCTTGTAAACATTCTTGTTCCTGCTGCCACGGTGCAACTTGTGACCGGGTAAAGTGCAACAGTCTTTTCAAGAAAAACAGTTTACTATAAAACCAGTAGGGGGCGCCTTAGAAAGCGCAACTATGTACAAGGGTAGGTATGGCCGCTCTCAGTCCTCGGCCAGTGGGGATTAGGAAAGAATGACCGCTCTCAGTCCTCGGTCAGTGGGAATAAGGGACATACGAGTAACAGTTTACACTTGTCACAACGGGGAACATATTTTAAACAGCAGCAGTTCTTGTACCCCGACGGGTAATTATGTACAGTTCTTTTTACCGTACTCTAGTAACGGCGTCCTCCTGATGCTTCCTCCGTGTGCTCTTCAGACCCGTCCGGGTCCTCTTGCTCCTCCTGACACCTCAGCTCTTCCTCCGTCAGCCGGTGTACATGAAGGGCGTAGGGTCCTTTAGCACACTGGTGCCGGGTAAAGGTGACCTCATCACCCAGGTACAGGTCACGACCTCTGTGTCCCTCCGGTAGGTGGGACTCGACATCTCTTCTGGTCACGAAGACGTCGCCGGGGGTGTGATGATCTCTTATGAAGCCCCAACCGTGCTGCAACTGGAATTTAATTACAGTCCCGGTGGCACGGGGACCGTGGGCTGCACGGGGGTTCCTTCTGGTCCGGCTCTTTTGTTCTGCACTTTTTATTTGCAGCCGCTGCTCACGGACCCGCCTCTCCCGTCGTTCCCGGTCGAAAACCTCTAATTGCTGCCGGCAGCACTCCGCACGCTCAGCTGCGGCCGCCCGGGTCTCCTGAGTGAACCCGATGAGGTCTCCTCCTGCGGGGTCCCACTCAAACTGCGCCTCCTCTAACGAGAGCGGGGTCATCTTGACGGCGCCGGAGCCGGGATCAGGGGCTCGCACAGGGGTCTTTCTTTCCGGAGTTGGGGATGGTGGTACTCCGGTGGCCACACAAAGGGCTGCCCATCCGGGCAAGTGTGTTGGGCAAACAAGTCCTCACCCAGGTGCGGCACTGTGGAGGTTAAGGGCGCGGTGGTGGTAGCGGCGCCCGGGTTCACCAGGCCTTGCGACCAGGCTTGGGGCACCCTGAAGGTAAAGGGCACCGTGCAGACGGCGGCGCCCGGGGTCACTTGGCCTTGCGACCAGGCCGGTGGCTCCGTGGAGGTAGAGGGCGCTGTTGGAACTGCGACGCCCGGGGGCGCTCGGCCCTGCGACCAGGCCGGTGGCGTCTCTTGCTTGGCCGCGCTCACGGTCGAGGCGCGTGACGTCACAGGGGGCGTGGCCGCGGCTTCTGTTTGAGGCCTAGTCGGGAGCGGTGACGGTGCAGCGACGGGCACGGCAGGGGGTATTTCGGGCTCTGCGACGGGGAGCTGGGGCAGGCTCACGGTTTCTCGGTTCGGGGTAGTAACGTTCCCTTTACCTGCCTCCGTTTCTTTAGCTCCTTCCTCGGCGTCGTCTCCGGCCTTGATTCCTCCTGCACCATCCTCAGAGGCGGTCTGACTCCTCGTCTCGGGTGGCGTGCTCCGCTGGCGGGTTCCAGCCTGCAGGGCCATCTCTCTGCTCCACTCCGTCAGCGTCTCTCGCTGCACCTGGGCCATCCTCCGTGCGAGGCGCTCCAGCGCGGTCTGCGCACACTCCCGGTCTCGGGGGAGCTGTGCCAGGATCTCCACCAGGCCTAGTGTGGTGGTTGCTTGCAGCAGGCTCCTGACCACAGGGTCGGTGCTGCCTGACTCTCCCTCCATCTCCGGGTGCGACTTCTCCGGACTCCTCTCCAGACACCTCATCTCCGGGTGCGCTCTCTCCAGACTCCTCATCTCCGGACTCCTCATCTCCGGGTGCGCTCTCTCCAGACTCCTCCAGGCTGCACCCATCTTCTTACTTTTGTTCTGTATCTGCCCACATTCAGGGTGGTCCCGGGGCAACTTGGTGATTGTCAGTTCCAGGGGCAGACCCCTCACGCTGATGGACATCTCAATCATCACAGTCTCTGTTGGTGGGGGCGGTTTCCGCTTTTGGCGCCATTCTTGGACCTGGCCCACGATGGGAGGTGGCCTCTTGCCACCCTCTGGCACGCCCATAATGGCGGCTGCTCTGCCAGGGCGGGAAATCTTCTCAAAATGGCGGGAATCGTCTCCCAGTGGCGGGAAATTCCGTGGATGGCGGGAATCTTCACCGATGGTGGGAAGAAGGCTGAAGATGGCGCCGGATGGCGGGAATCTTCACCACAGGTAAGTTTTAAAAGTCTCTTTTTCAGGCACGCAGTACCCGGTGGTTGCGGGCACGGGATCCTGCCGACTACGCCAAAAGTTGATGCGCCCCCTGGGCCATGTGCAGGGGATACCCGGAGCCGGATCTCGATGGGGGTAGTAATCCTTGTGGCGGTGACCCGGTCCGTGCCCAGGGTGTCAAACTAAGTGGCAGTCTATAGCAGTAGATGTTAATTTGATTGTCGACTACGCCACCCGTTGAGTGCGGCTTTGAAGCCGCCGCTGCAGAACAGTCCGCTGAGGCCGGTGGTATGTGTGCAGCAGTGATGGTATAACCCCCAACGGGAGGGGTATGGCCTCAGGGCAGCAGGTGTAGATGATGGTAGTTGTGACGGTGCAGTAAGAAGAGTCAAAGTCAGGAGATGCAGTTTAGGGGTTTTTACTTACGGGTGTTCCTCGGTCACTCTGGCCTTGAGTGACCACCCGAGCCGTGCTGCGTCCACCAGGTCCTGGACTCGGCCAACCCCCAAGCAATTCTGGAGCGTGGTCCTGAGCTCCTTTCTGACTCTCCCTTTCTCTGGCCGTTCCCACCAGGGATCCACTTTTGGCCGGCTCCCTCGGGTCTCTTGGTGGTCAAACCTCTTCTGGGTTCCCTGACCCTATACTTGGTGTGCCTTTCTAGTGGATTTGGTGAGGGTCGTGGCAAATCTTGACCACGACCTCCGGTCTCTGGCTGAGGATTAGTGGCCTCCACCAGCTTGGGTTCCGGTACCCTTGTCCGCCAACCCTTCACCCTTCTGTCCTTATTCTGGGATCTTGGGGTTCCCTTCTTGTTTCCTCTCTGGGTCCTTCTCACTCCTCTCTCTCTCTCTCTGCAGGTTCTGCTCTGGAGCTGGGCCCAGCCGGAGCCACGGCTCCCTGTCAGCCCTCCTGGCTGAGCTCCTCTGCTCTGCTCAGGCTCTCCTCTCTACAAGACTCCCTGCAACTAGATGGTGCCCACCTTATATACTCCCTCTATGTGTGAGCTCAGGTGACCAGCACCCAATGAGCTCCTAACTTTACCCAGACTACTCCCCCTATCTGCCCCTACACTACTGGGATGTTCCACCCCCCTCCCACTCCAGCCAGGGACAGACGCTGTCGTACCTGCACATAAACTTAGTGGGAGTACCGTAGTTCTTTCCCCCGGAAATGGGATGTATTTAGTGCATGCAGCCTACTGAGCTCAGTTCCACACTCCATCCTTACCCGGGAGTGGAATACCACACCTCTGGCTTGAGGTGTAATACCCCTGTAGCAGCCGAGCCCTCAGGGTGCTACAAATGCTTATAGGGGAAATTGTCGTGACGCCACCTGTGGATTCTGGTAAGAGGTTACCAGCGCTGCGACAGTCCACTGAGGCTGATGTTAGGGGCAGCTATGATGGGACGGCTCCCCACAGGTGGAGCAGGCCTCAGGGCAGTGTAGAGGTGTAGAAAGATGGTGGAAGCAGGAGGGAGAAGGCAGGACGGTCCCAGAGGAAGTACAGGCACACACACAAGGGTAAACTTCAATACCTTTACTGGTAGTGATGCAGGTACGGTCCTGGGCTTCTGGGGGCCCCGGGGGGATGCTGCAGGCTTGTGGGGGCCCTAAGCGGATGCTGCGGGCTTGTGGGGCCTTGGGGGGGATTCTGCAGGCTTGTGGGTGCTCTAGGGGGGAATGCTGCGGGCTTGTGGGTGCTCAGGGGGGGAAGCTGCAGGCTTGTGGGGGCTCTGGGGGGGGTGCTGCAGGCTTGTGGGGGCCCCGGGGGTATGCAGCCGGCTTGTGGGGGCCCCGGGGAGGATGCAGCGGGCTTGTGGGGCCTCTGTATGGGGTCCAGCCTGCATATGGCATTACATGGGGACCAGGCAGTATTCTCTATGGTGAATTATATGGGATCCAGTATTTTGTATGGAGCATTATATGGGGCGCATAATACTGTATGGAGGACTATGTGGTGCCCATAATATTGTATGGAGGACATAGTGGTGCCATAACACTGTATGGAGGACTATACTGTCCGGTCTGCACTGTGCGCTGTGAGGATTCACCGGTTTCTGAGCTATTGTAGAATTTACAGTAGATATCACTCATGAAATGTAAGAAGTCAGTGAAATTTTTGGCATTGTACTATATCTATAATTTCTCTGCTGTATCTGTGTATCATGAATGGTGTGTTAAAGGGGCCACTGAGACTCTTTCGCCCGGGGCCCACGAAAACCTGGAGGAGGGAGCATCATGTGACACTCCCTCTCCCATCATTCCTCCTCTGCGTCTGACGCAGCAGCATGATGACGCGCCACGCTGTGTCAGACAGTGGAGCTGGCAGCTGCTGAGGTGATCAGCTGCAGAGACTGAAGCAGCGGGGAACGAGGAGCGGTAAGTATGTATTTATTTATAAATCAGTGTGTACTGATAATACTGGAGGACTGGGGCTGCATTTTACCCTACGGGTGTGGTGGGGGGGGCTGCATTTTACCCTATGGGGGGCTGCATTATACTGCGTACAGGACCATGGGGGAATGCATTATACTGAGTGGAGAACCATGGCGAGTGTCTTATACTGTGTGGAGGACCATGGGGGAGTGCATTGTACTGTGTGGAGGACCATGGGGGAGTGCATTGTACTGTGTGGAGGACCATGGGGGAGTGCATTGTACTGTGTGAAGGACCATGGGGGAGTGCATTGTACTGTGTGGAGGACCATGGGGGAGTGCATTATACTGTGTGGAGGACCACGGGGAGTGCATTGTACTGTGTGGAGGACCACGTGGGAGTGCATTATACTGCATGGAGGACCACGAGGGAGTGCATTATACTGCGTGGAGGACCACGAGGGAGTGCATTATACTGCGTGGAGGACCATGGCGAGTGCCTTATACTGTGTGGAGAACCATGGCGAGAGTCTTATACTGTGTGGAGGACCATGGCGAGTGCATTATACTCTATGTGAGTGTGGAGAGGTGTGGGGCAGTTGGGGGATCATACTGTGTTGGTGTCATCATACTTTACCCTGGGAGTTGAGGTCGGGTACAGTGGGGTCATTATACTGCGCATATGGAGGAATTCACCATGGGGGTATCATACCGTGTTTGGGGGGCACTTTTGTTGGCACCACACTTTATGGGCAATGAAAAAGGGATCTAGGACTTCAGCAGGAGGAAAATTACTATGTAAAGGTTGGAAGATTGTGAGATCTGCTCTTCTGTGACTCCGACAATTATTTACATTTTTAAATTTTTTTTGGGGGGGGCCCAATTAGAACTTCTGCTTTGGGGCCCCATGATTCCTATGTACGCCCCTGATTGTACCAAATCCTCAGCTGTGCTGGTACTAAGGATATGGACACTCAGACATTTTGGGCTAAATATATACATACAAATATTTTTTCAATAACGTTTCATAAACAATTTGGCTTTTTTATTTCCTTTGCATTGCTAGTTGCAGAATGAGCTCACTGAGAATTTATCAGTGAGCTCATTCTGACCTTCTCTGTGCTGATTATGTTCACAGACCAGCATGAAAGTTGGGCTGATCTCTGATTCAGTCATAAATCATGGCAGAAATAAAAGCGCTGGAAACTCCACATCATAAGGAGCTCACTGACTGAATCTCAAATTAACTCATTCTGCAGCCATCAATGTGCTGCTGGGAAACAAAAAGCTGGTAAAGGCCGAACAGAGCAAATGTTACATGAAGCAAAATAGTAAAAAGTCTTTTTAGAGCAATATACATGTATTTAAAGGGATTGTCCGGTGTGAAGCTGAAGGCCTGCAGTCATCTGTGTGACTCTCTGTGACTGCAGACTTGTAATCCTCACATCATGTAGACTGCGCGCTGCCAGCATTATTCTCAGCCCAGAGATGTCAGAAGCCCCTGTATCATGTGTACAGGAATTGTGCCCCCTCTCCCCGAGGAGCAGCAGTGCCTCGTCCTCCAGATACATGAGGGTCCCATCGGGGAGATCCGCATGTACCGGCCATGATGTCATCTCCATGGATACGGCATCAATGTGCAGAGCAGAAGACCCCTGTAAGGGAGAGCTCAGACGTGGGGGGATTGATGTGGATGTGAGGAGCAGATCCCCCCATATTCACAGATTATCGCACAATACATGTGGCCTTGCACAGGAAAAACTGTGAGGAAAGAAGAAATCAGATTTCTTACAATATAGAATAATGTCCTCCTGCCCTCGCTCATGTCCAGT
This sequence comes from Phyllobates terribilis, assembly GCF_046119375.1. Classification (NCBI taxonomy): domain Eukaryota; kingdom Metazoa; phylum Chordata; class Amphibia; order Anura; family Dendrobatidae; genus Phyllobates; species Phyllobates terribilis. Next base: position 218,016 of record NW_027363835.1, read on the forward strand.
ATTATTTATCCCCTGACCTTTTGGGTGGGGAACCCCTCCTGAGCCCCCTCCATTATATAGGAGCCATATATCTGCTCCATTACTGGCAGAAGGTAAGGAGCCAATCACACTGCACGGCTTCTACTTCCTGCTCTAAGCCCCGCCCACCTGCCTTCCCTTGAGATCTCCATGACAACCTTTGTGTGACTACAGTGACAGGCCACGCCCCCGAGGATTCTGATCAGTGCGGATGTCTCCATATTGCTGAGGACTGCGAGCGGCTGATGGGCGGAGCCAGCAGCGATGTGAGGGGCGGAGCCAGCAGCGATATGAGGAGCGGAGCCAACAGCGATATGAGGGGCGGAGCCAGCAGCGATATGAGAGGCGGAGCCAGCAGCGATGTGAGGGGCAGAGCCAGCAGCGATATGAGGGGCTGAGCCAACAGCGACACGAGGGGCGGAGCCAGCAGCGATGTGAGGGGCAGAGCCAGCAGCAACATGAGGGGCGGAGCCAGCAGCGATATGAGGGGCGGAGCCAGCAGCAATATGAGGGGCGGAGCCAGCAGCGATATGAGGGCCGCTCACAGCACTGACAGGAGCAGGTGTGTGTGCAGCCAGTTCCTCTGCTGTGGGTGTTGTGGTGTGTGAGCTTCGCCGTGTATATATTATATATATATATATATATATATATATATATATATATATACAGTTGAAATCAGAAGTTTCCATACACTGTATAAATAGACACATCTGCAGGTTTTTCTCAATATCTGACATGAAATCAGAATAAACCTTTCCCATTTAAGGTCAATTAGGATTACCATAATTTTTAATATTTGCCAAATGCCAGAATAATGAGCGTCTCTTGTAAGGGGCATTAAAAGCGTCTTGTTATACCACTCTGACCTCCACGTCTCTTCTGAGGGCCATTAAAAGAGTCTTGTTATACCACTCTGACCTCCACGTCTCTTGTAAGGGGCATTAAAACCGTCTTGTTATACCACTCTGACCTCCACGTGTCTTGTAAGGGGCATTGAAACCGTCTTGTTATACCACTCTGACCTCCACGTCTCTTCTGAGGGGCATTAAAACCATCTTGTTATACCACTCTGACCTCCACGTCTCTTCTGAGGGGCATTAAAACCATCTTGTTATACCACTCTGACCTCCATGTCTCTTCTGAGGGGCATTAAAAGCGTCTTGTTATACCACTCTGACCTCCACGTGTCTTGTAAGGGGCATTAAAAGCGTCTTGTTATACCACTCTGTCCTCCTCGTCTCTTCTGAGGGGCATTAAAAGCGTCTTGTTAAGCTACTGGGACCTCCACAACTCTTTGAACGGGCATTGCATTTCCTCATAATTTTTTGGAAGCTTTTGCTTGGAAGGCATAAGCAAATACTATGGGAGACCCACTCCCCAATAATGGGAATAATGTTTTTAAGATGCTGTACTGTATGGCTCTTGTAAGGGGCATTAAAACCGTCTTGTTAAGCTACTGTGACCTCCACGTCTCTTCAAAGGGGCATTAAAAGCGTCTTCTTAAGCCACTCTGAACTCCACAGCTCTTCCAAGGGGCATTGAAATGTTGTTTTTAATTACCTTACCTCTAATCTCCACGACTCTTCCAACGGGCATTGCATTTCCTCCTAATTTTAGTCAGCTTTTGCTTTTCAATGCAAAGGTGAAAACTAAGGGAGACACACTCCCCAATAATGGGTAGAAGGATTTTAGTACGCTGTAATCCACGTCTGTTTCAAGGGGCATTGCAGTTCCTCATAATTTTTGGAAAGCCTTCCATTCACTGCTTAGGCCAACAGTGCACAGGAGACCCAGTTGCTATAAATGGAAAAAAAGGTTTATAAGGCCCTCTGACCTCCATGTCATTTCCAAGTGCCTCAAAAGTTTTGGTAGGCATTGCACTCACTGTATGCCCTATAACTGTGTAGCCAAACCGCTCCTTTTGTTACAGAAACATATCCTACAAGACATATGTGGTTGACTGGCCTGATATTGATGTGAATGGTCCCTGTTCCTCCTGCTCTTTCTCCTTTGCCACTACCTCATCCATCATTTATCACTTGAAGCTTTGTTTTAACGAGAGTCATAGAACTTGGATAGTAGCAGGAAAACATCCAGCAATCCTCAGAGGAGGTAGGATATGCACCAAAACGCTGACCACCTCAGGCCTAGCCGCTACTACATACATGCGCTTGCATTCCTTGAAAACAAAGCAGATGCTAACTTCTATCATCCTCATCATGCTCCTCACCTTGGCACTCTCAACTCCCCTGATAGAGAAGCCAGGGCCCATCGGAGAAGTCGGGTTCTCTGGTGGGCTCGTCCAATGCTGCCCTAAAGCAGGCCAGTCTAAGAAAAGTGTGTGGGGATGTTCCGCGGTGAAATCGGGGCGGCTGGGGACAGTTTATGGACACCTGGCCGCGGGGCGGCTGGGGACCGAGTGTGGACACCCGGCCGCCCCCTAGCGGCTGGGGACCGAGCGTGGACCCCCAGCCGCCGGGCGGCTGGGGACTGAGTATGGATACCTCGCTGCCGAAGCAGCCATGAGGTAGTGGCCAGCTTCGGCCTCCACATGCCTAAAAGGCCCAATTTCAAGTGCACGCAAGCTAGCAGTATGGTATTGCAGCCTGGGGGTGGGTTGGTGGCAGGTTGCACACTTATGCTTGCATTCCAACAGAACAATGCAGATGCTAACTTCTATCATCATCATGCTCCTCACCTTGACACTCTCACCTCCCCTGATGGAGTCGGGTTCTCTAGTGGGCTCGTCCAATGCTGCCCTAAAGCAGGCCAGTCTAAGAAAAGTGTGTGGGGATGTTCCGCGGAGAAATCGGGGTGGCTGGGGACCGTCTATGGACACCCCGCCGCCCCAGGCAGCTGGGGACCAGGTGTGGACACCCAGCCGCGGGGCGGCTGGGGACCGAGTGTGGACACCCGGCCGCCGGGCGGCTGGGGACTGAGTATGGATACCTCGCTGCCGAAGCAGCCATGAGGTAGTGGCCAGCTTCGGCCTCCTCAAAACTAAAAGGCCCCATTTCAAGTGCAAGCTAGCAGTATGGTATTGCAGCCTGGGGGTGGGTGGGTGGTTAGCTGCATATTTGCGCTTGCATTGCAAGGAATGGGGGAGGTACAATTGAACACTGCCCTGGGACAAGGACTTGCACGGGGATAGTTGCAAGTCTGCATCTTCTGATGCGGCAAGGATCACTTCTGATGGGCACACTTTTAGGCAGTGACCTGGGAGTCAGAGATGCTTCCCCATGCTGTTCCCATGTCTTTTCAGCACTGTATGCATGTGTCACACAGCACATGGCCAGATAAGGTTGTAAAATGTTAAAATTACATTTCCCGGTGAATGCATTTGTCACAGTTGAAAGCAATACAAAAGTGCAAAAACGCATAAAAAATGCTACTTGTGAACATAGCCCAAGGTGTGGAGGAGTATTTTTGTTTTTGGTTATTTATTTTACCTTATACACAAGTCTTTACCCTGGAAAGGATGTTCCTTAACATATTTCACAGGAAAAAAGTTTCACTTTCGTTTTTGAACGTTTTCTTATGAGCCTGTAAAAGTGCCTCTGAACACATAGTTGACAACAGTGACTTGGGGGTCATAAATGCTTCCTGGGGCGATCCCCATGCTGTCCCCATGTCATCTGAGCACTGTCACTATCATTTTGGGCACTTTTTAGGCTTTCTACAGACTGCCGGGGGTGCCGCCGCAAAAATGCTCGGGTCTCCCATAGACTAACATGGGCTCGTTGCTCGGGTCGAGCACTCGAGTATCACGGCGAGCTCGGGCCGAGCTTCGAGCACCCGAGCATTTTAGTGCTCGCTCAACACTATTTATAACGGGGGCACAAGCTAGTAACTGATTTATATTCTCAGTGGAGCAGACTTCATTGCGGTGAATGATATACTCATGGGCACAGTGTGGCACATATTTGCATTTGGTGGCACAGTGGGCGGCATTATTTATTTAAGTCCCTTATATTTGTAACATTTTTGTTTTTCAGGAGTGCGGTGATCTGCTGAAAAGTGCGGAGCAGCCGAAACCTGGACAGCAAACTGCAAAGACGAATCATGGCGGGAAGTCGTCACGAAAGACTGGACTAGGTAAAGAAGAGAAGAAAGAGAGCGACTGCAGTGTATAAACTGGAGGGTTAGGTGGGGCCCATTATATTATAATAAATCTATGTGGGGCCCATTATATTATAATAAATCTATGTGGGGTCCATAATATTAAAGGGACGGATATGTGGGGCCCGTTATATAATAATAAAATCTATGTGGTGCCCATTATATTAAAGGAAAAGCTATGTGGGGCCAATTATATTAAAGGGAAAGCTATGTGGGGCCAATTATATTAAGGGGAAAGCTATGTGGGGCCCAATATATTAAAGATAAAGCTATGTGGTGCCCATTATATTAAAGGGAAAGCTATGTGGGGCCCATTATATTAAAGAGAAAGCTATGTGGGGCCTATTATATTAAAGAGAAAGCTATGTGGGGCCCATTATATTAAAGAGAAAGCTATGTGGGGCCCATTATATTAAAGAGAAAGCTATGTGGGGCCCATTATATTAAAGAGAAAGCTATGTGGGGCCCATTATGTTAAAGAGAAAGCTATGTGGGGCAAATTATGTTAAAGAGAAAGCTATGTGGTGCCCATTATATTAAAGGGAAAGCTATGTGGGGCCCATTATATTAAAGAGAAAGCTATGTGGGGCCCATTATATTAAAGAGAAAGCTATGTGGGGCCCATTATATTAAAGAGAAAGCTGTGTGGGGCCCATTATATTAAAGAGAAAGCTGTGTGGGGCCCATTATATTAAAGAGAAAGCTATGTGGGGCCCATTATATTAAAGAGAAAGCTATGTGGGGCCCATTATATTAAAGAGAAAGCTGTGTGGGGCCCATTATATTAAAGGGAAAGCTATGTGGGGCCCATTATATTAAAGGGAAAGCTATGTGGGGCCCATTATATTAAAGAGAAAGCTATGTGGGGCCCATTATATTAAAGGGAAAGCTGTGTGGGGCCCATTATATTAAAGGGAAAGCTATGTGGGGCCCATTATATTAAAGAGAAAGCTGTGTGGGGCCCATTATATTAAAGAGAAAGCTGTGTGGGGCCCATTATATTAAAGGGAAAGCTATGTGGGGCTCATTATATTAAAGGGAAAGCTATGTGGGGCCCATTATATTAAAGAGAAAGCTATGTGGGGCCCATTATATTAAAGGGAAAGCTGTGTGGGGCCCATTATATTAAAGGGAAAGCTATGTGGGGCCCATTATATTAAAGGGAAAGCTATGTGGGGCCCATTATATTAAAGAGAAAGCTATGTGGGGCCCATTATATTAAAGGGAAAGCTGTGTGGGGCCCATTATATTAAAGGGAAAGCTATGTGGGGCCCATTATATTAAAGGGAAAGCTATGTGGGGCCCATTATATTAAAGAGAAAGCTATGTGGGGCCCATTATATTAAAGTAAAAGCTATGTGGGGCCCATTATATTAAAGGGAAAGCTATGTGGGACCCACTATATTAAAGAGAAAGCTATGTGGGGCCCATTATATTAAAGGGAAAGCTATGTGGGGCCCATTAAATTAAAGAGAAAGCTATGTGGGGCCTATTATATTAAAGGGAAAGCAATGTGGGGCCCATTATATTAAAGGGAAAGCTATGTGGGGCCCGTTATCTTAAAGGGACATCTACGTAGGGCCCATTATATTAAATGGATGGCTATGTGGGGCCCATTATATTAAAGAGAGAGCTACGTATGGCCCATTATAATAAATGTATGACTATATGGGGCCCATTATATTAAATGGATGACTATGTGTGTTCCATTATATTTAATGGAAGGCTATGCGGTGCCCATTTAATTATGATAAATTCTATGTGGGGCACATGATATTAAATGGAAGGCTATGTGGAGCCCATTATATTAAATAGAGGGCTATGTGGGGACCAATACATTAAAAAGAAAGCTATATTGGGGCCCACTATGTTATCTGGAAGGTTTTGTGGGGCCCTCTGTATTAAATTGAGGGCTATGTGAGGCCTATTAAATTAAATGGAAAGCGTTGCGGGGCCCATAATATTATATGGAGGGCTATGTGAGGCACATTTATCAAATAAAGGGCTATGTAGCGCCAATTATATTAAATGGAAGCCTATGTTTTGTCCATTATATTAAATAGAGATGTATCTTGCCTCCATTATAATAAATGGAAGGCAATGTGGGGACCATTATATTAAATGGAGGGTTATGTGGGGCCCATTATATTAAATGGAAGCCTATATGGAGCCCAGTAAATTAAATGTAAAGCTATGTGGGGCCCAATATTTTAAATGGAAGGTTAAGTGGGGCCAATTGTATTAAAAAGAGGGCTATGTGGTGCCCAATATAAAACATGGAAGGCTTTTTGGTGCCCTTTATATTAAATAGAGGGATATTTTGGCCCCATTTTATTAAATGGAAGGCTATGTCAGGTCCAATATATTAAATGGAGTCCAGTGCGGCCTATTATATTAAATTGAAGGTTATGTGGGGTTCAATAAATTAAATGAAAAGCTATGTGGAGCCCAATAAATTAAATTATAGTACATGGAAGGCAACGTGCGGCTCATTATACTATATAGAGGGCTATGTGGGGGCCATTATACTTTATAGAATTCTATGTGGGGGTCCATTATACTTTTTCCAATGGCAAATTATGTGTTCCGGTGGCACTCCAAAGGTAAAGGGTGTGCTCCGGTGGCACTCCAACGTCATAGGGTGTGCTCTGGTGGCACACCAATGGCAAAAAGGCCAAAGAGTAGACCCTGGTGGCAGACTGAGCAGCCCTAGAATGCGCCCCAGTGGTAAGCAATAGGGGCCAAAGAATGCACCCTGGTGGCAGGCTAAAAAGCCCTAGAGTGCGCCCCAGTGGTAAGCAATAAGGCCAAAAAGTGCACTCCGGTGGCAGGCTAAAAAAGCCTAAGAGTGCCCCGGTGGTAAGCAAAATGGTCAGAGTGTACCCCGGTCGCAGTTAAAAAGCCCAAGTTGGGTGCCCCGGTGGTAAGCTAAAAGGCCAAAGAGTGCACCCCGGTGGAAGCTAAAAAGCTCAAGATGGGTGCCCCGGTGGTAAGCAAAAAAGGTCACATATTGGGCCCCTCTGGTAGGGCTACGGGAAATAGAGTTCTCCGATGGCACGCCAACGGTAAAGGGTGTGCCCGATGGTACTCCAATGGTAAAGGGTGTGCTTCAGTGGCATGCCAGTGGCAAAAAGTGTACTCCGGTGGCATGCTAATGGTGAAAGGTGTGCTCTGTTGGCACCCCAACTGTAAAGAGTGTGTTCCAGTGGCACCCCAGCAGCCAATTGTGTACTTCGGTGGCAGACCATCGGGAAATGGTGTGATATGTAAGGCTCATGATAACAAAAGGGAGGGCTATGTGGGACCCATTATTTTATATGGAAAGCAAGGTGGGGCCCATTATATTAATTAGGGGCTTATGTGGGGCTCTTTATATTAAATAAAAACATATGTGGGCCCCATTAAATTAAATGGAAGGCTATGTGGACCCCATTGAATTAAATGGAAGGCTATGTGGACCCCATTAAATTAAATGGAAGGCTATGTGGGGCCCATTATATTAAATGGAAGGCTATGTGGGGCCCATTATATTAAATGGAAGCCTATATGGGGCCCAATAAATTAAATGAAAAGCTACAGTATGTACAGCAATAATAAAAATGGTAATAATACAGGGTGGGCTATTTATATGGATACAACTAAATTAAATGGGAATGGTTAGTGATGTCAACTTCCTGTTTATGGCACATTAGTATATGGGAGGGAGAAACTTTTCCAGATGGGTGGTGACTATGGCGGCCATTTTGAAGTCGGCCATTTTGGATCTAACTTTATTTTTTTCAATGGGAAGAGGGTCATGTGACACATCAAACTCATTGAGAATTTCATAAGAAAATACAATGGTGTGCTTGGTTTTAACATAACTTTATTCTTTCATGAATTTTTTACAAGTTTATGACCACTTATAAAATGTGTTCAAAGTACTGCCCATTGTGTTGGATTGTCAATGCAACCCTCTTCTCCCACTCTTGACACACTGATAGCAACACCACAGAAGAAATGCTAGCACAGGCTTTCAGTATCTGTTGTTTCAGATGCTGAAAGGTTATATGGGGCCTATTAAAATAAATGGAAGACTATGCAGGACCTCTTGTAATAACTAGAAGGCAATTTGTGGCCCATTATATTAAACTAGATGGTGGCCCGATTCTAACTCATCGGGTATTCTAGAATATGTATGCGGCCGGCCGCGACCAATCAGCGAACTGTGTTAGTGAGGACCGGAGAGCATGTTTAAATTTGGCGCCAAAACCGGTGATTGGTCACGGCCGGCGGCTGCGACCAATCAGCAAATCGTATTAGTGAGAACCGGGGAGCGGGTACTTCCACTGTGAGCAGCCGGGAGATGACCGGCTGCTCGCAGCAGAAGTATCCCAACCGGCGGCGCCACTCCCCGGTCCTCCCTTCACACTTGCCGTCGGGAGATAAGCGGCCCTAGCCACTGATCTAGCGACGGTAGCCGCATGGAGGTCAGCGGCGCCGCCGGTCGGGGTACTTCTGCTGCGAGCAGCTGGGAGATGACCGGCTGCATCGCCACTGACCTCTGTGCAGAGCGGTGTTTAAATTTGGAGCCAATATCGGTGATTGGTCACGGCCGGCGGCCGCGACCAATCAGCGAATCGTATTAGTGAGAAACGGGGAGCGGGTACTTCCACTGTGAGCAGCCGGGAGATGACCGGCTGCTCGCAGCAGAAGTATCCCAGCCGGCGGCGCCACTCCCCGGTCCTCCCTTCACACTTGCCGTCGGGAGATAAGCGGCCCTAGCCACTGATCCAGCGACGGTAGCCGCATGGAGGTCAGCGGCGCCGCCGGTCGGGGTACTTCTGCTGCGAGCAGCTGGGAGATGACCGGCTGCATCGCCACTGACCTCTGTGCAGAGCGGTGTTTAAATTTGGAGCCAATATCGCTGATTGGTCGCGGCCGCCGAATCGTATTAGTGAGGACAGGGGAGCGGCGCTGCCTGTGCGGGTACTTTCGCTGCGAGCAGCCGGGAGATGACCGGCTGCTCGCAGCAGAAGTATCCCAACCGGTGGCGCCGCTCCCCGGTCCTCCCTTCACACTTGCCGTCGGAAGATCAGCAGCCCTAACCGCTGATTTCCCGATGGTAGCCGCAATGAGGTCAGTGGCGCCGCCGGTCGGGGTACTTCTGCTGCGAGCCGGAAGTTGACCGGCTAGCGCCGGTCATCTCCCGGCTGCATCGCCGCTGACCTCCATGCGGCAGATGAGCCGCTAATGGCCGCCATCTTTTTCTGAAATCCCACGTCGCTGATTGACCACGGTCGGACCAATCAGCGACGCAGGACTTCCTGGACAGAAGGACAGACAGACAGACATGATAAGACGATTATATATATTAAATGTAAGGTTATGTGGGGCCCAATATATTCAATGAAAAACTATATGGGCCCATTATATAAAAGAAAAAGCTAAGTGTGGCCCATTTTATTAAATGGATGATGGTGTGCTCCGGTGGCAAGCCAGCGGGAAAGTGGTGTGCTCCGGTGGCAAGCCAACGGGAAAGTGGCGTGCTTCGGTGGCAAGCCAACGGGAAAGTGGCGTGCTCCGGTGGCAAGCCAACGGGAAAGTGGCATGCTCCGGTGGCAAGCCAACGGGAAAGTGGCGTGCTCCGGTGGCAAGCCAACGGGAAAGTGGCGTGCTCCGGTGGCAAGCCAACGGGAAAGTGGCGTGCTCCGGTGGCAAGCCAACGGGAAAGTGGCGTGCTTCGGTGGCAAGCCAACGGGAAAGTGGCGTGCTCCGATGGCAAGCCAACGGGGAAGTGGCGTGCTCCGGTGGCAAGCCAACGGGGAAGTGGCGTGCTCCGGTGGCAAGCCAACGGGAAAGTGGCGTGCTCCGGTGGCAAGCCAACGGGAAAGTGGCGTGCTCCGGTGGCAAGCCAACGGGAAAGTGGCATGCTCCGGTGGCAAGCCAACGGGAAAGTGGCGTGCTCCGGTGGCAAGCCAACGGGACTGTGGCGTGCTCCGGTGGCAAGCCAACGGGACAGTGGCGTGCTCCGGTGGCAAGCCAACGGGAAAGTGGCGTGCTCCGGTGGCAAGCCAACGGGAAAGTGGCGTGCTCCGGTGGCAAGCCAACGGGACTGTGGCGTGCTCCGGTGGCAAGCCAACGGGAAAGTGGCGTGCTCCGGTGGCAAGCCAACGGGAAAGTGGCGTGCTCCGGTGGCAAGCCAACGGGAAAGTGGCGTGCTACGGTAGCAAGCCAACGGGAAAGTGGCGTGCTCCGGTGGCAAGCCAACGGGAAAGTGGCGCGCTCCGGTGGCAAGGCAACGGGAAAGTGGCGCGCTCCGGTGGCAAGCCAACGGGAAAGTGGCACGCTCCGGTGGCAAGGCAACGGGAAAGTGGCGTGCTCCGGTGGCAAGCCAACGGGAAAGTGGCGCGCTCCGGTGGCAAGCCAACGGGAAAGAGGCGTGCTACCGTGGCAAGCCAACGGGACTGTGGCGTGCTCCGGTGGCAAGCCAACGGGAAAGTGGCGTGCTCCGGTGGCAAGCCAATGGGAAAGTGGCGTGCTCCGGTGGCAAGCCAACGGGAAAGTGGCGTGCTCCGGTGGCAAGCCAACGGGAAAGTGGCGTGCTCCGGTGGCAAGCCAACGGGAAAGTGGCGTGCTCCGGTGGCAAGCCAACGGGAAAGTGCCGTGCTCCGGTGGCAAGCCAACGGGAAAGAGGCGTGCCCCGGTGGCAAGCCAATGGGAAAGTGGCGTGCTCCGGTGGCAAGCCAACGGGAAAGTGGCGTGCTGCGGTGGCGAACCAACGGGAAAGTGGCGTGCTCCGGTGGCAAGCCAACGGGAAACGTTGTGCTCCGGTGGCATGCTAACGGGAAAAGGTGTGCTCCGGTGGCATGCTAACGGGAAAAGGGGTGCTCCGGTGGCATGCTAACGGGAAAAGGTGTGCTCCAGTGGCATGCTAACGGTAAAGGTGTGCTCCGGTGGCATGCTAATGGTAAAGGTGTGCTCCAGTGGCATGCTAACGGTAAAGGTGTGCTCCGGTCACATGCTAATGGTAAAGGTGTGCTCCGGTGGCATGCTAACGGGAATAGGTGTGCTCCGATGGCATGCTAACGGGAATAGGTGTGCCCGGTGGCAAGCCAACGGGAAAGTGGCGTGCTCCGGTGGCAAGCCAACGGGAAAGAGGCGTGCTCCGGTGGCAAGCCAACGGGAAAGTGGCGTGCTGCGGTGGCAAGCCAACGGGAAAGTGGCGTGCTCCGGTGGCAAGCCAACGGGAAACGTTGTGCTCCGGTGGCATGCTAACGGGAAAGTGGCGTGCTCCGGTGGCATGCTAACGGGAAAAGGGGTGCTCCGGTGGCATGCTAACAGGAAAAGGTGTGCTCCGGTGGCATGCTAATGGTAAAGGTGTGCTCCAGTGGCATGCTAACGGTAAAGGTGTGCTCCGGTCACATGCTAATGGTAAAGGTGTGCTCCGGTGGCATGCTAACGGGAATAGGTGTGCTCCGATGGCATGCTAACGGGAATAGGTGTGCCCGGTGGCATACTAACGGGAAAAGGTGTGCTACGGTGGCATGCTAGCGGGAAATGGTGTGCTTCGAGGGCATGATAATGAGAAAAGGGGTACTCCATTGGCACCACAATGGTAAAGGGACTTGGAAATGTCACTTGTGAAGTCATACTCGCATAGTGTCTGTTGTTGCAGGGATCAAAAGAGCGACCCGGTGGAACAAGATGTGGACACTGTGCGGCAGATGGTGGTTTAAGGACAGCAAAAAAGCAAAATAAGACCAAGTAACAGCAAGAAAACAATCCAAGAATTACAGCAGCAGACAAGTAAGTGATTGTGATTCTTTTAAACGGTGATGTATGATCAGATGAAGTGGAATGCAGTAAGTTTGGAAATATGATTAACATGTTAATAAAGTGTCTGAAATGTATGAGCGAGAAAGAGAAAAAGGTGGATTGTTACAGGGGGACAGCTGAGAGTATGGAGTTACAGAGAAAGTCCTTGTGACAGGTTTAGGATGTATATGGCTGTTTATTGTCTCCTCCACATACAAAAGCAGGAGATGAGACTATCAAACTATTGAACTTGGAGTTGTCAGTAATGTTGGAGGAGAAATTAATAAAGGAAGTAAAATGGGAAAGAAAATAAGGGGTTGTATTTTTGCCTGGTCAGAGGGATGTTTGCCTGGTCAGAGGGATGTTTGCCTGGTCAGGGGGATGTTTGTCTGGTCAGGGGGATGTTTGTCTGGTCAGGGGGATGTTTGTCTGGTCAGAGGGATGTTTGCTTCACGTTGGGGAAGAGGGAAAGGACTGAATGATCCGGCACCTGTCCTATCCACAGGATGGTCAGCTAGTGCCGCCATAGGGAAAGAGCTGACCTAGTGTCACTATCAATCATCTGAGTCTGCAGTACAACTGATTAGGGGTCCAGCAGGGGGGCGCTGATGACACAGGTGGACCTTGGGGCGGTTTTCCGGTTGCGGACGCTGCACCTAGAGGGTTTTCTTCATGTAATTATCCTCCTCACATTGCAGACTTGTGAACTTTATAAATTTTCTTCATTTGCTTATTTTCTTACTTCTCTCCCAAACACGTTGCTGAAGTGCTGTCTCACCCCCACTGCCCCCATCCAGAAGCTTCTTGTAGCTGCTGTTCAGCGAGATTTGTCCTCTATATACCAGCAGTCTGTGTATGGGCCTGTCTCTGTCTGATCCTCTCTGCTCTCCACCCCTGCACTCAGACATGGGAAACCCTGTACTCGGATTACTTCACATCTTGGTGAACAACAGCTGAAAGGACCCTATAAAAGAGCCTGTACCAGGCAGGTGACAGCGGTGCAGCATTGTGCTTGTGAGGGCAATCGGGCGGTAGAGTCAGAAATTGGGGAATACTTGGGTGCTCTCTGGACGGACAATATTAGTGCTGCAGTAATTTCCCACAAGTTTTTGCACAGAGCGGCCACTAATATAGAATAAAGTAAAACAATTGTGCTGTGTAAATAATGGCTGTGCTTTGCTACAAATGCTTCATGTTTGCAGGAGGTTTTTTTTTCTTTAATAAATTTTATTTAGTTTATAATTGATTTTTTCTCTTTCTGCTAGATATCAGGACATGATAGAGGCCGTACGGGACTGATATAAGAAGTTCTTGGCTGAGAAGGAAAGAAGCTTCATTCCTCCATGAGCTGCAGTTCTTTGTGTCCAGTCAGGAACTCTATTAGTAAGTAGATTTTATCACCGGCGCAGACATTTCCGGGAAGGTTCCAATTGGCCAAATACAAGACGTTCATTAAACTCTTCATTTGAAATAAACGTCTGGTTATCATCCACAATACTTAATACCGGTCACTTGTCACAAATTTGTATATTTTTTACCTGTTATAAAATGCTGCTCATCCCTTGAATCTTTTTTTTTTTTTGTCATTTTAGACAAAACATTACATATTTCTGACAAGTCCCAGGTCTTTTCACACCACTCGTTTTGCAGATTCTTTAATACTACAGCACTTACGTTATTGGGGTCATTTTTGCGCAGTTTGCAGTTACATGATTTTTTATACATGTTTTTTTTAGGTTTGTCTTGTTATTACATCACATTCATCTTTTTCCTCTCTTGCTTTCCTGGACTGAAGTAAACATATCTCCAAGTCACTCTGAGCTGCCGGCAGGAGAGATGGACCCTCAGGAGCCTCCTAGTCTTCAGAATCCACATGAAGGAGAAGTCCAAGAACAAGAAAGGCCTCCGACAGCAGAGCAACCTGTCCGCCAAAAAGTCCCAGAAGAAGAAGCGATGGTCCCGCAGCTCATCTGTGTTTTTCCTAAATGTGGATTATACTTTTACTGATTGTAATTTTCTTGGTCGATACCAGATAAAGTTTTGGATGACAACTGTCTGGACTTGTGTCTTATTTTACATTTCTCCTTTTTTCTTCTTGCTTCCCCTCCAGTGAGATCTGGCTTAGGTGATAAAAGCCTTTCTCTATCCGGCATTTTTTCAGCAGGCTGGAGAAAGACTTTCTGGATGATAACTTGCCTTAGTCTCAGATGCCCATACACTAGTTAGCTTTAGACCGGACGCTTGTCCACACAACACATCCCGACTCCCCCATATACATGAATGTGGTTATATGTGTGGGGGAGATGGCCCCATACACAGCACATGGTCGGCTGCTCCAGCAAAAATCCTTGGGTTTGACCTACCTTCCTGTAATATATATGGGGGGCCATTAGTTGGATGTTTTCAGGACCCCTCTTTGTCCGACAGCTTCCCTCCCCCACACATAGCAAGCAGTGTACAAACAAGCTCCCTTCCCGCACATACAGCATATATAGCATATAAAGAAAAAACCTAGAAGTCTGAACTGAAACACAAATTGATGTGCATGCAAAATGTAAATGCATGTTCACACAAGGCCACTAGACAAAGAAAAACCAAAGACAAGCAAAATACCCAAGTAACCGGAAGTGAATGGGTAAATCGCAAAGTGCAAAAATAATAAATAAGGAAGGGTATTTAGTTAACATAATTTTGATAAAAATAATGCAAAAGCTATCCCGCACATCACGACAACCCTTATGGGACAGTCCTAACTCTAATATTAAAACCTTACCATTTGTCAAGTGACGTACATATGGATAAGGGCAGAGAGACTGACCCCCTAGTAGAAGCATAGACCTGAGGCAGAATAAACATTTCAGCTCAGACAAAGGGTGGCCACACCCTAATATGTACTAAAGCACACTACAAAGAAAAAACCTAGAAGTCTGAACTGAAACATAAATTGCATGCAAAATGTAAATGCATGTTCACACAAGGCCACTAGACAAAGAAAAACCAAAGGCAAGCAAAATACCCAAGTAACTGGAAGTAAATGGGTAAATCGCAAAGTGCAAAAATAATAAATAATGAAGGGTATTTAGTAGTGAAGAGCGAGCACTAAAATGCTTGGGTGCTCGAAGCTCGGGCCGAGCTCGCCATGATACTCGGTTGCTCGACCTGAGCCACGAGCCCAATGTTAGTCTATGGGAGACCCGAGCATTTTTGCGGCGGCATCCCCGGCTGTCTTTTAAAAGCCTAACAAGTGCCCAAAACGATAGTGACAGTGCTCAAATGACATGGGGACAGCAAGGGGATCGCCCCAGGAAGCATTTCTGACCCCCAGGTCACTGCTGTCAACAACATGGTCAGAGGTATTAAGCCACTTTTAAGGGCTCACAATAAAACGTTCAAAAACTAAACTGAAACTGCTTTCCTGTGAAATATGTTAAGGAAGTTCCTTTCCAGAGTAAAGACTTGTGTATAAGGTAAAATGAATAACCAAAAAAAAAAATACTCCTCCACACCTTGGGCTATGTTCACAAGTAGCATTTTTAATGCGTTTTTGCACTTTTGTATTGCTTCAACCGTGACAAATGCATTCACCGGGAAATGTCATTTTAACATTTTACAACCTTATCTGGCCATGTGCTGTGTGACACATGCATACAGTGCTGAAAAGACATGGGGACAGCATGGGAAAGACCCCTGGAAGCATCTCTGACTCCCCGGTCACTGCCTAAAAGTGTGCCCATCAGAAGTCATCCTTGCCGCATCAGAAGATGCAGACTTGCAACTATCCCCGTGCAAGTTCTTGTCCCAGGGCAGGGTTCAATTGTACCTCCCCCATTCCTTGCAATGCAAGCGCAAAAATGCAGCCAACCACCCACCCACCCCCAGGCTGCAATACCATACTGCTTGCTTGCACTTGAACTTGGGCCTTTTAGGCATGTGGAGGCGGAATCTGGCCACCATGTCATGGCAGCGTTGGCGGCCTGGTATCCATACTCAGTCCCCAGCCACCCGGCGGCGGGGTGTCCACACTCGGTCCCCAACCACCAGGGGACGGCCGGGTGTCCATACTCAGTCCCCAGCCGCCTGGGGGCAGCCGGGTGTCCATAAACGGTCCCCAGCCGCCCCTATTTCTCCTTGGAACATCCCCTCACACACTTTTCTTAGCCCGGCCTGCTTTAGGGCAGCATTGGACGAGCCCACCAGAGAACCAGACTCCTCCGGTGGTCCCTGGCTTCTCCATCAGGGGAGTTGAGAGTGCCAAGGTGAGGACCATGATGATGATGATACAAGTTAGCATCTGCTTTGTTTTCTTGGAATGCAAGCGTATGTATGTAGTAGCGGCTAGGCCTGAGGTGGTCAGCGTTTTGGCGCATATCCTACCTCCTCCGAGGATTGCTGGATGTTTTCCTGCTACTATCCCAGTTCTATGACTCCATTAAAACAAAGCTTCAGGTGATGAATGATGGATGAGGTGGTGGCAAAGGAGAAAGAGAAGGAGGAACAGGGACCATTCACATCAATATCAGGCCAGTCAACCACATATGTCTTGTAGGATATGTTTCTGCAACAAAAGGAGCGGTTTGGCTACACAGTTATAGGGCATACAGTGAGTGCAATGCCTACCAAAAATTTCGAGGCACTCCAATGTACCTTGGAAATGACATGGAGGTCAGAGGGCCTTAACTAAACCGTTTTTTCCATTTATATCAACTGGGTCTCCTGTACACTGTTGGCCTAAACAGTGAATGGAAGGCTTTCCAAAAATTATGAGGAACTGCAATGCCCCTTGAAACAGACGTGGATTACAGCATACTAAAAACCTTCTACCCACTATTGGGGAGTGGGTTTCCCTTAGTTTTCGCCTTTGCATTGAAAAGCAAAAGCTGACTAAAATTAGGAGGAAATGCAATGTCCGTTGGAAGAGTCGTGGAGGTTAGAGGTAATTAAAAACAACATTTCAATGCCCCTAGGAAGAGCTGTGGAGTTCAGAGTGGCTTAAGAAGACTGTTTTAATGTCCCTTTGAAGAGACGTGGAGGTCACAGTAGCTTAACAAGATGGTTTTAATGCCCCTCGGAAAAGACGTGGAGGTCCCAGTAGCTTAACCAGACGGTTTGAATGCCCCTCGGAAAAGGGGCTTTTAATGCCCTTTCCAAGAGCCATACAGTACAGCATAGTACAAACATTATTCCCATTATTGGGGATTGTGTATCCCATAGTCATAGCTTATGCCTTCCAAGCAAAAGCTGCCAAAAATTAGGATGGAGAAACTTGCAATGCCCCTTACAAGAGCCATGCAGTACAGCATATTCCAAACATTATTCCCATTATTGGGGAGTGTGTCTCCCATAGTCTTTGCTTATGCCTTCCAAGCAAAAGCTGCCAAAAATTAGGACGAAGGAGCTTGCAATGCCCCTTACAAGAGCCATGCAGTACAGCATATTCCAAACATTATTCCCATTATTGGGGAGTGTGTCTCCATAGTCTTTGCTTATGCCTTCCAAGCAAAAGCTGCCAAAAATTAGGACGAAGGAGCTTGCAATGCCCCTTACAAGAGCCATGCAGTACAGCATATTACAAACATTATTCCCATTATTGGGGAGTGGGTCTCCCATAGTCTTTGCTTATGCCTTCCAAGCAAAAGCTGCCAAAAATTAGGACGGAGGAACGTGCAGTGCCCCTTACAAGAGCCATGCAGTACAGCATATTACAAACATTATTCCCATTATTGGGGAGTGGGTCTCCCATAGTATTTGCTTATGCCTTCCAAGAAAAAGCAGCCAAAAATTAAGAGGAAATGAAATGCCCGTTCAAAGAGTCGTGGAGGTTAGAGTTAATTAAAAACAACATATCAATGCCCCTTGGAAGAGTTGTGGAGTTCAGAGTGGTTTAACAAGACACTTTTAATGCCCCTGAAAAGAGATGTGGAGGTCCCAGGAGCTTAACAAGACGGTTTTAATGCCCCTCGGAAAAGTGGTGGAGGTCACAGTAGCTTAAGAGGACGATTTTAATGCCCCTCAGAAGAAACGTGGAGATCCTAGTAGCTTAACAAGATGGTTTTAATGCCCCTTGGAAAAGTGGTGGAGGTCGCAGTAGCTTAACAAGACGGTTTGAATGCCCCTTGGAAGAGACGTGGAGGTCACAGTAGCTTAACAATATGGTTTGAATGCCCCTTGGAAGAGACGTGGAGGTCGCAGTAGCTTAACAAGACGCTATTAACGTCCCTCAGAAGAGACATGGAGGTCCCAGCAGCTTAACAAGACGGTTTTAATGCTCCTCAGAAAAGTGGTGGAGGTCCCAGTAGCTTAACAAGATGATTTTAATGCCCATCAGAAACGTGGTAGAGGTCCCAGTAGCTTAGCAAGACTGTTTGAATGCTCCTTGGAAGAGACGTGGAGGTCCCAGTAGCTTAACTGGCCGGTTTAAATGCCCTTCGGAAAAGTGGTGGAGGTCACAGTAGCTTAACAAGACGCTATAAATGCCCCTCAGAAGAGACATGGAGGTCCCAGTAGCTTAACAAGACGGTTTGAATGCCCCTTGGAAGAGACGAGGAGGTCCCAGTAGCTTAACAAGACGGTTTTAATGCTCCTCGGAAAAGTGGTGGAGGTCACAGTAGCTTAACAAGACGCTTTTAATGCCCCTCGGAAGAGACGTGGAGGTCCAAGTAGCTTAACAAGACGGTTTGAATGCCCCTTGGAAGAGACGTGGAGGTCCCAGTAGCTTAACAAGACGGTTTGAATGCCCCTCGGAAGAGACGTTGAGGTCCCAGTAGCTTAAAAAGACGGTTTGAATGCCCCTCGGAAGAGACGTGGAGGTCCCAGTATCTTAGCAAGATGGTTTTAATGTTCCTCGGAAAAGTGGTGGAGGTCCCAGCAGCTTAACAAGACGGTTTGAATGCCCTTTGGAAGAGAAGTGGAGGTCCCAGTAGCTTAACAAGACGGTTTTCATGCTCCTCAGAAAAGTGGTGGAGGTCCCAGTAGCTTAACAAGATGCTTTTAATGCCCATCGGAAAAGTGGTGGAGGTCCCAGTAGCTTAACAAGATGGTTTTAATGCCCCTTGGAAAACTGTTGGAGGTCGCAGTAGCTTAACAAGACGGTTTGAATGCCCCTTGGAAGAGATGTGGAGGTCCCAGTAGCTTAACAAGACAGTTTGAATGCCCCTCGGAAGAGACGTGGAGGTCCCAGTAGCTTAACAAGATGGTTTTAATGCCCCTCGAAAAAGTGGTGGAGGTCACAGCTGCTTAAGAAGACGCTTCTAATGCCCCTCAGATAAGTGGTGGAGGTCCCAGTAGCTTAACAAGACGGTTTGAATGCCCCTTGGAAGAGACATGGAGGTCCCAGTAGCTTAACAAGATGGTTTTAATGCCCCTCGGAAAAGTTGTGGAGGTCACAGTAGCTTAACAAGATGCTTTTAATGCCTCTCAGAAGAGACGTGGAGGTCCCAGTAGCTTAACAAGATGGTTTGAATGCCCCTTGGAAGAGACGTGGAGGTCCCAGCAGCTTAGCAAGACGGTTTGACTGCCCCTTGGAAGAGACATGGAGGTCCCAGTAGCTTAACAAGACGGTTTTAATGCTTCTCGGAAAAGTGGTGGAGGTCCCAGTAGCTTAATCAGACGCTTTTACTGCCCCTCGAAAAAGTGGTGGAGGTCGCAGTAGCTTAACAAGACGGTTTGAATGCCCCTTGGTAGAGACGTGGAGGTTGCAGTAGATTAACAAGACGGTTTGAATGCCCCTTGGAAGAGACGTGGAGGTCCCAGTAGCTTAACAAGACGGTTTTATTGCCCCTCGAAAAAGTGGTGGAGGTCACAGCAGCTTAACAAGACGCTTTTAGTGCCCCTCAGATAAGTGGTGGAGGTCCCAGTAGCTTAACAAGACGGTTTGAATGCCCCTTGGAAGAGACGTGGAGGTCCCAGTAGCTTAACAAGATGGTTTTAATGCCCCTCGGAAAAGTTGTGGAGGTCACAGTAGCTTAACAAGATGCTTTTAATGCCTATCAGAAGAGACGTGGAGGTCCCAGTAGCTTAACAAGATGGTTTGAATGCCCCTCGGAAGAGACGTGGAGGTCCCAGTAGCTTAACAAGACGGTTTGAATGCCCCTTGGAAGAGACGTGGAGGTCCCAGTAGCTTAACAAGACGGTTTTAATGCTTCTCGGAAAAGTGGTGGAGGTCCCAGTAGCTTAATAAGACGCTTTTACTGCCCCTCGAAAAAGTGGTGGAGGTCGCAGCAGCTTAACAAGACGGTTTGAATGCACCTTGGTAGAGACGTGGAGGTCCCAGAAGCTTAACAAGACGGTTTGAATGCCCCTTGGAAGAGACGTGGAGGTCCCAGTAGCTTAACAATACGGTTTTAATGCCCCTCGGAAAAGTGGTGGAGGTCACAGTAGCTTAACAAGTCGCTTTTAATGCCCCTGAGAAGAGAAGTGGAGGTCCCAGTAGCTTAACAAGACGGTTTAAATGCCCCTTGGAAGAGACGTGGAGGTCCCAGTAGCTTAACAAGATGGTTTTAATGCTTCTCAGAAAAGTGGTGGAGGTCCCAGTAGCTTAATAAGACACTTTTACTGCCCCTCGAAAAAGTGGTGGAGGTCGCAGTAGCTTAACAAGATGGTTTGAATGCCCCTTGGTAGAGACGTGGAGGTCGCAGTAGCTTAAAAAGACGGTTTGAATGCCCCTTGGAAGAGATGTGGAGGTCCCAGTAGCTTAACAAGACAGTTTGAATGCCCCTCGGAAGAGACGTGGAGGTCCCAGTACCTTAACAAGACAGTTTTATTGCCCCTCGAAAAAGTGGTGGAGGTCACAGCAGCTTAACAAGACACTTTTAATGCCCCTCAGATAAGTGGTGGAGGTCCCAGTAGCTTAACAAGACGGTTTGATTGCCCCTTGGAAGAGACGTGTAGGTCCCAGTAGCTTAACAAGATGGTTTTAATGCCCATCGGAAAAGTTGTGGAGGTCCCAGTAGCTTAACAAGATGCTTTTAATGCCCCTCAAAAGAGATGTGGAGGTCCCAGTAGCTTAACAAGACGGTTTTAATGCCCCTCGGAAAAGTGGTGGAGGTCACAGTAGCTTAAGAAGACGATTTTAATGCCCCTCAGAAGAAACGTGGAGATCCTAGTAGCTTAACAAGATGGCTTTAATGCCCCTTGGAAAAGTGGTGGAGGTCGCAGTAGCTTAACAAGACGGTTTGAATGCCCCTTGGAAGAGACGTGGAGGTCCCAGTAGCTTAACAAGATGGTTTTAATGCTTCCCAGAAAAGTGGTGGAGGTCCCAGTAGCTTAATAAGACGCTTTTACTGCCCCTCGAAAAAGTGGTGGAGGTCGCAGAAGCTTAACAAGACGGTTTGAATGCCCCTTGGTAGAGACGTGGAGGTCCTAGTAGCTTAACAAAACGGTTTGAAAGCCCCTTGGAAGAGACGTGGAGGTCCCAGAAGCTTAACAAGACGGTTTTAATGCCCCTCGGAAAAGTAGTGGAGGTCACAGTAGCTTAACAAGTCGCTTTTAATGCCCCTGAGAAGAGAAGTGGAGGTCCCAGTAGCTTAACAAGACGGTTTGAATGCCCCTCGGAAGAGACGTGGAGGTCCCAGTAGCTTAACAAGACGGTTTTAATGCCCCTTGAAAAAGCGGTGGAGGTCACAGCAGCTTAACAAGATGCTTTTAATGCCCCTCAGATAAGTGGTGGAGGTCCCAGTAGCTTAACAAGATGGTTTGAATGCCCCTTGGAAGAGACGTGGAGGTCCCAGTAGCTTAACAAGATGGTTTTAATGCCCCTCGGAAAAGTTGTGGAGGTCACAGTAGCTTAACAAGATGCTTTTAATGCCTCTCAGAAGAGACGTGGAGGTCCCAGTAGCTTAACAAGATGGGTTGAATGCCCCTTGGAAGAGACGTGGAGGTCACAGTAGCTTAACAATATGGTTTGAATGCCCCTTGGAAGAGACGTGGAGGTCTCAGTAGCTTAACAAGATGCTATTAACGCCCCTCAGAAGAGACATGGAGGTCCCAGCAGCTTAACAAGACGGTTTTAATGCTCCTCAGAAAAGTGGTGGAGGTCCCAGTAGCTTAACAAGATGATTTTAATGCCCCTCAGAAACGTGGTAGAGGCCCCAGTAGCTTAGCAAGACTGTTTGAATGCTCCTTGGAAGAGACGTGGAGGTCCCAGTAGCTTAACTGGCCGGTTTAAATGCCCCTCGGAAAAGTGGTGGAGGTCACAGTAGCTTAACAAGACGCTATAAATGCCCCTCAGAAGAGACGTGGAGGTCCCAGTAGCTTAACAAGACGGTTTGAATGCCCCTTGGAAGAGACGAGGAGGTCCCAGTAGCTTAACAAGACGGTTTTAATGCTCCTCGGAAAAGTGGTGGAGGTCACAGTAGCTTAACAAGACGCTTTTAATGCCCCTCGGAAGAGACGTGGAGGTCCAAGTAGCTTAACAAGACGGTTTGAATGCCCCTTGGAAGAGACGTGGAGGTCCCAGTAGCTTAACAAGACGGTTTGAATGCCCCTCGGAAGAGACGTGGAGGTCCCAGTATCTTAACAAGATGGTTTTAATGTCCCTCGGAAAAGTGGTGGAGGTCCCAGTAGCTTAACAAGACGGTTTGAATGCCCCTTGGAAGAGAAGTGGAGGTCCCAGTAGCTTAACAAGACGGTTTTCATGCTCCTCAGAAAAGTGGTGGAGGTCCCAGTAGCTTAACAAGATGCTTTTAATGCCCATCGGAAAAGTGGTGGAGGTCCCAGTAGCTTAACAAGACGGTTTTAATGCCCCTTGGAAAACTGGTGGAGGTCGCAGTAGCTTAACAAGACGGATTGAATGCCCCTTGGAAGAGACGTGGAGGTCCCAGTAGCTTAACAAGACAGTTTGAATGCCCCTCGGAAGAGACGTGGAGGTCCCAGTAGCTTAACAAGACGGTTTGAATGCCCCTTGGAAGAGACGAGGAGGTCCCAGTAGCTTAATAAGACGGTTTTAATGCTCCTCGGAAAAGTGGTGGAGGTCACAGTAGCTTAACAAGACGCTTTTAATGCCCCTCGGAAGAGACGTGGAGGTCCAAGTAGCTTAACAAGACGGTTTGAATGCCCCTTGGAAGAGACGTGGAGGTCCCAGTAGCTTAACAAGACGGTTTGAATGCCCCTCGGAAGAGACGTGGAGGTCCCAGTAGCTTAACAAGACGGTTTGAATGCCCCTCGGAAGAGACGTGGAGGTCCCAGTATCTTAGCAAGATGGTTTTAATGTTCCTCGGAAAAGTGGTGGAGGTCCCAGCAGCTTAACAAGACGGTTTGAATGCCCTTTGGAAGAGAAGTGGAGGTCCCAGTAGCTTAACAAGACGGTTTTCATGCTCCTCAGAAAAGTGGTGGAGGTCCCAGTAGCTTAACAAGATGCTTTTAATGCCCATCGGAAAAGTGGTGGAGGTCCCAGTAGCTTAACAAGACGGTTTTAATGCCCCTTGGAAAACTGTTGGAGGTCGCAGTAGCTTAACAAGACGGTTTGAATGCCCCTTGGAAGAGATGTGGAGGTCCCAGTAGCTTAACAAGACAGTTTGAATGCCCCTCGGAAGAGACGTGGAGGTCCCAGTAGCTTAACAAGATGGTTTTAATGCCCCTCGAAAAAGTGGTGGAGGTCACAGCCGCTTAAGAAGACGCTTCTAATGCCCCTCAGATAAGTGGTGGAGGTCCCAGTAGCTTAAAAAGACGGTTTGAATGCCCCTTGGAAGAGACATTGAGGTCCCAGTAGCTTAACAAGATGGTTTTAATGCCCCTCGGAAAAGTTGTGGAGGTCACAGTAGCTTAACAAGATGCTTTTAATGCCTCTCAGAAGAGACGTGGAGGTCCCAGTAGCTTAACAAGATGGTTTGAATGCCCCTTGGAAGAGACGTGGAGGTCCCAGCAGCTTAGCAAGACGGTTTGAATGCCCCTTGGAAGAGACATGGAGGTCCCAGTAGCTTAACAAGACGGTTTTAATGCTTCTCGGAAAAGTGGTGGAGGTCCCAGTAGCTTAATCAGACGCTTTTACTGCCCCTCGAAAAAGTGGTGGAGGTCGCAGTAGCTTAACAAGACGGTTTGAATGCCCCTTGGTAGAGACGTGGAGGTTGCTATAGATTAACAAGACGGTTTGAATGCCCCTTGGAAGAGACGTGGAGGTCCCAGTAGCTTAACAAGACGGTTTTATTGCCCCTCGAAAAAGTGGTGGAGGTCACAGCAGCTTAACAAGACGCTTTTAGTGCCCCTCAGATAAGTGGTGGAGGTCCCAGTAGCTTAACAAGACGGTTTGAATGCCCCTTGGAAGAGACGTGGAGGTCCCAGTAGCTTAACAAGATGGTTTTAATGCCCCTCGGAAAAGTTGTGGAGGTCACAGTATCTTAACAAGATGCTTTTAATGCCTATCAGAAGAGACGTGGAGGTCCCAGTAGCTTAACAAGATGGTTTGAATGCCCCTCCGAAGAGACGTGGAGGTCCCAGTAGCTTAACAAGACGGTTTGAATGCCCCTTGGAAGAGACGTGGAGGTCCCAGTAGCTTAACAAGACGGTTTTAATGCTTCTCGGAAAAGTGGTGGAGGTCCCAGTAGCTTAATAAGACGCTTTTAGTGCCCCTCGAAAAAGTGGTGGAGGTCGCAGCAGCTTAACAAGACGGTTTGAATGCACCTTGGTAGAGACATGGAGGTCCCAGAAGCTTAACAAGACGGTTTGAATGCCCCTTGGAAGAGACGTGGAGGTCCCAGTAGCTTAACAATACGGTTTTAATGCCCCTCGGAAAAGTGGTGGAGGTCACAGTAGCTTAACAAGTCGCTTTTAATGCCCCTGAGAAGAGAAGTGGAGGTCCCAGTAGCTTAACAAGACGGTTTGAATGCCCCTTGGAAGAGACGTGGAGGTCCCAGTAGCTTAACAAGATGGTTTTAATGCTTCTCAGAAAAGTGGTGGAGGTCCCAGTAGCTTAATAAGACGCTTTTACTGCCCCTCGAAAAAGTGGTGGAGGTCGCAGTAGCTTAACAAGACGGTTTGAATGCCCCTTGGTAGAGACGTGGAGGTCGCAGTAGCTTAACAAGACGGTTTGAATGCCCCTTGGAAGAGATGTGGAGGTCCCAGTAGCTTAACAAGACAGTTTGAATGCCCCTCGGAAGAGACGTGGAGGTCCCAGTAGCTTAACAAGACAGTTTTATTGCCCCTCGAAAAAGTGGTGGAGGTCACAGCAGCTTAACAAGACACTTTTAATGCCCCTCAGATAAGTGGTGGAGGTCCCAGTAGCTTAACAAGACGGTTTGATTGCCCCTTGGAAGAGACGTGTAGGTCCCAGTAGCTTAACAAGATGGTTTTAATGCCCATCGGAAAAGTTGTGGAGGTCCCAGTAGCTTAACAAGATGCTTTTAATGCCCCTCAAAAGAGATGTGGAGGTCCCAGTAGCTTAACAAGACGGTTTTAATGACCCTCGGAAAAGTGGTGGAGGTCACAGTAGCTTAAGAAGACGATTTTAATGCCCCTCATAAGAAACGTGGAGATCCTAGTAGCTTAACAAGATGGTTTTAATGCCCCTTGGAAAAGTGGTGGAGGTCGCAGTAGCTTAACAAGACGGTTTGAATGCCCCTTGGAAGAGACGTGGAGGTCCCAGTAGCTTAACAAGATGGTTTTAATGCTTCCCAGAAAAGTGGTGGAGGTCCCAGTAGCTTAATAAGACGCTTTTACTGCCCCTCGAAAAAGTGGTGGAGGTCGCAGAAGCTTAACAAGACGGTTTGAATGCCCCTTGGTAGAGACGTGGAGGTCCTAGTAGCTTAACAAGACGGTTTGAAAGCCCCTTGGAAGAGACGTGGAGGTCCCAGAAGCTTAACAAGACGGTTTTAATGCCCCTCGGAAAAGTAGTGGAGGTCACAGTAGCTTAACAAGTCGCTTTTAATGCCCCTGAGAAGAGAAGTGGAGGTCCCAGTAGCTTAACAAGACGGTTTGAATGCCCCTCGGAAGAGACGTGGAGGTCCCAGTAGCTTAACAAGACGGTTTTAATGCCCCTTGAAAAAGCGGTGGAGGTCACAGCAGCTTAACAAGATGCTTTTAATGCCCCTCAGATAAGTGGTGGAGGTCCCAGTAGCTTAACAAGACGGTTTGAATGCCCCTTGGAAGAGACGTGGAGGTCCCAGTAGCTTAACAATATGGTTTTAATGCCCCTCGGAAAAGTTGTGGAGGTCACAGTAGCTTAACAAGATGCTTTTAATGCCTCTCAGAAGAGACGTGGAGGTCCCAGTAGCTTAACAAGATGGGTTGAATGCCCCTTGGAAGAGACGTGGAGGTCACAGTAGCTTAACAATATGGTTTGAATGCCCCTTGGAAGAGACGTGGAGGTCTCAGTAGCTTAACAAGATGCTATTAACGCCCCTCAGAAGAGACATGGAGGTCCCAGCAGCTTAACAAGACGGTTTTAATGCTCCTCAGAAAAGTGGTGGAGGTCCCAGTAGCTTAACAAGATGATTTTAATGCCCCTCAGAAACGTGGTAGAGGCCCCAGTAGCTTAGCAAGACTGTTTGAATGCTCCTTGGAAGAGACGTGGAGGTCCCAGTAGCTTAACTGGCCGGTTTAAATGCCCCTCGGAAAAGTGGTGGAGGTCACAGTAGCTTAACAAGACGCTATAAATGCCCCTCAGAAGAGACGTGGAGGTCCCAGTAGCTTAACAAGACGGTTTGAATGCCCCTTGGAAGAGACATGGAGGTCCCAGTAGCTTAACAAGATGGTTTTAATGCCCCTCGGAAAAGTTGTGGAGGTCACAGTAGCTTAACAAGATGCTTTTAATGCCTCTCAGAAGAGACGTGGAGGTCCCAGTAGCTTAACAAGATGGTTTGAATGCCCCTTGGAAGAGACGTGGAGGTCCCAGCAGCTTAGCAAGACGGTTTGACTGCCCCTTGGAAGAGACATGGAGGTCCCAGTAGCTTAACAAGACGGTTTTAATGCTTCTCGGAAAAGTGGTGGAGGTCCCAGTAGCTTAATCAGACGCTTTTACTGCCCCTCGAAAAAGTGGTGGAGGTCGCAGTAGCTTAACAAGACGGTTTGAATGCCCCTTGGTAGAGACGTGGAGGTTGCAGTAGATTAACAAGACGGTTTGAATGCCCCTTGGAAGAGACGTGGAGGTCCCAGTAGCTTAACAAGACGGTTTTATTGCCCCTCGAAAAAGTGGTGGAGGTCACAGCAGCTTAACAAGACGCTTTTAGTGCCCCTCAGATAAGTGGTGGAGGTCCCAGTAGCTTAACAAGACGGTTTGAATGCCCCTTGGAAGAGACGTGGAGGTCCCAGTAGCTTAACAAGATGGTTTTAATGCCCCTCGGAAAAGTTGTGGAGGTCACAGTAGCTTAACAAGATGCTTTTAATGCCTATCAGAAGAGACGTGGAGGTCCCAGTAGCTTAACAAGATGGTTTGAATGCCCCTCGGAAGAGACGTGGAGGTCCCAGTAGCTTAACAAGACGGTTTGAATGCCCCTTGGAAGAGACGTGGAGGTCCCAGTAGCTTAACAAGACGGTTTTAATGCTTCTCGGAAAAGTGGTGGAGGTCCCAGTAGCTTAATAAGACGCTTTTACTGCCCCTCGAAAAAGTGGTGGAGGTCGCAGCAGCTTAACAAGACGGTTTGAATGCACCTTGGTAGAGACGTGGAGGTCCCAGAAGCTTAACAAGACGGTTTGAATGCCCCTTGGAAGAGACGTGGAGGTCCCAGTAGCTTAACAATACGGTTTTAATGCCCCTCGGAAAAGTGGTGGAGGTCACAGTAGCTTAACAAGTCGCTTTTAATGCCCCTGAGAAGAGAAGTGGAGGTCCCAGTAGCTTAACAAGACGGTTTAAATGCCCCTTGGAAGAGACGTGGAGGTCCCAGTAGCTTAACAAGATGGTTTTAATGCTTCTCAGAAAAGTGGTGGAGGTCCCAGTAGCTTAATAAGACACTTTTACTGCCCCTCGAAAAAGTGGTGGAGGTCGCAGTAGCTTAACAAGATGGTTTGAATGCCCCTTGGTAGAGACGTGGAGGTCGCAGTAGCTTAAAAAGACGGTTTGAATGCCCCTTGGAAGAGATGTGGAGGTCCCAGTAGCTTAACAAGACAGTTTGAATGCCCCTCGGAAGAGACGTGGAGGTCCCAGTACCTTAACAAGACAGTTTTATTGCCCCTCGAAAAAGTGGTGGAGGTCACAGCAGCTTAACAAGACACTTTTAATGCCCCTCAGATAAGTGGTGGAGGTCCCAGTAGCTTAACAAGACGGTTTGATTGCCCCTTGGAAGAGACGTGTAGGTCCCAGTAGCTTAACAAGATGGTTTTAATGCCCATCGGAAAAGTTGTGGAGGTCCCAGTAGCTTAACAAGATGCTTTTAATGCCCCTCAAAAGAGATGTGGAGGTCCCAGTAGCTTAACAAGACGGTTTTAATGCCCCTCGGAAAAGTGGTGGAGGTCACAGTAGCTTAAGAAGACGATTTTAATGCCCCTCAGAAGAAACGTGGAGATCCTAGTAGCTTAACAAGATGGCTTTAATGCCCCTTGGAAAAGTGGTGGAGGTCGCAGTAGCTTAACAAGACGGTTTGAATGCCCCTTGGAAGAGACGTGGAGGTCCCAGTAGCTTAACAAGATGGTTTTAATGCTTCCCAGAAAAGTGGTGGAGGTCCCAGTAGCTTAATAAGACGCTTTTACTGCCCCTCGAAAAAGTGGTGGAGGTCGCAGAAGCTTAACAAGACGGTTTGAATGCCCCTTGGTAGAGACGTGGAGGTCCTAGTAGCTTAACAAAACGGTTTGAAAGCCCCTTGGAAGAGACGTGGAGGTCCCAGAAGCTTAACAAGACGGTTTTAATGCCCCTCGGAAAAGTAGTGGAGGTCACAGTAGCTTAACAAGTCGCTTTTAATGCCCCTGAGAAGAGAAGTGGAGGTCCCAGTAGCTTAACAAGACGGTTTGAATGCCCCTCGGAAGAGACGTGGAGGTCCCAGTAGCTTAACAAGACGGTTTTAATGCCCCTTGAAAAAGCGGTGGAGGTCACAGCAGCTTAACAAGATGCTTTTAATGCCCCTCAGATAAGTGGTGGAGGTCCCAGTAGCTTAACAAGATGGTTTGAATGCCCCTTGGAAGAGACGTGGAGGTCCCAGTAGCTTAACAAGATGGTTTTAATGCCCCTCGGAAAAGTTGTGGAGGTCACAGTAGCTTAACAAGATGCTTTTAATGCCTCTCAGAAGAGACGTGGAGGTCCCAGTAGCTTAACAAGATGGGTTGAATGCCCCTTGGAAGAGACGTGGAGGTCACAGTAGCTTAACAATATGGTTTGAATGCCCCTTGGAAGAGACGTGGAGGTCTCAGTAGCTTAACAAGATGCTATTAACGCCCCTCAGAAGAGACATGGAGGTCCCAGCAGCTTAACAAGACGGTTTTAATGCTCCTCAGAAAAGTGGTGGAGGTCCCAGTAGCTTAACAAGATGATTTTAATGCCCCTCAGAAACGTGGTAGAGGCCCCAGTAGCTTAGCAAGACTGTTTGAATGCTCCTTGGAAGAGACGTGGAGGTCCCAGTAGCTTAACTGGCCGGTTTAAATGCCCCTCGGAAAAGTGGTGGAGGTCACAGTAGCTTAACAAGACGCTATAAATGCCCCTCAGAAGAGACGTGGAGGTCCCAGTAGCTTAACAAGACGGTTTGAATGCCCCTTGGAAGAGACGAGGAGGTCCCAGTAGCTTAACAAGACGGTTTTAATGCTCCTCGGAAAAGTGGTGGAGGTCACAGTAGCTTAACAAGACGCTTTTAATGCCCCTCGGAAGAGACGTGGAGGTCCAAGTAGCTTAACAAGACGGTTTGAATGCCCCTTGGAAGAGACGTGGAGGTCCCAGTAGCTTAACAAGACGGTTTGAATGCCCCTCGGAAGAGACGTGGAGGTCCCAGTATCTTAACAAGATGGTTTTAATGTCCCTCGGAAAAGTGGTGGAGGTCCCAGTAGCTTAACAAGACGGTTTGAATGCCCCTTGGAAGAGAAGTGGAGGTCCCAGTAGCTTAACAAGACGGTTTTCATGCTCCTCAGAAAAGTGGTGGAGGTCCCAGTAGCTTAACAAGATGCTTTTAATGCCCATCGGAAAAGTGGTGGAGGTCCCAGTAGCTTAACAAGACGGTTTTAATGCCCCTTGGAAAACTGGTGGAGGTCGCAGTAGCTTAACAAGACGGATTGAATGCCCCTTGGAAGAGACGTGGAGGTCCCAGTAGCTTAACAAGACAGTTTGAATGCCCCTCGGAAGAGACGTGGAGGTCCCAGTAGCTTAACAAGACGGTTTGAATGCCCCTTGGAAGAGACGAGGAGGTCCCAGTAGCTTAATAAGACGGTTTTAATGCTCCTCGGAAAAGTGGTGGAGGTCACAGTAGCTTAACAAGACGCTTTTAATGCCCCTCGGAAGAGACGTGGAGGTCCAAGTAGCTTAACAAGACGGTTTGAATGCCCCTTGGAAGAGACGTGGAGGTCCCAGTAGCTTAACAAGACGGTTTGAATGCCCCTCGGAAGAGACGTGGAGGTCCCAGTAGCTTAACAAGACGGTTTGAATGCCCCTCGGAAGAGACGTGGAGGTCCCAGTATCTTAGCAAGATGGTTTTAATGTTCCTCGGAAAAGTGGTGGAGGTCCCAGCAGCTTAACAAGACGGTTTGAATGCCCTTTGGAAGAGAAGTGGAGGTCCCAGTAGCTTAACAAGACGGTTTTCATGCTCCTCAGAAAAGTGGTGGAGGTCCCAGTAGCTTAACAAGATGCTTTTAATGCCCATCGGAAAAGTGGTGGAGGTCCCAGTAGCTTAACAAGACGGTTTTAATGCCCCTTGGAAAACTGTTGGAGGTCGCAGTAGCTTAACAAGACGGTTTGAATGCCCCTTGGAAGAGATGTGGAGGTCCCAGTAGCTTAACAAGACAGTTTGAATGCCCCTCGGAAGAGACGTGGAGGTCCCAGTAGCTTAACAAGATGGTTTTAATGCCCCTCGAAAAAGTGGTGGAGGTCACAGCCGCTTAAGAAGACGCTTCTAATGCCCCTCAGATAAGTGGTGGAGGTCCCAGTAGCTTAAAAAGACGGTTTGAATGCCCCTTGGAAGAGACATTGAGGTCCCAGTAGCTTAACAAGATGGTTTTAATGCCCCTCGGAAAAGTTGTGGAGGTCACAGTAGCTTAACAAGATGCTTTTAATGCCTCTCAGAAGAGACGTGGAGGTCCCAGTAGCTTAACAAGATGGTTTGAATGCCCCTTGGAAGAGACGTGGAGGTCCCAGCAGCTTAGCAAGACGGTTTGAATGCCCCTTGGAAGAGACATGGAGGTCCCAGTAGCTTAACAAGACGGTTTTAATGCTTCTCGGAAAAGTGGTGGAGGTCCCAGTAGCTTAATCAGACGCTTTTACTGCCCCTCGAAAAAGTGGTGGAGGTCGCAGTAGCTTAACAAGACGGTTTGAATGCCCCTTGGTAGAGACGTGGAGGTTGCTATAGATTAACAAGACGGTTTGAATGCCCCTTGGAAGAGACGTGGAGGTCCCAGTAGCTTAACAAGACGGTTTTATTGCCCCTCGAAAAAGTGGTGGAGGTCACAGCAGCTTAACAAGACGCTTTTAGTGCCCCTCAGATAAGTGGTGGAGGTCCCAGTAGCTTAACAAGACGGTTTGAATGCCCCTTGGAAGAGACGTGGAGGTCCCAGTAGCTTAACAAGATGGTTTTAATGCCCCTCGGAAAAGTTGTGGAGGTCACAGTATCTTAACAAGATGCTTTTAATGCCTATCAGAAGAGACGTGGAGGTCCCAGTAGCTTAACAAGATGGTTTGAATGCCCCTCCGAAGAGACGTGGAGGTCCCAGTAGCTTAACAAGACGGTTTGAATGCCCCTTGGAAGAGACGTGGAGGTCCCAGTAGCTTAACAAGACGGTTTTAATGCTTCTCGGAAAAGTGGTGGAGGTCCCAGTAGCTTAATAAGACGCTTTTAGTGCCCCTCGAAAAAGTGGTGGAGGTCGCAGCAGCTTAACAAGACGGTTTGAATGCACCTTGGTAGAGACATGGAGGTCCCAGAAGCTTAACAAGACGGTTTGAATGCCCCTTGGAAGAGACGTGGAGGTCCCAGTAGCTTAACAATACGGTTTTAATGCCCCTCGGAAAAGTGGTGGAGGTCACAGTAGCTTAACAAGTCGCTTTTAATGCCCCTGAGAAGAGAAGTGGAGGTCCCAGTAGCTTAACAAGACGGTTTGAATGCCCCTTGGAAGAGACGTGGAGGTCCCAGTAGCTTAACAAGATGGTTTTAATGCTTCTCAGAAAAGTGGTGGAGGTCCCAGTAGCTTAATAAGACGCTTTTACTGCCCCTCGAAAAAGTGGTGGAGGTCGCAGTAGCTTAACAAGACGGTTTGAATGCCCCTTGGTAGAGACGTGGAGGTCGCAGTAGCTTAACAAGACGGTTTGAATGCCCCTTGGAAGAGATGTGGAGGTCCCAGTAGCTTAACAAGACAGTTTGAATGCCCCTCGGAAGAGACGTGGAGGTCCCAGTAGCTTAACAAGACAGTTTTATTGCCCCTCGAAAAAGTGGTGGAGGTCACAGCAGCTTAACAAGACACTTTTAATGCCCCTCAGATAAGTGGTGGAGGTCCCAGTAGCTTAACAAGACGGTTTGATTGCCCCTTGGAAGAGACGTGTAGGTCCCAGTAGCTTAACAAGATGGTTTTAATGCCCATCGGAAAAGTTGTGGAGGTCCCAGTAGCTTAACAAGATGCTTTTAATGCCCCTCAAAAGAGATGTGGAGGTCCCAGTAGCTTAACAAGACGGTTTTAATGACCCTCGGAAAAGTGGTGGAGGTCACAGTAGCTTAAGAAGACGATTTTAATGCCCCTCATAAGAAACGTGGAGATCCTAGTAGCTTAACAAGATGGTTTTAATGCCCCTTGGAAAAGTGGTGGAGGTCGCAGTAGCTTAACAAGACGGTTTGAATGCCCCTTGGAAGAGACGTGGAGGTCCCAGTAGCTTAACAAGATGGTTTTAATGCTTCCCAGAAAAGTGGTGGAGGTCCCAGTAGCTTAATAAGACGCTTTTACTGCCCCTCGAAAAAGTGGTGGAGGTCGCAGAAGCTTAACAAGACGGTTTGAATGCCCCTTGGTAGAGACGTGGAGGTCCTAGTAGCTTAACAAGACGGTTTGAAAGCCCCTTGGAAGAGACGTGGAGGTCCCAGAAGCTTAACAAGACGGTTTTAATGCCCCTCGGAAAAGTAGTGGAGGTCACAGTAGCTTAACAAGTCGCTTTTAATGCCCCTGAGAAGAGAAGTGGAGGTCCCAGTAGCTTAACAAGACGGTTTGAATGCCCCTCGGAAGAGACGTGGAGGTCCCAGTAGCTTAACAAGACGGTTTTAATGCCCCTTGAAAAAGCGGTGGAGGTCACAGCAGCTTAACAAGATGCTTTTAATGCCCCTCAGATAAGTGGTGGAGGTCCCAGTAGCTTAACAAGACGGTTTGAATGCCCCTTGGAAGAGACGTGGAGGTCCCAGTAGCTTAACAATATGGTTTTAATGCCCCTCGGAAAAGTTGTGGAGGTCACAGTAGCTTAACAAGATGCTTTTAATGCCTCTCAGAAGAGACGTGGAGGTCCCAGTAGCTTAACAAGATGGGTTGAATGCCCCTTGGAAGAGACGTGGAGGTCACAGTAGCTTAACAATATGGTTTGAATGCCCCTTGGAAGAGACGTGGAGGTCTCAGTAGCTTAACAAGATGCTATTAACGCCCCTCAGAAGAGACATGGAGGTCCCAGCAGCTTAACAAGACGGTTTTAATGCTCCTCAGAAAAGTGGTGGAGGTCCCAGTAGCTTAACAAGATGATTTTAATGCCCCTCAGAAACGTGGTAGAGGCCCCAGTAGCTTAGCAAGACTGTTTGAATGCTCCTTGGAAGAGACGTGGAGGTCCCAGTAGCTTAACTGGCCGGTTTAAATGCCCCTCGGAAAAGTGGTGGAGGTCACAGTAGCTTAACAAGACGCTATAAATGCCCCTCAGAAGAGACGTGGAGGTCCCAGTAGCTTAACAAGACGGTTTGAATGCCCCTTGGAAGAGACGAGGAGGTCCCAGTAGCTTAACAAGACGGTTTTAATGCTCCTCGGAAAAGTGGTGGAGGTCACAGTAGCTTAACAAGACGCTTTTAATGCCCCTCGGAAGAGACGTGGAGGTCCAAGTAGCTTAACAAGACGGTTTGAATGCCCCTTGGAAGAGACATGGAGGTCCCAGTAGCTTAACAAGACGGTTTGAATGCCCCTCGGAGGAGACGTGGAGGTCCCAGTATCTTAACAAGATGGTTTTAATGTCCCTCGGAAAAGTGGTGGAGGTCCCAGTAGCTTAACAAGACGGTTTGAATGCTCCTTGGAAGAGAAGTGGAGGTCCCAGTAGCTTAACAAGACGGTTTTCATGCTCCTCAGAAAAGTGGTGGAGGTCCGAGTAGCTTAACAAGATGCTTTTAATGCCCATCGGAAAAGTGGTGGAGGTCCCAGTAGCTTAACAAGACGGTTTTAATGCCCCTTGGAAAACTGGTGGAGGTCGCAGTAGCTTAACAAGACGGTTTGAATGCCCCTTGGAAGAGACGTGGAGGTCCCAGTAGCTTAACAAGACAGTTTGAATGCCCCTCGGAAGAGACGTGGAGGTCCCAGTAGCTTAACAAGATGGTTTTAATGCCCCTCGAAAAAGTGGTGGAGGTCACAGCCGCTTAAGAAGACGCTTCTAATGCCCCTCAGATAAGTGGTGGAGGTCCCAGTAGCTTAACAAGACGGTTTGAATGCCCCTTGGAAGAGACGTGAAGGTCCCAGTAGCTTAACAAGATGGTTTTAATGCCCCTCGGAAAAGTTGTGGAGGTCACAGTAGCTTAACAAGATGCTTTTAATGCCTCTCAGAAGAGACGTGGAGGTCCCAGTAGCTTAACAAGATGGTTTGAATGCCCCTTGGAAGAGACGTGGAGGTCCCTGCAGCTTAGCAAGACGGTTTGAATGCCCCTTGGAAGAGACATGGAGGTCCCTGTAGCTTAACAAGACGGTTTTAATGCTTCTCGGAAAAGTGGTGGAGGTCCCAGTAGCTTAATAAGACGCTTTTACTGCCCCTCGAAAAAGTGGTCGAGGTCGCAGTAGCTTAACAAGACGGTTTGAATGCCCCTTGGTAGAGACGTGGAGGTCCCAGTAGCTTAACAAGACGGTTTGAATGCCCCTCGGAAGAGACGTGGAGGTCCCAGTAGCTTAACAAGACGGTTTTATTGCCCCTCGAAAAAGTGGTGGAGGTCACAGCAGCTTAACAAGACGCTTTTAGTGCCCCTCAGATAAGTGGTGGAGGTCCCAGTAGCTTAACAAGACAGTTTGAATGCCCCTTGGAAGAGACGTGGAGGTCCCAGTAGCTTAAAAAGATGGTTTTAATGCCCCTCGGAAAAGTTGTGGAGGTCACAGTAGCTTAACAAGATGCTTTTAATGCCTATCAGAAGAGAAGTGGAGGTCCCAGTAGCTTAACAAGATGGTTTGAATGCCCCTCGGAAGAGACGTGGAGGTCCCAGTAGCTTAACAAGACGGTTTGAATGCCCCTTGGAAAAGACGTGGAGGTCCCAGTAGCTTAACAAGACGGTTTTAATTCTTCTCGGAAAAGTGGTGGAGGTCCCAGTAGCTTAATAAGACGCTTTTACTGCCCCTCGAAAAAGTGGTGGAGGTCGCAGTAGCTTAACAAGACGGTTTGAATGCACCTTGGTAGAGACGTGGAGGTCCCAGTAGCTTAACAAGACGGTTTGAATGCCCCTTGGAAGAGACGTGGAGGTCCCAGTAGCTTAACAATACGGTTTTAATGCCCCTCGGAAAAGTGGTGGAGGTCACAGTAGCTTAACAAGTCGCTTTTAATGCCCCTGAGAAGAGAAGTGGAGGTCCCAGTAGCTTAACAAGACGGTTTGAATGCCCCTTGGAAGAGACGTGGAGGTCCCAGTAGCTTAACAAGACGGTTTTAATGCTTCTCAGAAAAGTGGTGGAGGTCCCAGTAGCTTAATAAGACGCTTTTACTGCCCCTCGAAAAAGTGGTGGAGGTCGCAGTAGCTTAACAAGACGGTTTGAATGCCCCTTGGTAGAGACGTGGAGGTCGCAGTAGCTTAACAAGACGGTTTGAATGCCCCTTGGAAGAGACGTGGAGGTCCCAGTAGCTTAACAAGACGGTTTGAATGCCCCTCGGAAGAGACGTGGAGGTCCCAGTAGCTTAACAAGACAGTTTTATTGCCCCTCGAAAAAGTGGTGGAGGTCACAGCAGCTTAACAAGACACTTTTAATGCCCCTCAGATAAGTGGTGGAGGTCCCAGTAGCTTAACAAGACGGTTTGATTGCCCCTTGGAAGAGACGTGTAGGTCCCAGTAGCTTAACAAGATGGTTTTAATGCCCATCGGAAAAGTTGTGGAGGTCCCAGTAGCTTAACAAGATGCTTTTAATGCCCCTCAAAAGAGATGTGGAGGTCCCAGTAGCTTAACAAGATGGTTTTAATGCCCCTCGGAAAAGTGGTGGAGGTCACAGTAGCTTAAGAAGACGATTTTAATGCCCCTCAGAAGAAACGTGGAGATCCTAGTAGCTTAACAAGATGGTTTTAATGCCCCTTGGAAAAGTGGTGGAGGTCGCAGTAGCTTAACAAGACGGTTTGAATGCCCCTTGGAAGAGACGTGGAGGTCACAGTAGCTTAACAATATGGTTTGAATGCCCCTTGGAAGAGACGTGGAGGTCGCAGTAGCTTAACAAGACGCTATTAACGCCCCTCAGAAGAGACATGGAGGTCCCAGCAGCTTAACAAGACGGTTTTAATGCTCCTCAGAAAAGTGGTGGAGGTCCCAGTAGCTTAACAAGATGATTTTAATGCCCCTCAGAAACGTGGTAGAGGTCCCAGTAGCTTAGCAAGACTGTTTGAATGCTCCTTGGCAGAGACATGGAGGTCCCAGTAGCTTAACTGGCCGGTTTAAATGCCCCTCGGAAAAGTGGTGGAGGTCACAGTAGCTTAACAAGACGCTATAAATGCCCCTCAGAAGAGACGTGGAGGTCCCAGTAGCTTAACAAGACGGTTTGAATGCCCCTTGGAAGAGACAAGGAGGTCCCAGTAGCTTAACAAGACGGTTTGAATGCCCCTTGGAAGAGACAAGGAGGTCCCAGTAGCTTAACAAGACGGTTTTAATGCTCCTCGGAAAAGTGGTGGAGGTCACAGTAGCTTAACAAGATGCTTTTAATGCCCCTCGGAAGAGACGTGGAGGTCCAAGTAGCTTAACAAGACGGTTTGAATGCCCCTTGGAAGAGACGTGGAGGTCCTAGTAGCTTAACAAGATGGTTTGAATGCCCCTCGGAAGAGACGTGGAGGTCCCAGTATCTTAGCAAGATGGTTTTAATGTCCCTCGGAAAAGTGGTGGAGGTCCCAGTAGCTTAACAAGACGGTTTGAATGCCCCTTGGAAGAGAAGTGGAGGTCCCAGTAGCTTAACAAGACGGTTTTCATGCTCCTCAGAAAAGTGGTGGAGGTCCCAGTAGCTTAACAAGATGCTTTTAATGCCCATCGGAAAAGTGGTGGAGGTCCCAGTAGCTTAACAAGATGGTTTTAATGCCCCTTGGGAAAAGTGGTGGAGGTCGCAGTAGCTTAACAAGACGGTTTGAATGCCCCTTGGAAGAGACGTGGAGGTCCCAGTAGCTTAACAAGACAGTTTGAATGCCCCTCGGAAGAGACGTGGAGGTCCCAGTAGCTTAACAAGATGGTTTTAATGCCCCTCGAAAAAGTGGTGGAGGTCACAGCCGCTTAAGAAGACGCTTCTAATGCCCCTCAGATAAGTGGTGGAGGTCCCAGTAGCTTAACAAGACGGTTTGAATGCCCCTTGGAAGAGACGTGGAGGTCCCAGTAGCTTAACAAGATGGTTTTAATGCCCCTCGGAAAAGTTGTGGAGGTCACAGTAGCTTAACAAGATGCTTTTAATGCTTCTCAGAAGAGACGTGGAGGTCCCAGTAGCTTTACAAGATGGTTTGAATGCCCCTTGGAAGAGACGTGGAGGTCCCAGCAGCTTAGCAAGACGGTTTGAATGCCCCTTGGAAGAGACGTGGAGGTCCCAGTAGCTTAACAAGACGGTTTTAATGCTTCTCGGAAAAGTGGTGGAGGTCCCAGTAGCTTAATAAGACGCTTTTACTGCCCCTCGAAAAAGTGGTGGAGGTCGCAGTAGCTTAACAAGACGGTTTGAATGCCCCTTGGTAGAGACGTGGAGGTTGCAGTAGATTAACAAGACGGTTTGAATGCCCCTTGGAAGAGACGTGGAGGTCCCAGTAGCTTAACAAGACGGTTTGAATGCCCCTCGGAAGAGACGTGGAGGTCCCAGTAGCTTAACAAGACGGTTTTATTGCCCCTCGAAAAAGTGGTGGAGGTCACAGCAGCTTAACAAGACGCTTTTAGTGCCCCTCAGATAAGTGGTGGAGGTCCCAGTAGCTTAACAAGACGGTTTGAATGCCCCTTGGAAGAGACGTGGAGGTCCCAGTAGCTTAACAAGATGGTTTTAATGCCCCTCGGAAAAGTTGTGGAGGTCACAGTAGCTTAAAAAGATGCTTTTAATGCCTATAAGAAGAGACGTGGAGGTCCCAGTAGCTTAACAAGATGGTTTGAATGCATCTCGGAAGAGACGTGGAGGTCCCAGTAGCTTAACAAGACGGTTTGAATGCCCCTTGGAAGAGACGTGGAGGTCCCAGTAGCTTAACAAGACGGTTTTAATGCTTCTCGGAAAAGTGGTGGAGGTCCCAGTAGCTTAATAAGATGCTTTTACTGCCCCTCGAAAAAGTGGTGGAGGTCGCAGTAGCTTAACAAGACGGTTTGAATGCCCCTTGGTAGAGAGGTGGAGGTCCCAGTAGCTTAACAAGACGGTTTGAATGCCCCTTGGAAGAGACGTGGAGGTCCCAGTAGCTTAACAATACGGTTTTAATGCCCCTCGGAAAAGTGGTGGAGGTCACAGTAGCTTAACAAGTCGCTTTTAATGCCCCTGAGAAGAGAAGTGGAGGTCCCAGTAGCTTAACAAGACGGTTTGAATGCCACTTGGAAGAGACGTGGAGGTCCCAGTAGCTTAACAAGACGGTTTTAATGCTTCTCAGAAAAGTGGTGGAGGTCCCAGTAGCTTAATAAGACGCTTTTACTGCCCCTCGAAAAAGTGGTGGAGGTCGCAGTAGCTTAACAAGACGGTTTGAATGCCCCTTGGTAGAGACGTGAAGGTCGCAGTAGCTTAACAAGACGGTTTGAATGCCCCTTGGAAGAGACGTGGAGGTGCCAGTAGCTTAACAAGACGGTTTGAATGCCCCTCGGAAGAGACGTGGAGGTCCCAGTAGCTTAACAAGACAGTTTTATTGCCCCTCGAAAAAGTGGTGGATGTCACAGCAGCTTAACAATACACTTTTAATGCCCCTCAGATAAGTGGTGGAGGTCCCAGTAGCTTAACAAGACGGTTTGATTGCCCCTTGGAAGAGACGTGTAGGTCCCAGTAGCTTAACAAGATGGTTTTAATGCCCATCGGAAAAGTTGTGGAGGTCCCAGTAGCTTAACAAGATGCTTTTAATGCCTATCAGAAGAGACGTGGAGTTCCCAGTAGCTTAACAAGATGTTTTGAATGCCCCTTGGAAGAGACTTGGAGGTCCCAGTAGCTTAACAAGACGGTTTGAATGCCCCTTGGAAGAGACGTGGAGGTCCCAGTAGCTTAACAAGATGGTTTTAATGCTTCCCAGAAAAGTGGTGGAGGTCCCAGTAGCTTAATAAGACGCTTTTACTGCCCCTCGAAAAAGTGGTGGAGGTCGCAGAAGCTTAACAAGACGGTTTGAATGCCCCTTGGTAGAGACGTGGAGGTCCTAGTAGCTTAACAAGACGGTTTGAAAGCCCCTCGGAAGAGACGTGGA
The DNA here is from genome assembly GCF_046119375.1 of Phyllobates terribilis. Lineage (NCBI taxonomy): Eukaryota > Metazoa > Chordata > Amphibia > Anura > Dendrobatidae > Phyllobates > Phyllobates terribilis. Next base: position 257,764 of record NW_027363835.1, read on the forward strand.
GGTCCCAGAAGCTTAACAAGACGGTTTTAATGCCCCTCGGAAAAGTAGTGGAGGTCACAGTAGCTTAACAAGTCGCTTTTAATGCCCCTGAGAAGAGAAGTGGAGGTCCCAGTAGCTTAACAAGACGGTTTGAATGCCACTCGGAAGAGACGTGGAGGTCCCAGTAGCTTAACAAGACGGTTTTAATGCCCCTTGAAAAAGTGGTGGAGATCACAGCAGCTTAACAAGATGCTTTTAATGCCCCTCAGATAAGTGGTGGAGGTCCCAGTAGCTTAACAAGATGGTTTGAATGCCCCTTGGAAGAGACGTGGAGGTCCCAGTAGCTTAACAAGATGGTTTTAATGCCCCTCGGAAAAGTTGTGGAGGTCACAGTAGCTTAACAAGATGCTTTTAATGCCTCTCAGAAGAGACGTGGAGGGCCCAGTAGCTTAACAAGATGGGTTGAATGCCCCTTGGAAGAGACGTGGAGGTCCCAGTAGCTTAACAAGACGGTTTGAATGCCCCTTGGAAGAGACGTGGAGGTCCCAGTAGCTTAACAAGATGGTTTTAATGCCCCTCGGAAAAGTGGTGGAGGTCCCAGTAGCTTAATAAGACGCTTTTACTGCCCCTCGAAAAAGTGGTGGAGGTCGCAGTAGCTCAACAAGACGGTTTGAATGCCCCTTGGTAGAGACGTTGAGGGCGCAGTTGCTTAACAAGACGGTTTGAATGCCCCTTGGAAGAGACGTGGAGGTCCCAGTAGCTTAACAAGATGGCTTGAATGCCCCTCGGAAGAGACGTGGAGGTCCCAGTAGCTTAACAAGACGGTTTTAATGCCCCTCGAAAAAGTGGTGGAGGTCCCAGTAGCTTAACAAGACGCTTTAATGCCCCTCAGATAAGAGGTGGAGGTCCCAGTAGCTTAACAAGACGGTTTGAATGCCCCTTGGAAGAGACGTGGAGGTCCCAGTAGCTTAACAAGATGGTTTTAATGCCCCTCGGAAAAGTTGTGGAGGTCACAGTAGCTTAACAAGATGCTCTTAATGCCTCTCAGTAGAGACATGGAGGTCCCAGTAGCTTAACAAGTTGGTTTGAATGCCCCTTGGAAGAGACGTGGAGGTCCCAGTAGCTTAACAAGACGGTTTGAATGCCCCTTGGAAGAGACGTGGAGGTCCCAGTAGCTTAACAAAACGGTTTTAATGCTTCTCGGAAAAGTGGTGGAGGTCCCAGTAGCTTAATAAGATGCTTTTACTGCCCCTCGAAAAAGTGGTGGTCGCAGTAGCTTAACAAGACGGTTTGAATGCCCCTTGGTAGAGACGTGGAGGTCCCAGTAGCTTAACAAGACGGTTTGAATGCCCCTTGGAAGAGACGTGGAGGTCCTAGTAGCTTAACAAGATGGTTTGAATGCCCCTCGGAAGAGACGTGGAGGTCCCAGTATCTTAGCAAGATGGTTTTAATGTCCCTCGGAAAAGTGGTGGAGGTCCCAGTAGCTTAACAAGACGGTTTGAATGCCCCTTGGAAGAGAAGTGGAGGTCCCAGTAGCTTAACAAGACGGTTTTCATGCTCCTCAGAAAAGTGGTGGAGGTCCCAGTAGCTTAACAAGATGCTTTTAATGCCCATCGGAAAAGTGGTGGAGGTCCCAGTAGCTTAACAAGATTGTTTTAATGCCCCTTGGGAAAAGTGGTGGAGGTCGCAGTAGCTTAACAAGACGGTTTGAATGCCCCTTGGAAGAGACGTGGAGGTCCCAGTAGCTTAACAAGACAGTTTGAATGCCCCTCGGAAGAGACGTGGAGGTCCCAGTAGCTTAACAAGATGGTTTTAATGCCCCTCGAAAAAGTGGTGGAGGTCACAGCCGCTTAAGAAGACGCTTCTAATGCCCCTCAGATAAGTGGTGGAGGTCCCAGTAGCTTAACAAGACGGTTTGAATGCCCCTTGGAAGAGACGTGGAGGTCCCAGTAGCTTAACAAGATGGTTTTAATGCCCCTCGGAAAAGTTGTGGAGGTCACAGTAGCTTAACAAGATGCTTTTAATGCTTCTCAGAAGAGACGTGGAGGTCCCAGTAGCTTTACAAGATGGTTTGAATGCCCCTTGGAAGAGACGTGGAGGTCCCAGCAGCTTAGCAAGACGGTTTGAATTCCCCTTGGAAGAGACGTGGAGGTCCCAGTAGCTTAACAAGACGGTTTTAATGCTTCTCGGAAAAGTGGTGGAGGTCCCAGTAGCTTAATAAGACGCTTTTACTGCCCCTCGAAAAAGTGGTGGAGGTCGCAGTAGCTTAACAAGACGGTTTGAATGCCCCTTGGTAGAGACGTGGAGGTTGCAGTAGATTAACAAGACGGTTTGAATGCCCCTTGGAAGAGACGTGGAGGTCCCAGTAGCTTAACAAGACGGTTTGAATGCCCCTCGGAAGAGACGTGGAGGTCCCAGTAGCTTAACAAGACGGTTTTATTGCCCCTCGAAAAAGTGGTGGAGGTCACAGCAGCTTAACAAGACGCTTTTAATGCCCCTCAGATAAGTGGTGGAGGTCCCAGTAGCTTAACAAGACGGTTTGAATGCCCCTTGGAAGAGACGTGGAGGTCCCAGTAGCTTAACAAGATGGTTTTAATGCCCCTCGGAAAAGTTGTGGAGGTCACAGTAGCTTAAAAAAATGCTTTTAATGCCTATAAGAAGAGACGTGGAGGTCCCAGTAGCTTAACAAGATGGTTTGAATGCATCTCGGAAGAGACGTGGAGGTCCCAGTAGCTTAACAAGACGGTTTGAATGCCCCTTGGAAGAGACGTGGAGGTCCCAGTAGCTTAACAAGACGGTTTTAATGCTTCTCGGAAAAGTGGTGGAGGTCCCAGTAGCTTAATAAGATGCTTTTACTGCCCCTCGAAAAAGTGGTGGAGGTCGCAGTAGCTTAACAAGACGGTTTGAATGCCCCTTGGTAGAGAGGTGGAGGTCCCAGTAGCTTAACAAGACGGTTTGAATGCCCCTTGGAAGAGACGTGGAGGTCCCAGTAGCTTAACAATACGGTTTTAATGCCCCTCGGAAAAGTGGTGGAGGTCACAGTAGCTTAACAAGTCGCTTTTAATGCCCCTGAGAAGAGAAGTGGAGGTCCCAGTAGCTTAACAAGACGGTTTGAATGCCCCTTGGAAGAGACGTGTAGGTCCCAGTAGCTTAACAAGACGGTTTTAATGCTTCTCAGAAAAGTGGTGGAGATCCCAGTAGCTTAATAAGACGCTTTTACTGCCCCTCGAAAAAGTGGTGGAGGTCGCAGTAGCTTAACAAGACGGTTTGAATGCCCCTTGGTAGAGACGTGAAGGTCGCAGTAGCTTAACAAGACGGTTTGAATGCCCCTTGGAAGAGACGTGGAGGTGCCAGTAGCTTAACAAGACGGTTTGAATGCCCCTCGGAAGAGACGTGGAGGTCCCAGTAGCTTAACAAGACAGTTTTATTGCCCCTCGAAAAAGTGGTGGATGTCACAGCAGCTTAACAATACACTTTTAATGCCCCTCAGATAAGTGGTGGAGGTCCCAGTAGCTTAACAAGACGGTTTGATTGCCCCTTGGAAGAGACGTGTAGGTCCCAGTAGCTTAACAAGATGGTTTTAATGCCCATCGGAAAAGTTGTGGAGGTCCCAGTAGCTTAACAAGATGCTTTTAATGCCTATCAGAAGAGACGTGGAGTTCCCAGTAGCTTAACAAGATGGTTTGAATGCCCCTTGGAAGAGACTTGGAGGTCCCAGTAGCTTAACAAGACGGTTTGAATGCCCCTTGGAAGAGACGTGGAGGTCCCAGTAGCTTAACAAGATGGTTTTAATGCTTCCCAGAAAAGTGGTGGAGGTCCCAGTAGCTTAATAAGACGCTTTTACTGCCCCTCGAAAAAGTGGTGGAGGTCGCAGAAGCTTAACAAGACGGTTTGAATGCCCCTTGGTAGAGACGTGGAGGTCCTAGTAGCTTAACAAGACGGTTTGAAAGCCCATCGGAAGAGACGTGGAGGTCCCAGAAGCTTAACAAGACGGTTTTAATGCCCCTCGGAAAAGTAGTGGAGGTCACAGTAGCTTAACAAGTCGCTTTTAATGCCCCTGAGAAGAGAAGTGGAGGTCCCAGTAGCTTAACAAGACGGTTTGAATGCCCCTCGGAAGAGACGTGGAGGTCCCAGTAGCTTAACAAGACGGTTTTAATGCCCCTTGAAAAAGTGGTGGAGGTCACAGCAGCTTAACAAGATGCTTTTAATGCCCCTCAGATAAGTGGTGGAGGTCCCAGTAGCTTAACAAGATGGTTTGAATGCCCCTTGGAAGAGACGTGGAGGTCCCAGTAGCTTAACAAGATGGTTTTAATGCCCCTCGGAAAAGTTGTGGAGGTCACAGTAGCTTAACAAGATGCTTTTAATGCCTCTCAGAAGAGACGTGGAGGTCCCAGTAGCTTAACAAGATGGGTTGAATGCCCCTTGGAAGAGACGTGGAGGTCCCAGTAGCTTAACAAGACGGTTTGAATGCCCCTTGGAAGAGACGTGGAGGTCCCAGTAGCTTAACAAGATGGTTTTAATGCCCCTCGGAAAAGTGGTGGAGGTCCCAGTAGCTTAATAAGACGCTTTTACTGCCCCTCGAAAAAGTGGTGGAGGTCGCAGTAGCTCAACAAGACGGTTTGAATGCCCCTTGGTAGAGACGTTGAGGGCGCAGTTGCTTAACAAGACGGTTTGAATGCCCCTTGGAAGAGACGTGGAGGTCCCAGTAGCTTAACAAGATGGCTTGAATGCCCCTCGGAAGAGACGTGGAGGTCCCAGTAGCTTAACAAGACGGTTTTAATGCCCCTCGAAAAAGTGGTGGAGGTCCCAGTAGCTTAACAAGACGCTTTAATGCCCCTCAGATAAGAGGTGGAGGTCCCAGTAGCTTAACAAGACGGTTTGAATGCCCCTTGGAAGAGACGTGGAGGTCCCAGTAGCTTAACAAGATGGTTTTAATGCCCCTCGGTAAAGTTGTGGAGGTCACAGTAGCTTAACAAGATGCTCTTAATGCCTCTCAGTAGAGACATGGAGGTCCCAGTAGCTTAACAAGTTGGTTTGAATGCCCCTTGGAAGAGACGTGGAGGTCCCAGTAGCTTAACAAGACGGTTTGAATGCCCCTTGGAAGAGACGTGGAGCTCCCAGTAGCTTAACAAAACGGTTTTAATGCTTCTCGGAAAAGTGGTGGAGGTCCCAGTAGCTTAATAAGATGCTTTTACTGCCCCTCGAAAAAGTGGTGGTCGCAGTAGCTTAACAAGACGGTTTGAATGCCCCTTGGTAGAGACGTGGAGGTCCCAGTAGCTTAACAAGACGGTTTGAATGCCCCTTGGAAGAGACGTGGAGGTCCCAGTAGCTTAACAAGACGGTTTTAATGCTCCTGGGAAAATTTGTGGAGGTCCCAGTAGCTTAATAAGTCACTTTTAATGCCCCTGAGAAGAGAAGCGGAGGTACCAGTAGCTTAACAAGACGGTTTGAATGCCCCTTGGAAGAGACTTGGAGGTCCCAGTAGCTTAACAAGACTGTTTTAATGCCCCTCGGAAAAGTGGTGGAGGTCCCAGTAGCTTAACAAGTCGGTTTTAATGCCCCTTGCAAAAGTGGTGGAGGTCGCAGTAGCTTAACAAGACGGTTAGAATGCCCCTTGGAAGAGACGTGGAGGTCACAGTAGCTTAACAAGATGGTTTTAATGTTCCTCGGAAAAGTGGTGGAGGTCCCAGTAGCTTAACAAGATGCTTTTAATGCCCCTCGGAAAAGTGGTGGAGGTCCCAGTAGCTTAACAGGACGCTTTGAATGCCCCTTGGAAGAGACGTGGAGGTCCCAGTAGCTTAACTAGACTGTTTGAATGCCCCTTGGAAGAGACGTGGAGGTCCCAGTAGCTTAACAAGACGGTTTTAATGCTCCTCAGAAAAGTGGTGGAGGTCCCAATAGCTTAATAAGACGCTTTTAATGCCCCTCGAAAAAGTGGTGGAGGTCGCAGTAGCTTAACAAGACATTTTGAATGCCCCTTGGAAGAGACGTGGAGGTCCCAGTAGCTTAACAAGACGGTTTTAATGCCCCTCGAAGAAGTGGTGGAGGTCACAGCAGCTTAACAAGACGCTTTTAATGCCCCTCAAATAACTGGTGGAGGTCCCAGTAGCTTAACAAGATGGTTTGAATGCCCCTTGGAAGAGACGTGGAGGTCCCAGTAGCTTAACAAGATGGTTTTAATGCCCCTTGGAAAAGTGGTGGAGGTCGCAGTATCTTAACAAGACGGTTTGAATGCCCCTTGGAAGAGACGTGGAGGTCCCAGTAGCTTAAGAAGACGGTTTGAATGCCCCTTGGAAGAGACGTGGAGGTCCCAGTAGCTTAACAAGACGGTTTTAATGCTTCTCGGAAAAGTGGTGGAGGTCCCAGTAGCTTAATAAGACGCTTTTAATGCCCCTCGAAAAAGTGGTGGAGGTCGAAGTAGCTTAACAAGACAGTTTGAATGCCCCTTGGAAGAGACGTGGAGGTCCCACTAGCTTAACAAGACGTTTTTAATGCCCCTCGGAAAAGTGGTGGAGGTACCAGTAGCTTAATAAGACACTTTTAATGCCCCTCAGAAAAGTGGTGGAGGTCCCAGTAGCTTAACAAGACGGTTTGAATGCCCCTTGGAAGAGACGTGGAGGTCCCAGTAGCTTAACAAGACGGTTTTAATGCCCCTCGGAAAAGTGGTGGAGATCGCAGTAGCTTAACAAGACGGTCTGAATGCCCCTCGGAAAAGTGGTGGAGGTCGCAGTAGCTTAACAAGACACTTTTAATGCCCCTTACAAGAGCCATACAGTACAGCATTTTAAAAATATTATTCCCATTATTGGGGAGTGGGTCTCCCACAGTCTTTGCTTATGCCTTCCAAGCAAAAGCTGACAAAAATAAGGACGGAGGAACTTTCAATAATGGCAACACGGACCACGGTCACCCTGGTGGTATAGTGGTGGTGGAGGCTGAGGATAAGGAGAAGAACATAAAACAGCCGAAATGAGGAAGCGTATACCCATGTGTGCGGCCACCACACTGCTTCTTCCTGCCTGTGTGCTGCTGGCCTCGCTCTGCATGTCCTCCTGCCACGTTGGGTCAGTTACTAGATCATCCAGCACCTCCTCCTCTTCCACTTGCGCACCACAATCCTCCTCCTCACTTCCTGGCAACTGTGTCTCGTCATCGTCCACCTCTTGTGACAAATTGCCAGCATTGACTTCCTGTGGCCGTGGCTGTTCAAATATTTGGGCATCTCTACATGGGATCTCCTCTTCCACCACTTCAAGCGGAGCAGGCGAGGGGCACAAATCTGGAAATGGAGCAGTGAACAGCTCTTCAGAGAGTCCAAGTGTGGGATCAGTTGCTGTCTGACGACACTCGGCATGGTGGGAGGGAGGAGCATCAGGGTGAGGAGGAGTATGCGGTCGAGACTCACGGCTACTAAGAGTTGACCGTGTGGAAGACAGACCGGAAGTGGTGGTGCCCAGGTAACTGGAAGTATTATCTGCTATCCAATTAATAACCTGTTCACACTGATCAGTTCGCAATACTGGTGTTGTTCTGTGCTTCCCTAGTAATTCGGTCAAGAAGTGGGAGCGAGAAGATATGGCTGTTGGTTGTGGCACATTTTCACCTTGGCCACGGCCCCGTCCTCTGCATGCACCATCACCAGAACGTCCACTTCCATGTCCCTTGCCACGCGCCTTGCCCATTGTAAAGTAAGTAAAATAGCTTACACTCGCACTATCAATGGAAAAAGGGTAATAAAGTAGATTAGAACCGTGGAAGAGGAAAACCACAGTTCTATTTCTCTGGCCTACACCCGACTCTTTTAAACAATCTGAACAATCAGGGAGAAACTTTTACTGTTTTTCTTTACGGAAAAAATATCAAAAGGTGAATAATAGAGATTTTTTACCGAGGAATGGCAAAACCACAGTTATTGTTTACTGGGGTATACCAGAAAATTTTAAATAGATATATTTGCGGCTGAAAAATGAGCGACACACTCAAACTATTTATTTTTAGGTAAAAATGGCCCAAAAGTGGATAATACAAAGATTTGACCCGTGGAACTACAAAACCACACTTGTATTTCTTGGGCCCACACCAGACTATTTTCAACAGATATATTTGTGTCTGAAAAATCAGGGAGACACTATTAGTTTTTTTTTTTACGGCAAAAAATGCCAAGATCAGGATAATAGAGATTTTTACCGTGGAACAGCAAAACCACAGTTATAATTTACTGGTGTATACCAGACTATTTTCAACAGATATATTTGTGTCTGAACAATCAGGAGACACTACTACTGTTTTTCTTTGCGGCAAAAAATGCCAAAAGCAGGATAATAGAGATTTTTTACCGTGGAACAGCAAAACCACAGTTATAATTTACTGGTGTATACCAGACTATTTTCAACAGATATATTTGTGTCTGAACAATCAGGAGACACTATTAGTTTTTTTTTTTACGGTGACACATATTACTATAACTTGCACCCATAGTGCAAAAAAAAAAAAACCCTAAAAAAACACAATGGGTACTCAAATTGTTAACTAGGAGCAATGATTAGTGTGAATAATATAATATTTTGATTGGAGATGATCCACCCTCTGGTTCCACCACTGATCCTGAGAATGAAGGAATGGGGAATCTATCAGTTTTTTTTTTCCTGCACAGCTGTGCTCCCAACCGCCCACAGTGCAAAAAAAAAAACCTAAAAAAACAATAGGTATAACCGTACTCAAATTGATAATTGGGAGCAAGGATTAGTGTGAAGGATATAATATTGTGATTGGCGATGTTCCATCCACTGATTCTGAGAATGAAGAAATGGGGAACCTATTAGCTTTTTTTCCTGCACAGTTGTGCTCCCACCCATTGCGCAAAAATACCCTAAAAAAAATACCCTAAAAAAATGCACGTACTCAAATTGTTAATTGGGAGCAATGATGAGTGTGAAGGGATATAATATCTTGATTGGCGATGGTCCGACCTGTGGTTCCGCCACCGATCCCAAGAATGAAGGAATTGAGAACCTGTAAGCTTTTTTTTTCCTGCACAGCTGTGCTCCCAACCACCCACCCATAGTGCAAAAAATAAAAAAAACAATAGATCCAACTGTACTCAAATTGTTAAATTGGGAGCGTGAAAAAAATAATGCATCCACTTCTTTCTAAATTAGGCTGTCAGACCCCCAAGAATGACATCCTAGTAATATGCCATGACTTATACCTCTTTAAATGTATGCAAAGGATAAACCTGGATATCCAGGTATACGTTCTATTGATTGAATTCTATAAGGGCCTATTTCCACACGTAAATGTGTATCTGCTACGGACATGAATGATCGGCTGCAGCCCTTCCACGTGGCCAGTCAATGGATCCGCAAATCACAACAAGTAATTCAAGGAAATGGAAAAGTAAAAAAAAAATTCTAGTAACATTGCATAGCGTACCGGTGATTGCGCTATTTAACTTGCCATCAGTGATTGATGGCATATAAATGGTTAAACAGCAGTGATTGACGCTTCGCTCTGGCCGCTGCTGTTACAGCAAGATGTCAGCTGTGTAGGATGGGGGCCTCTGCTCCTGAGCCCACCCGAAACAGCAATCCAATGGACGGTTTCACACACCACATTATCCAGTGGTGTTTAATTTGCTTTCCTATTTAGGAAACAAAACCGTTTTAATAACGTTTTCCTTCTCTGGTATCTAGGAGCCATTTCAGCTATTTAATGCCCCTGAGAAGAGAAGCGGAGGTACCAGTAGCTTAACAAGACGGTTTGAATGCCCCTTGGAAGAGACTTGGAGGTCCCAGTAGCTTAACAAGACTGTTTTAATGCCCCTCGGAAAAGTGGTGGAGGTCCCAGTAGCTTAACAAGTCGGTTTTAATGCCCCTTGCAAAAGTGGTGGAGGTCGCAGTAGCTTAACAAGACGGTTAGAATGCCCCTTGGAAGAGACGTGGAGGTCACAGTAGCTTAACAAGATGGTTTTAATGTTCCTCGGAAAAGTGGTGGAGGTCCCAGTAGCTTAACAAGATGCTTTTAATGCCCCTCGGAAAAGTGGTGGAGGTCCCAGTAGCTTAACAAGACATTTTGAATGCCCCTTGGAAGAGACGTGGAGGTCCCAGTAGCTTAACTAGACTGTTTGAATGCCCCTTGGAAGAGACGTGGAGGTCCCAGTAGCTTAACAAGACGGTTTTAATGCTCCTCAGAAAAGTGGTGGAGGTCCCAATAGCTTAATAAGACGCTTTTAATGCCCCTCGAAAAAGTGGTGGAGGTCGCAGTAGCTTAACAAGACATTTTGAATGCCCCTTGGAAGAGACGTGGAGGTCACAGTAGCTTAACAAGACGGTTTTAATGCCCCTCGAAGAAGTGGTGGAGGTCACAGCAGCTTAACAAGACGCTTTTAATGCCCCTCAAATAACTGGTGGAGGTCCCAGTAGCTTAACAAGATGGTTTGAATGCCCCTTGGAAGAGACGTGGAGGTCCCAGTAGCTTAACAAGATGGTTTTAATGCCCCTTGGAAAAGTGGTGGAGGTCGCAGTATCTTATCAAGACGGTTTGAATGCCCCTTGGAAGAGACGTGGAGGTCCCAGTAGCTTAACAAGTCGCTTTTAATGCCCCTGAGAAGAGAAGTGGAGGTCCCAGTAGCTTAACAAGACGGTTTGAATGCCCCTCGGAAGAGACGTGGAGGTCCCAGTAGCTTAACAAGACGGTTTTAATGCCCCTTGAAAAAGTGGTGGAGGTCACAGCAGCTTAACAAGATGCTTTTAATGCCCCTCAGATAAGTGGTGGAGGTCCCAGTAGCTTAACAAGATGGTTTGAATGCCCCTTGGAAGAGACGTGGAGGTCCCAGTAGCTTAACAAGATGGTTTTAATGCCCCTCGGAAAAGTTGTGGAGGTCACAGTAGCTTAACAAGATGCTTTTAATGCCTCTCAGAAGAGACGTGGAGGGCCCAGTAGCTTAACAAGATGGGTTGAATGCCCCTTGGAAGAGACGTGGAGGTCCCAGTAGCTTAACAAGACGGTTTGAATGCCCCTTGGAAGAGACGTGGAGGTCCCAGTAGCTTAACAAGATGGTTTTAATGCCCCTCGGAAAAGTGGTGGAGGTCCCAGTAGCTTAATAAGACGCTTTTACTGCCCCTCGAAAAAGTGGTGGAGGTCGCAGTAGCTCAACAAGACGGTTTGAATGCCCCTTGGTAGAGACGTTGAGGGCGCAGTTGCTTAACAAGACGGTTTGAATGCCCCTTGGAAGAGACGTGGAGGTCCCAGTAGCTTAACAAGATGGCTTGAATGCCCCTCGGAAGAGACGTGGAGGTCCCAGTAGCTTAACAAGACGGTTTTAATGCCCCTCGAAAAAGTGGTGGAGGTCCCAGTAGCTTAACAAGACGCTTTAATGCCCCTCAGATAAGAGGTGGAGGTCCCAGTAGCTTAACAAGACGGTTTGAATGCCCCTTGGAAGAGACGTGGAGGTCCCAGTAGCTTAACAAGATGGTTTTAATGCCCCTCGGAAAAGTTGTGGAGGTCACAGTAGCTTAACAAGATGCTCTTAATGCCTCTCAGTAGAGACATGGAGGTCCCAGTAGCTTAACAAGTTGGTTTGAATGCCCCTTGGAAGAGACGTGGAGGTCCCAGTAGCTTAACAAGACGGTTTGAATGCCCCTTGGAAGAGACGTGGAGGTCCCAGTAGCTTAACAAAACGGTTTTAATGCTTCTCGGAAAAGTGGTGGAGGTCCCAGTAGCTTAATAAGATGCTTTTACTGCCCCTCGAAAAAGTGGTGGTCGCAGTAGCTTAACAAGACGGTTTGAATGCCCCTTGGTAGAGACGTGGAGGTCCCAGTAGCTTAACAAGACGGTTTGAATGCCCCTTGGAAGAGACGTGGAGGTCCTAGTAGCTTAACAAGATGGTTTGAATGCCCCTCGGAAGAGACGTGGAGGTCCCAGTATCTTAGCAAGATGGTTTTAATGTCCCTCGGAAAAGTGGTGGAGGTCCCAGTAGCTTAACAAGACGGTTTGAATGCCCCTTGGAAGAGAAGTGGAGGTCCCAGTAGCTTAACAAGACGGTTTTCATGCTCCTCAGAAAAGTGGTGGAGGTCCCAGTAGCTTAACAAGATGCTTTTAATGCCCATCGGAAAAGTGGTGGAGGTCCCAGTAGCTTAACAAGATGGTTTTAATGCCCCTTGGGAAAAGTGGTGGAGGTCGCAGTAGCTTAACAAGACGGTTTGAATGCCCCTTGGAAGAGACGTGGAGGTCCCAGTAGCTTAACAAGACAGTTTGAATGCCCCTCGGAAGAGACGTGGAGGTCCCAGTAGCTTAACAAGATGGTTTTAATGCCTCTCGAAAAAGTGGTGGAGGTCACAGCCGCTTAAGAAGACGCTTCTAATGCCCCTCAGATAAGTGGTGGAGGTCCCAGTAGCTTAACAAGACGGTTTGAATGCCCCTTGGAAGAGACGTGGAGGTCCCAGTAGCTTAACAAGATGGTTTTAATGCCCCTCGGAAAAGTTGTGGAGGTCACAGTAGCTTAACAAGATGCTTTTAATGCTTCTCAGAAGAGACGTGGAGGTCCCAGTAGCTTTACAAGATGGTTTGAATGCCCCTTGGAAGAGACGTGGAGGTCCCAGCAGCTTAGCAAGACGGTTTGAATGCCCCTTGGAAGAGACGTGGAGGTCCCAGTAGCTTAACAAGACGGTTTTAATGCTTCTCGGAAAAGTGGTGGAGGTCCCAGTAGCTTAATAAGACGCTTTTACTGCCCCTCGAAAAAGTGGTGGAGGTCGCAGTAGCTTAACAAGACGGTTTGAATGCCCCTTGGTAGAGACGTGGAGGTTGCAGTAGATTAACAAGACGGTTTGAATGCCCCTTGGAAGAGACGTGGAGGTCCCAGTAGCTTAACAAGACGGTTTGAATGCCCCTCGGAAGAGACGTGGAGGTCCCAGTAGCTTAACAAGACGGTTTTATTGCCCCTCGAAAAAGTGGTGGAGGTCACAGCAGCTTAACAAGACGCTTTTAGTGCCCCTCAGATAAGTGGTGGAGGTCCCAGTAGCTTAACAAGACGGTTTGAATGCCCCTTGGAAGAGACGTGGAGGTCCCAGTAGCTTAACAAGATGGTTTTAATGCCCCTCGGAAAAGTTGTGGAGGTCACAGTAGCTTAAAAAAATGCTTTTAATGCCTATAAGAAGAGACGTGGAGGTCCCAGTAGCTTAACAAGATGGTTTGAATGCATCTCGGAAGAGACGTGGAGGTCCCAGTAGCTTAACAAGACGGTTTGAATGCCCCTTGGAAGAGACGTGGAGGTCCCAGTAGCTTAACAAGACGGTTTTAATGCTTCTCGGAAAAGTGGTGGAGGTCCCAGTAGCTTAATAAGATGCTTTTACTGCCCCTCGAAAAAGTGGTGGAGGTCGCAGTAGCTTAACAAGACGGTTTGAATGCCCCTTGGTAGAGAGGTGGAGGTCCCAGTAGCTTAACAAGACGGTTTGAATGCCCCTTGGAAGAGACGTGGAGGTCCCAGTAGCTTAACAATACGGTTTTAATGCCCCTCGGAAAAGTGGTGGAGGTCACAGTAGCTTAACAAGTCGCTTTTAATGCCCCTGAGAAGAGAAGTGGAGGTCCCAGTAGCTTAACAAGACGGTTTGAATGCCCCTTGGAAGAGACGTGTAGGTCCCAGTAGCTTAACAAGACGGTTTTAATGCTTCTCAGAAAAGTGGTGGAGATCCCAGTAGCTTAATAAGACGCTTTTACTGCCCCTCGAAAAAGTGGTGGAGGTCGCAGTAGCTTAACAAGACGGTTTGAATGCCCCTTGGTAGAGACGTGAAGGTCGCAGTAGCTTAACAAGACGGTTTGAATGCCCCTTGGAAGAGACGTGGAGGTGCCAGTAGCTTAACAAGACGGTTTGAATGCCCCTCGGAAGAGACGTGGAGGTCCCAGTAGCTTAACAAGACAGTTTTATTGCCCCTCGAAAAAGTGGTGGATGTCACAGCAGCTTAACAATACACTTTTAATGCCCCTCAGATAAGTGGTGGAGGTCCCAGTAGCTTAACAAGATGGTTTGATTGCCCCTTGGAAGAGACGTGTAGGTCCCAGTAGCTTAACAAGATGGTTTTAATGCCCATCGGAAAAGTTGTGGAGGTCCCAGTAGCTTAACAAGATGCTTTTAATGCCTATCAGAAGAGACGTGGAGTTCCCAGTAGCTTAACAAGATGGTTTGAATGCCCCTTGGAAGAGACTTGGAGGTCCCAGTAGCTTAACAAGACGGTTTGAATGCCCCTTGGAAGAGACGTGGAGGTCCCAGTAGCTTAACAAGATGGTTTTAATGCTTCCCAGAAAAGTGGTGGAGGTCCCAGTAGCTTAATAAGACGCTTTTACTGCCCCTCGAAAAAGTGGTGGAGGTCGCAGAAGCTTAACAAGACGGTTTGAATGCCCCTTGGTAGAGACGTGGAGGTCCTAGTAGCTTAACAAGACGGTTTGAAAGCCCCTCGGAAGAGACGTGGAGGTCCCAGAAGCTTAACAAGACGGTTTTAATGCCCCTCGGAAAAGTAGTGGAGGTCACAGTAGCTTAACAAGTCGCTTTTAATGCCCCTGAGAAGAGAAGTGGAGGTCCCAGTAGCTTAACAAGACGGTTTGAATGCCCCTCGGAAGAGACGTGGAGGTCCCAGTAGCTTAACAAGACGGTTTTAATGCCCCTTGAAAAAGTGGTGGAGGTCACAGCAGCTTAACAAGATGCTTTTAATGCCCCTCAGATAAGTGGTGGAGGTCCCAGTAGCTTAACAAGATGGTTTGAATGCCCCTTGGAAGAGACGTGGAGGTCCCAGTAGCTTAACAAGATGGTTTTAATGCCCCTCGGAAAAGTTGTGGAGGTCACAGTAGCTTAAAAAGATGCTTTTAATGCCTCTCAGAAGAGACGTGGAGGTCCCAGTAGCTTAACAAGATGGGTTGAATGCCCCTTGGAAGAGACGTGGAGGTCCCAGTAGCTTAACAAGACGGTTTGAATGCCCCTTGGAAGAGACGTGGAGGTCCCAGTAGCTTAACAAGATGGTTTTAATGCCCCTCGGAAAAGTGGTGGAGGTCCCAGTAGCTTAATAAGACGCTTTTACTGCCCCTCGAAAAAGTGGTGGAGGTCGCAGTAGCTCAACAAGACGGTTTGAATGCCCCTTGGTAGAGACGTTGAGGGCGCAGTTGCTTAACAAGACGGTTTGAATGCCCCTTGGAAGAGACGTGGAGGTCCCAGTAGCTTAACAAGATGGCTTGAATGCCCCTCGGAAGAGACGTGGAGGTCCCAGTAGCTTAACAAGACGGTTTTAATGCCCCTCGAAAAAGTGGTGGAGGTCCCAGTAGCTTAACAAGACGCTTTAATGCCCCTCAGATAAGAGGTGGAGGTCCCAGTAGCTTAACAAGACGGTTTGAATGCCCCTTGGAAGAGACGTGGAGGTCCCAGTAGCTTAACAAGATGGTTTTAATGCCCCTCGGAAAAGTTGTGGAGGTCACAGTAGCTTAACAAGATGCTCTTAATGCCTCTCAGTAGAGACATGGAGGTCCCAGTAGCTTAACAAGTTGGTTTGAATGCCCCTTGGAAGAGACGTGGAGGTCCCAGTAGCTTAACAAGACGGTTTGAATGCCCCTTGGAAGAGACGTGGAGGTCCCAGTAGCTTAACAAAACGGTTTTAATGCTTCTCGGAAAAGTGGTGGAGGTCCCAGTAGCTTAATAAGATGCTTTTACTGCCCCTCGAAAAAGTGGTGGTCGCAGTAGCTTAACAAGACGGTTTGAATGCCCCTTGGTAGAGACGTGGAGGTCCCAGTAGCTTAACAAGACGGTTTGAATGCCCCTTGGAAGAGACGTGGAGGTCCCAGTAGCTTAACAAGACGGTTTTAATGCTCCTGGGAAAATTTGTGGAGGTCCCAGTAGCTTAATAAGTCACTTTTAATGCCCCTGAGAAGAGAAGCGGAGGTACCAGTAGCTTAACAAGACGGTTTGAATGCCCCTTGGAAGAGACTTGGAGGTCCCAGTAGCTTAACAAGACTGTTTTAATGCCCCTCGGAAAAGTGGTGGAGGTCCCAGTAGCTTAACAAGTCGGTTTTAATGCCCCTTGCAAAAGTGGTGGAGGTCGCAGTAGCTTAACAAGACGGTTAGAATGCCCCTTGGAAGAGACGTGGAGGTCACAGTAGCTTAACAAGATGGTTTTAATGTTCCTCGGAAAAGTGGTGGAGGTCCCAGTAGCTTAACAAGATGCTTTTAATGCCCCTCGGAAAAGTGGTGGAGGTCCCAGTAGCTTAACAGGACGCTTTGAATGCCCCTTGGAAGAGACGTGGAGGTCCCAGTAGCTTAACTAGACTGTTTGAATGCCCCTTGGAAGAGACGTGGAGGTCCCAGTAGCTTAACAAGACGGTTTTAATGCTCCTCAGAAAAGTGGTGGAGGTCCCAATAGCTTAATAAGACGCTTTTAATGCCCCTCGAAAAAGTGGTGGAGGTCGCAGTAGCTTAACAAGACATTTTGAATGCCCCTTGGAAGAGACGTGGAGGTCCCAGTAGCTTAACAAGACGGTTTTAATGCCCCTCGAAGAAGTGGTGGAGGTCACAGCAGCTTAACAAGACGCTTTTAATGCCCCTCAAATAACTGGTGGAGGTCCCAGTAGCTTAACAAGATGGTTTGAATGCCCCTTGGAAGAGACGTGGAGGTCCCAGTAGCTTAACAAGATGGTTTTAATGCCCCTTGGAAAAGTGGTGGAGGTCGCAGTATCTTAACAAGACGGTTTGAATGCCCCTTGGAAGAGACGTGGAGGTCCCAGTAGCTTAAGAAGACGGTTTGAATGCCCCTTGGAAGAGACGTGGAGGTCCCAGTAGCTTAACAAGACGGTTTTAATGCTTCTCGGAAAAGTGGTGGAGGTCCCAGTAGCTTAATAAGACGCTTTTAATGCCCCTCGAAAAAGTGGTGGAGGTCGAAGTAGCTTAACAAGACAGTTTGAATGCCCCTTGGAAGAGACGTGGAGGTCCCACTAGCTTAACAAGACGTTTTTAATGCCCCTCGGAAAAGTGGTGGAGGTACCAGTAGCTTAATAAGACACTTTTAATGCCCCTCAGAAAAGTGGTGGAGGTCCCAGTAGCTTAACAAGACGGTTTGAATGCCCCTTGGAAGAGACGTGGAGGTCCCAGTAGCTTAACAAGACGGTTTTAATGCCCCTCGGAAAAGTGGTGGAGATCGCAGTAGCTTAACAAGACGGTCTGAATGCCCCTCGGAAAAGTGGTGGAGGTCGCAGTAGCTTAACAAGACACTTTTAATGCCCCTTACAAGAGCCATACAGTACAGCATTTTAAAAATATTATTCCCATTATTGGGGAGTGGGTCTCCCACAGTCTTTGCTTATGCCTTCCAAGCAAAAGCTGACAAAAATAAGGACGGAGGAACTTTCAATAATGGCAACACGGACCACGGTCACCCTGGTGGTATAGTGGTGGTGGAGGCTGAGGATAAGGAGAAGAACATAAAACAGCCGAAATGAGGAAGCGTATACCCATGTGTGCGGCCACCACACTGCTTCTTCCTGCCTGTGTGCTGCTGGCCTCGCTCTGCATGTCCTCCTGCCACGTTGGGTCAGTTACTAGATCATCCAGCACCTCCTCCTCTTCCACTTGCGCACCACAATCCTCCTCCTCACTTCCTGGCAACTGTGTCTCGTCATCGTCCACCTCTTGTGACAAATTGCCAGCATTGACTTCCTGTGGCCGTGGCTGTTCAAATATTTGGGCATCTCTACATGGGATCTCCTCTTCCACCACTTCAAGCGGAGCAGGCGAGGGGCACAAATCTGGAAATGGAGCAGTGAACAGCTCTTCAGAGAGTCCAAGTGTGGGATCAGTTGCTGTCTGACGACACTCGGCATGGTGGGAGGGAGGAGCATCAGGGTGAGGAGGAGTATGCGGTCGAGACTCACGGCTACTAAGAGTTGACCGTGTGGAAGACAGACCGGAAGTGGTGGTGCCCAGGTAACTGGAAGTATTATCTGCTATCCAATTAATAACCTGTTCACACTGATCAGTTCGCAATACTGGTGTTGTTCTGTGCTTCCCTAGTAATTCGGTCAAGAAGTGGGAGCGAGAAGATATGGCTGTTGGTTGTGGCACATTTTCACCTTGGCCACGGCCCCGTCCTCTGCATGCACCATCACCAGAACGTCCACTTCCATGTCCCTTGCCACGCGCCTTGCCCATTGTAAAGTAAGTAAAATAGCTTACACTCGCACTATCAATGGAAAAAGGGTAATAAAGTAGATTAGAACCGTGGAAGAGGAAAACCACAGTTCTATTTCTCTGGCCTACACCCGACTCTTTTAAACAATCTGAACAATCAGGGAGAAACTTTTACTGTTTTTCTTTACGGAAAAAATATCAAAAGGTGAATAATAGAGATTTTTTACCGTGGAATGGCAAAACCACAGTTATTGTTTACTGGGGTATACCAGAAAATTTTAAATAGATATATTTGCGGCTGAAAAATGAGCGACACACTCAAACTATTTATTTTTAGGTAAAAATGGCCCAAAAGTGGATAATACAAAGATTTGACCCGTGGAACTACAAAACCACACTTGTATTTCTTGGGCCCACACCAGACTATTTTCAACAGATATATTTGTGTCTGAAAAATCAGGGAGACACTATTAGTTTTTTTTTTTACGGCAAAAAATGCCAAGATCAGGATAATAGAGATTTTTACCGTGGAACAGCAAAACCACAGTTATAATTTACTGGTGTATACCAGACTATTTTCAACAGATATATTTGTGTCTGAACAATCAGGAGACACTACTACTGTTTTTCTTTGCGGCAAAAAATGCCAAAAGCAGGATAATAGAGATTTTTTACCGTGGAACAGCAAAACCACAGTTATAATTTACTGGTGTATACCAGACTATTTTCAACAGATATATTTGTGTCTGAACAATCAGGAGACACTATTAGTTTTTTTTTTTACGGTGACACATATTACTATAACTTGCACCCATAGTGCAAAAAAAAAAAAAACCCTAAAAAAACACAATGGGTACTCAAATTGTTAACTAGGAGCAATGATTAGTGTGAATAATATAATATTTTGATTGGAGATGATCCACCCTCTGGTTCCACCACTGATCCTGAGAATGAAGGAATGGGGAATCTATCAGTTTTTTTTTTCCTGCACAGCTGTGCTCCCAACCGCCCACAGTGCAAAAAAAAAAACCTAAAAAAACAATAGGTATAACCGTACTCAAATTGATAATTGGGAGCAAGGATTAGTGTGAAGGATATAATATTGTGATTGGCGATGTTCCATCCACTGATTCTGAGAATGAAGAAATGGGGAACCTATTAGCTTTTTTTCCTGCACAGTTGTGCTCCCACCCATTGCGCAAAAATACCCTAAAAAAAATACCCTAAAAAAATGCACGTACTCAAATTGTTAATTGGGAGCAATGATGAGTGTGAAGGGATATAATATCTTGATTGGCGATGGTCCGACCTGTGGTTCCGCCACCGATCCCAAGAATGAAGGAATTGAGAACCTGTAAGCTTTTTTTTTCCTGCACAGCTGTGCTCCCAACCACCCACCCATAGTGCAAAAAATAAAAAAAACAATAGATCCAACTGTACTCAAATTGTTAAATTGGGAGCGTGAAAAAAATAATGCATCCACTTCTTTCTAAATTAGGCTGTCAGACCCCCAAGAATGACATCCTAGTAATATGCCATGACTTATACCTCTTTAAATGTATGCAAAGGATAAACCTGGATATCCAGGTATACGTTCTATTGATTGAATTCTATAAGGGCCTATTTCCACACGTAAATGTGTATCTGCTACGGACATGAATGATCGGCTGCAGCCCTTCCACGTGGCCAGTCAATGGATCCGCAAATCACAACAAGTAATTCAAGGAAATGGAAAAGTAAAAAAAAAATTCTAGTAACATTGCATAGCGTACCGGTGATTGCGCTATTTAACTTGCCATCAGTGATTGATGGCATATAAATGGTTAAACAGCAGTGATTGACGCTTCGCTCTGGCCGCTGCTGTTACAGCAAGATGTCAGCTGTGTAGGATGGGGGCCTCTGCTCCTGAGCCCACCCGAAACAGCAATCCAATGGACGGTTTCACACACCACATTATCCAGTGGTGTTTAATTTGCTTTCCTATTTAGGAAACAAAACCGTTTTAATAACGTTTTCCTTCTCTGGTATCTAGGAGCCATTTCAGCTATTTAATGCCCCTGAGAAGAGAAGCGGAGGTACCAGTAGCTTAACAAGACGGTTTGAATGCCCCTTGGAAGAGACTTGGAGGTCCCAGTAGCTTAACAAGACTGTTTTAATGCCCCTCGGAAAAGTGGTGGAGGTCCCAGTAGCTTAACAAGTCGGTTTTAATGCCCCTTGCAAAAGTGGTGGAGGTCGCAGTAGCTTAACAAGACGGTTAGAATGCCCCTTGGAAGAGACGTGGAGGTCACAGTAGCTTAACAAGATGGTTTTAATGTTCCTCGGAAAAGTGGTGGAGGTCCCAGTAGCTTAACAAGATGCTGTTAATGCCCCTCGGAAAAGTGGTGGAGGTCCCAGTAGCTTAACAGGACGCTTTGAATGCCCCTTGGAAGAGACGTGGAGGTCCCAGTAGCTTAACTAGACTGTTTGAATGCCCCTTGGAAGAGACGTGGAGGTCCCAGTAGCTTAACAAGACGGTTTTAATGCTCCTCAGAAAAGTGGTGGAGGTCCCAATAGCTTAATAAGACGCTTTTAATGCCCCTCGAAAAAGTGGTGGAGGTCGCAGTAGCTTAACAAGACATTTTGAATGCCCCTTGGAAGAGACGTGGAGGTCCCAGTAGCTTAACAAGACGGTTTTAATGCCCCTCGAAGAAGTGGTGGAGGTCACAGCAGCTTAACAAGACGCTTTTAATGCCCCTCAAATAACTGGTGGAGGTCCCAGTAGCTTAACAAGATGGTTTGAATGCCCCTTGGAAGAGACGTGGAGGTCCCAGTAGCTTAACAAGATGGTTTTAATGCCCCTTGGAAAAGTGGTGGAGGTCGCAGTATCTTATCAAGACGGTTTGAATGCCCCTTGGAAGAGACGTGGAGGTCCCAGTAGCTTAAGAAGACGGTTTGAATGCCCCTTGGAAGAGACGTGGAGGTCCCAGTAGCTTAACAAGACGGTTTTAATGCTTCTCGGAAAAGTGGTGGAGGTCCCAGTAGCTTAATAAGACGCTTTTAATGCCCCTCGAAAAAGTGGTGGAGGTCGAAGTAGCTTAACAAGACAGTTTGAATGCCCCTTGGAAGAGACGTGGAGGTCCCACTAGCTTAACAAGACGTTTTTAATGCCCCTCGGAAAAGTGGTGGAGGTACCAGTAGCTTAATAAGACACTTTTAATGCCCCTCAGAAAAGTGGTGGAGGTCCCAGTAGCTTAACAAGACGGTTTGAATGCCCCTTGGAAGAGACGTGGAGGTCCCAGTAGCTTAACAAGACGGTTTTAATGCCCCTCGGAAAAGTGGTGGAGATCGCAGTAGCTTAACAAGACGGTCTGAATGCCCCTCGGAAAAGTGGTGGAGGTCGCAGTAGCTTAACAAGACACTTTTAATGCCCCTTACAAGAGCCATACAGTACAGCATTTTAAAAATATTATTCCCATTATTGGGGAGTGGGTCTCCCACAGTCTTTGCTTATGCCTTCCAAGCAAAAGCTGACAAAAATAAGGACGGAGGAACTTTCAATAATGGCAACACGGACCACGGTCACCCTGGTGGTATAGTGGTGGTGGAGGCTGAGGATAAGGAGAAGAACATAAAACAGCCGAAATGAGGAAGCGTATACCCATGTGTGCGGCCACCACACTGCTTCTTCCTGCCTGTGTGCTGCTGGCCTCGCTCTGCATGTCCTCCTGCCACGTTGGGTCAGTTACTAGATCATCCAGCACCTCCTCCTCTTCCACTTGCGCACCACAATCCTCCTCCTCACTTCCTGGCAACTGTGTCTCGTCATCGTCCACCTCTTGTGACAAATTGCCAGCATTGACTTCCTGTGGCCGTGGCTGTTCAAATATTTGGGCATCTCTACATGGGATCTCCTCTTCCACCACTTCAAGCGGAGCAGGCGAGGGGCACAAATCTGGAAATGGAGCAGTGAACAGCTCTTCAGAGAGTCCAAGTGTGGGATCAGTTGCTGTCTGACGACACTCGGCATGGTGGGAGGGAGGAGCATCAGGGTGAGGAGGAGTATGCGGTCGAGACTCACGGCTACTAAGAGTTGACCGTGTGGAAGACAGACCGGAAGTGGTGGTGCCCAGGTAACTGGAAGTATTATCTGCTATCCAATTAATAACCTGTTCACACTGATCAGTTCGCAATACTGGTGTTGTTCTGTGCTTCCCTAGTAATTCGGTCAAGAAGTGGGAGCGAGAAGATATGGCTGTTGGTTGTGGCACATTTTCACCTTGGCCACGGCCCCGTCCTCTGCATGCACCATCACCAGAACGTCCACTTCCATGTCCCTTGCCACGCGCCTTGCCCATTGTAAAGTAAGTAAAATAGCTTACACTCGCACTATCAATGGAAAAAGGGTAATAAAGTAGATTAGAACCGTGGAAGAGGAAAACCACAGTTCTATTTCTCTGGCCTACACCCGACTCTTTTAAACAATCTGAACAATCAGGGAGAAACTTTTACTGTTTTTCTTTACGGAAAAAATATCAAAAGGTGAATAATAGAGATTTTTTACCGTGGAATGGCAAAACCACAGTTATTGTTTACTGGGGTATACCAGAAAATTTTAAATAGATATATTTGCGGCTGAAAAATGAGCGACACACTCAAACTATTTATTTTTAGGTAAAAATGGCCCAAAAGTGGATAATACAAAGATTTGACCCGTGGAACTACAAAACCACACTTGTATTTCTTGGGCCCACACCAGACTATTTTCAACAGATATATTTGTGTCTGAAAAATCAGGGAGACACTATTAGTTTTTTTTTTTACGGCAAAAAATGCCAAGATCAGGATAATAGAGATTTTTACCGTGGAACAGCAAAACCACAGTTATAATTTACTGGTGTATACCAGACTATTTTCAACAGATATATTTGTGTCTGAACAATCAGGAGACACTACTACTGTTTTTCTTTGCGGCAAAAAATGCCAAAAGCAGGATAATAGAGATTTTTTACCGTGGAACAGCAAAACCACAGTTATAATTTACTGGTGTATACCAGACTATTTTCAACAGATATATTTGTGTCTGAACAATCAGGAGACACTATTAGTTATTTTTTTTACGGTGACACATATTACTATAACTTGCACCCATAGTGCAAAAAAAAAAAAAAACCCTAAAAAAACACAATGGGTACTCAAATTGTTAACTAGGAGCAATGATTAGTGTGAATAATATAATATTTTGATTGGAGATGATCCACCCTCTGGTTCCACCACTGATCCTGAGAATGAAGGAATGGGGAATCTATCAGTTTTTTTTTTCCTGCACAGCTGTGCTCCCAACCGCCCACAGTGCAAAAAAAAAAACCTAAAAAAACAATAGGTATAACCGTACTCAAATTGATAATTGGGAGCAAGGATTAGTGTGAAGGATATAATATTGTGATTGGCGATGTTCCATCCACTGATTCTGAGAATGAAGAAATGGGGAACCTATTAGCTTTTTTTCCTGCACAGTTGTGCTCCCACCCATTGCGCAAAAATACCCTAAAAAAAATACCCTAAAAAAATGCACGTACTCAAATTGTTAATTGGGAGCAATGATGAGTGTGAAGGGATATAATATCTTGATTGGCGATGGTCCGACCTGTGGTTCCGCCACCGATCCCAAGAATGAAGGAATTGAGAACCTGTAAGCTTTTTTTTTCCTGCACAGCTGTGCTCCCAACCACCCACCCATAGTGCAAAAAATAAAAAAAACAATAGATCCAACTGTACTCAAATTGTTAAATTGGGAGCGTGAAAAAAATAATGCATCCACTTCTTTCTAAATTAGGCTGTCAGACCCCCAAGAATGACATCCTAGTAATATGCCATGACTTATACCTCTTTAAATGTATGCAAAGGATAAACCTGGATATCCAGGTATACGTTCTATTGATTGAATTCTATAAGGGCCTATTTCCACACGTAAATGTGTATCTGCTACGGACATGAATGATCGGCTGCAGCCCTTCCACGTGGCCAGTCAATGGATCCGCAAATCACAACAAGTAATTCAAGGAAATGGAAAAGTAAAAAAAAAATTCTAGTAACATTGCATAGCGTACCGGTGATTGCGCTATTTAACTTGCCATCAGTGATTGATGGCATATAAATGGTTAAACAGCAGTGATTGACGCTCCGCTCTGGCCGCTGCTGTTACAGCAAGATGTCAGCTGTGTAGGATGGGGGCTCTGCTCCTGAGCCCACCCGAAACAGCAATCCAATGGACGGTTTCACACACCACATTATCCAGTGGTGTTTAATTTGCTTTCCTATTTAGGAAACAAAACCGTTTTAATAACGTTTTCCTTCTCTGGTATCTAGGAGCCATTTCAGCTATTTGTAAAGGGAATCTGTCAGCAGGTTTTTCTTGGCTATTCTGAGAGCAGCGTGATGGGGTGAGCGCCACACTAGGAGTAGGACCACCGAGCCCAGAGCTATTGCAAGACGTGCAGACAATATATACCAGGTATGAATGAATCCAATACAACATTATTGTTACTTGGGAATTAACCTACTTGGATATAATACATCCCTTGATATGTATATACCAAAAGGTCATTATCTTGGGAATGCCTATATTGGCTTTTATTATTTGGGATTATATCCTTTTACTATGTGACCTAGGATATACTATCAGTATGCATTAGCACAATTGGAGCTACTACTATTTAGCCCTGGTGTCTCTGCAATTCAAATATTTACATTATACCTCCTCACTATTATATGGTATTACTATATATATGTGTGTGTGCTCTTTTCTTTGCCGCCATGTACCCAAATTATTATAATAAAGGTCTTTTTTAACACATTGACCCCTTGTCGGATGTACTATATATTGGTTGTTGTTGAGAGCAGCATGATGTAGAGACAAAGACCCTGATTCTAGGGACGTCTCACTTACAGGGCTGCTGGTTGTAGTTTTGATAAAAATCACACTTTTATTAGCAGAAGATTATCACTAGAGGACTAGTAAACCTGCAGCCAGGTAGTCCAACCACGCCCCCCACCACTGATTGGCAGTTTATATACAGTGTACACAGAAAGCGGCCAATCAGTGGTGTGGGTGGGGTTATTATACAGAGCTCAGCATTCAGAGATCTGCATGAGAAAAAAAGCCTGCAATTTTATCAAAATAACACCAAGCAGCCCAGTAAGTGATACATCGTTGGAATCAGGGCCTCGGATTATGCTGCTCTCAAATGGGGTAGCAAAAACCTGCTGACATATTCCATTTAAAGGGGCAGCTGCTACTAAATCCAGACATGGTGCAAAATGTAAATTCTGCTGCAGATTTACTGCTGTAGATTTTTAATTCCTAAAAATCCCTGTAGATTCAGAGGATCTTAACCTTTTCAATGCAAATTATTTTCAAGACTTATTCACAGATATTATGAAATATTACAGTAGAAATAAAAAAGAAAAAAAAAAGCACAATACCTAAACCCCCTCCTTGGGAAAAATATATGGCAAGTATAAGAAAGACAAAAATTTATTCTGGAGTCATATTGAAGTGTAAATAGACTTGTAACCATACAATGTAAACAGCAGCGAATGTAAGTAGGATCCACTGGATCTATATAAGGAGATTTTTGTGTACTCACCGTAAAATCTCTTTCTCTTAGCCTCTAATTGGGGGACACAGGACCATGGGTGTTATGCTGCTGTCCACTAGGAGGCGACACTATGCTTAATCTGAAAAAGATTAATGGTGGCTCTTCCTTCGCAGTATACACCCCTGGACGGCGTCAGCCATCTTCAGTTTTGTGCAAAAGCAGTAGGAGGAACGTAACATGGATAACATAACCATGCCTATAAGAAGGCAACTATGAACGAGCTCAAGAAAAACACCAATATGAGAACTCAACGTAACAACGGCCAAAGACGGGCAACAGGGTGGGAGCTGTGTTCCCCAATTAGAGGCTAAGAGAAAGAGATTTTACGGTGAGTTCACAAAAATCTCCTTTACTCTGTCGCCTCATTGGGGGACACAGGACCATGGGACGTCCCAAAGCAGTCCCTGGGTGGGAAGCAATGGACGAATTTTGTGTAGACAGGCCCGTATAATTGGGGCACTGCCGCCTGCAGGATAGGTCTACCCAGGCTCGCGTCTGCCGAGGATTGGGTGTGAACCCTGTAGTGCTTGGTAAACGTGTGTAGACTAGTCCAGGTGGCTGCCTTACACACTTGCTGCGCTGAAGCCTGGTGCCGAATGGCCCAGGAGGCCCCTACCGCACGAGTAGAGTGTGCCGTAATACCTGCTGGAAGAGGAGAATTTTTGAGGCGGTACGCCTCTTGTATGGTGGATTTGATCCACTTGGCAAGGGTAGCTTTGGAAGCTGGTAGACCCTTGCAGCCACCTTCCAGAAGAAGGAAAAGAGAATCAGAGCAGTCCTAGACACATAGATACGTAATGCCCTGACAAGGTCAAGTGTATGCAGAGCCTTTTCCACTCTATGAACCGGGGCCAGACAGAGGGATGGCAGTGAAATTTACTCATTGAGGTGGAAGTTGGACACAACCTTCGGAAGGAAGGATGGAACCGTATGGAGAACTACCTTGTCCTGGTAAAAAGCCAGGAAGGGTTGTCTGCAGGAGAGTGCTGTGAGTTCAGACACCCTACGTAGCGAGGTGATTGCCACTAGGAAAACCACTTTCTGGGATAGAAGGCGGAGTGAGACTTCCCTAAGGGGTTCAAAAGGTGTTTCCTGCAATGCTGTCAGCACCAGGTTGAGATCCAAAGTTTATAGTGGCCGTCTGTAGGGAGGAACCAATCGGGAAACCCCCTGAAGAAATGTATTTACTTGCGGCTTGTTAGCAATGCGCGTCTGAAAGAGCACAGAGAGAGCTGACACCTGGCTCTTAAGAGAGCCCAGAGACAGTTTGGCCTCCAGACCCGATTGGAGAAGCCCAAGTATCCTGGGGAGGGAATAAGGGAATGGGGTCTGGTCAAGAGAATCGCACCAGGTAAAGAAAGCTTTCCAGGTACGGTAATAAATCTTTGCAGAGTTTGGCTTTCGTGCTCTGATCATGGTTTTGATGACGTCAGGCGAGAACCCTGACTGGGTTAAAACCCAGGTCTCAATGGCCATGCCGTCAAATTGAGGGCCCCTGAGTTCTGGTGGTAGAACGGGCCTTGTGACAGAAGATCCGGGCAGTTGGGGAGACGCCAGGGGACGTCTGCTGTAAGCTGCACGATGTCAGCGCACCACGTACGTCTGGGCCAGTCTGGTGCGATGAGAATGGTTGGAACTCCTTCTTGCTTGATCTTCCTCACCATTCTGGATATCAGGTGAAGAGGTGGAAAGATGTACAGGAGCTGGAACTGAATCCAGTCCTGAACCATGGCGTCAGCTCCCAGCGACCGCGGGTCGTGTGTTCTGGTCATGAAGTTGGAGACTTTGGCATTGAAGTGGGATGCCATTAGGTCCACGTCCGGAGTCCCCCAGCGATGGCAGATCTGGTGAAAAACTTCTGGATGGAGAGACCACTCTCCCGAGTCCATTCCTTGCCGGCTGAGGAAGTCTGCTTCCCAGTTGTCCACAACCGGAATGTGGACCGCAGAGAGAACAGAACCTGTGTCTTCCGCCCAGTGGAGAATGTGTGTCACTTCTCGCATCGCCTGGGCACTGCGGGTCCCCCCTTGGTGATTTACATATGCCACAGCTATGGCATTGTCCAACAGTACTCTGATGTGAGAGCTGCCAATAAATGATAGAAGGCTCTCAACTCCAGGAGAATGG
Source organism: Phyllobates terribilis (assembly GCF_046119375.1). Taxonomy (NCBI): domain Eukaryota; kingdom Metazoa; phylum Chordata; class Amphibia; order Anura; family Dendrobatidae; genus Phyllobates; species Phyllobates terribilis. The sequence continues at coordinate 285,661 of NW_027363835.1, forward strand.
CACGAATTTCCAAGATGTTGATGGGCATGGTCGCTTCTGTTGGGGACCACTTGCCCTGTGCTCTGTGGTGTAGGTGTACCGTACCCCAACCCGTCAGGCTCGCGTCGGTGGTCAGAACTTTCCATTGACCCGTGAGAAAGGATTTTCCTTTTGTTAGTGAGGTTGGCTTGAGCCACCAGTGCAGGGATCTCCTGGTTGACGATGTCAACTGAAACTCCCTGTCGAGAGAAAAAGGATTCCTGTCCCATGACTTGAGGATGGCTAGTTGGAGAGGCCTGAGGTGAAGCTGGGCAAATGGGACCGCTTCTATTGCCGCCACCATCCTACAAAAAGGACTCTCATGGCAAACCGGAGAGACCAAGGGGGTTTGCGAAGTAGGGTGCGGACTCCTATACGGAGAGGCAGTGCTTTTTCCTTGGGTAGGAGTACCAGACCCTTGAGGGTGTTGAATAACATTCCCAAGAAGGTCAGAGACTGACTCGGGGTTGGTGATGACTTTTTTAAGTTGACTAACCAGCCCAAACGACTCAGAATGTCGATTGTGATTGAGACGCTGATTTCGCAGTCCTTGAAGGTGGGAGCCTTGATGAGGAGATCGTCCAGAGATGGAACGACTATTATGCCTCTGGAGTGCAGGATGTCCATGGTGACTGCCATGACCTTGGTAAACACTCTGGGAGCCGTGGCGAGTCCGAACTGGAGAGCCACGAACTGCTAGTGTTCCTGGTTGATTGCGAACCTCTGATGAGCGGGCGTAATTGGTATATGTAGGTATGCATCTTGAATGTCTATGGAGGCGAGAAATTCTCCCTTCTCCATGGACGCAATGATGGACCGAAGGGACTCCATGCGAAAATAACGTACCCGTACATATTTGTTGAGCTGTTTTAGGTCCAATATGGGCCGTACGCTGCCTCCTTTTTTGGGGATTACGAATAAATTTGAGTAGAACCCTTGGAAGTGTTTGGCCGTGGGGACCGATACTATGACACCTGCTTGAAGAAGCGAGGAAACCGCATGGTGGAAGGCACGAGCCTTGGCTGGGGGTTTTGGGGGAACAGACAGAAAGAATCTGTTTGGCGGGTTGGAAGTGAACTCTATTTTGTATCCTGAAGACACTAGTTCCTTGACCCACCTGTACTCTGTAATAGGCAGCCAGACTTGGTGAAAGAGCAAAAGACGGCCGCCTACAGGTGGGGTGTCTTCCGGAGTTCATGAGTCATGATGAGGAGGAGATAAGAGATTTTCCTCTTTTAAATTTTGACTGGCTTGCCCTTGATTGCCAGGTCTTGTCCGACTTTTGCGTCGACCTCGAGTTGTCCCTGCGTGGAGCACGGTTGTTATTCTGTGCTGGTCGCGAGACGGACCAGCCGGAAGAGTTCCGAAAGGATCGGTATCGTGCTTGATTGCGCTTTTTGTAAGTGTATGTTTGGGCTTTAGTTGGGGGAGAGAGGTACTCTTACCCCCGGTGGCGTTGGATATCATTGTGTTCAACTGTTCACCGAAAAGCCGACCACTGAGGTATGGGAGGTGTGTGAGGGACTTCTTTGAAGCTGCATCAGCTTTCCATTCCTGCAGCCAGAGGATACGCCGAATCGTGATGGCGTTTGATGCTATCCCGGCTGCACCCCTTGCAGAATCCAGAGCTGCATGGAGCATGCAATCTTCCACAACTGCTATTTGAGCCGCTTGGTCCGACAGTTCAGGGGAAGATGCTTGTAGGCCAGTTTGTACATTTTGGAGGCCCAGGCCAAGATTGCCTTGGCAGCCCAAACTGAGGCGAACGCGGGAGCCAGGGAGGCCCCTGCGGCCTCGAAAATTGAACGAGACATGCGTTCCACCTGCCGGTCGGCTGTGTCCCTGAGGGTTGAGCTATCTGGCAGTGAAAGGAGTGTCTGTGCTGCTAGTCTGGAGACTGGGGGATCCACTTCAGGTGGAGCTGTCCACTGTTTGGTGACCTCCTGTGGAAAGGGGTACCGCGCCTCCAGATATTTGCGATTAATAAACTTTTTCTCAGGTTGTGAGAACTGCTTTTTAAGGATCGCATTAAACTCTGGGTGGTCAAAGAAGACCTTAGGCGGTTTCAGGACTCCTTCAAAGGAAATCTTTTGTCCTGGTGTCTCCAGGGGTGGATCGGAGACGTCCAGCACCCGATGGATGGATGAGATTAAATCATCAACTAGCACTGTATTGCCAGGGGGAATAGGAATTAGGGACCCTTCGGTTTCCTTGTCTGAGTCGGAATCACAGATATCTTCCGAATCCTGAGTATCACTAAGGCGTCTCCTGCTGGGAGAACCGGAGCAGAGGCCTTCTCTGGTCAGGGATGGCTGTTTGGATCTACGTTGCCTGTCCCTGTCAGGGGACAGTCTAGATGAGCTGGGAGTACGGTGTCTCTCACTGGAAGGGGACGACCGTGTGGGTATGGGATGACGCAAATGAACGTAACCTGTGAGTTCGCTTGTGTCCTGATCTAGACGTGGATGTGACCGTGCCATCATGTCCCCGATTGGAACTCTCCCTTTGCTGAGTAATGTTCATAGCCGAGGCATGAGTCTGCAAAGCCTGAAGCAATGTGGATGTGAGGTTATCTATAGACTGCATCATAGATTGCGACATCTGAGTGACCCATTCCGGTGTGGTATTAGGCACCGAAGTATTGGCAAGTGCTTCATGGGGCTCTGGCGCAGCAGTCTGCCTGCAGTCCTGGCAATGTGGATACGTGCTGCCATTAGGGAGAGTATTACTGCAGGCTGTACAGAGTGCATAATAGCAATCCTGCCTGGTTCTCTTGGACTTTGAGCCCGGAATAGTATACAGGGGTGGCTATGCAGAGGGGGCCAGCAATGCAGAGAAGCTTATAGAATTCACAGCCGAGTGAGAGACTCCAGCTGTGATCTTAACCCACCAGTGTGCCTCTTGAAGTCCAGCGCCGCTTACATCCGCGATCCTGTGCCCCCCGGAGACTAGCTGCCGACCGGTAACTGAAGGGTTAACGCTCCTTCAGTAGATAATGGCCACCGGAGTGCGGAGAAGAAGGTGGGTGGAGCGCTGAAAGGGGCGGCAGTATGCTGGAAAGCACACCCTTTCAGTTCATCTCCGCCCCTTCTATGACACTGTGTAGTGTCATATTGGTCCTCCGGCCCGGGGGGCGGCAGCTTCGGCTAGGCCGGAGCCGCGGTCTAAATTTATAATCTATGCCCAAAAGGGCTCCAGGCCGGCGCAGTAGTCTGGGGGGGTGCCGGATCTGAACCGGACCCCCCGGTTTTAATGGCAGTGAAGGCGGTGGGGGTATTAGCTTAAGGGGGGCCCTTAAAGGGTCCCCCTGAGGCACCAGAGTGCTGGTGCCAGCAGAGAGACAGAGCTAAGAGTAGCCTTTGTCTCTGATGCCTATCTGCCTGCACTGTCCCCCGGCCCCAGCAGGAGTCTGCAGCAGAGCTGTGATTCCTGGAAGTTGGTGCAGAGCATCAGCTACTGGGAGCTGTATATTGCTGCCTGCACAGACCCTACCAGAGGGGGATTAGGGAGGGTGCTGCCGTCACCGTCAGGGGGCTGTCGTCACCGTCAGGGGGCTGTAATTCTCGCCTCGACCTCAACCCAGAGACCAAAAGGAACTGGGGAAGGAGGGGGTTCTCGACTTCGAACCAACACCTGAGGGATTGGGAAGGAGCGACATGGTAGGGAGACGTCTCGACTTCAACTGTGCACCCCTAGAAGGGGGCAGAGGAAGGAGCCATGCCGGGAGTCTCTCCGGAGACCCACTTATCTCCATCTGTAATTCCGTTGAAAAAAGAAAAAAAATCGGAAAAAAATGGAGTAAAAATCTTTAGGTGTGCCTCCTTGCGACACTAAGCAAAAACTGAAGATGACTGATGCTGTCCAGGGGTGTATACTGCAGAGGAGGAGCCACCGTTAATCTTTTTCAGATTAAACCTAGTGTCGCCTCCTAGTGGACAGCAGCATAACACCCATGGTCCTGTGTCCCCCAATGAGGCGACAGAGTAAAGAGGAACATTTTCCAAAGCTGATCTTCTGAGCCCACCGCTATGCTGGCTGCACCGGCATTGTTATCGTCAGCACCTGGAATATACGTCACGTTTTACTGCAGCTCATAGAACCAAATGATAAGACGCAGAGCAGTGCGAGGCTTGTGACTCGCTATACACAAAATATACGACATGTTTGATGAATGGCATAAAGGAAAGCCGATGCATTCAGATGTCTCAGGGCAACTATATGTTGTGATAGGATGCTGCCCCTCACCCTGACAGGAACTTATCTATCGTTGGCCATTATGTCCATACGCAATTATTATCCCCTAATTGTGATGTACAGTACAAATTGATGTAAATACTTTTATGCCCAAAAATGGCAAAAGTATTCTTGGAGTGATACCTCTATTGGCTAACCAGAAAATATATATATATATGCAAACTTACAGAGCACACAGGCTCCTTCTTCAGGCAGGATTACAAATGTTATCAATTCATTTGTAATATTGCCTGAAGAAGGAGCCTCTGTGCTCTGAAAGCTTGCATATACAGTACAGACCAAAAGTTTGGACACAACTTCTCATTTAAAGATTTTTCTGTATTTTCAGGACTATGAAAATTGTACATTCACACTGAAGGCATCAAAACTATGAATTAACACATGTGGAATTATATACTTAACAAAAAAGTGTGAAACCACTGAAAATATGTCTTATATTCTAGGTTCTTCAAAGTAGCCAACTTTTGCTTTGATGACTGCTTGGTTGGAACCAACGATCTCAAATTTGGACTCATCAGACCAAAGCTCAGATTTCCACTGGTCTAATGTCCATTTCTTGTGTTCTTTAGCCCAAATAAGTCTCTTCTGCTTGTTGCCTGTCCTTAGCAGTGGTTTCCCAGCAGCTATTTTACCATGAAGGCCTGCTGCACAAAGTCTTCTCTTAACAGTTGTTGTAGAGATGTGTCAGCTGCTAGAACTCTGTGTGGCATTGACCTGGTCTCTAATCTGAGCTGCTGTTAACCTGCGATTTCTGAGGCTGGTGACTCGGATAAACTTATCCTCAGAAGCAGAGGTGACTCTTGGTCTTCCTTTCCTGGGGCGGTCCTCATGTGAGCCAGTTTCTTTTTAGCACTTGATGGTTTTTGCAACTGCACTTGGGGACACTTTCAAAGTTTGCCCAATTTTTCGGACTGACTGACCTTCATTTCTTAAAGTAATGATGGCCACTCGTTTTTCTTTACTTAGCTGCTTTTTTCTTGCCATAATACAAATTCTAACAGTCTATTCAGTAGGACTATCAGCTGTGTATCCGCCCGACTTCTGCACAACACAACTGATGGTCCCAACCCCATTTATAAGGCAAGAAATCCCACTTATTAAACCTGACAGGGCACACCTGTGAAGTGAAAACCATTTCCGGTGACTACCTCTTGAAGCTCATCAAGAGAATGCCAAGAGTGTGCAAAGCAGTCATCAAAGCAAAAGTTGGCTACATTGAAGAACCTAGAATATAAGACATATTTTCAGTTGTTTCACACTTTTTTGTTAAGTATATAATTCCACATGTGTTAATTCATAGTTTTGATGCCTTCAGTGAGAATGTACAAGTTTCATAGTCATGAAAATACAGAAAAATCATTAAATGAGAAGGTGTGTCCAAACTTTTGGTCTGTACTGTACATCTGACCAACATGCAGGTGGGGGCCTATCAGACTCTAGTTACTCCACTGGGTGGGACCAGATCATTTCCAGGACTCCTTGTTCTTTACATTGAAGATAATTCTTAATGACATTGGCTGTAAGTTTGGGGTTGTTGTTCTGCTGAAGAAAACATTTGGATCCAATCAGACACCTCCTTCATAATATTGCATGATGGATAAGTATCTGCCTCTATATCTCAGCATTGAGGGAACCAATAATTCTGACCCAATTTCCACCTCCATTTGCGGAAATGCAGCCCCTATCTTACAGGACCCTCCACCGTGCTTATGCATCACTATTGCCCACAGACACTCATTATTGTACTGCTCTCCAGCCCTTCAGTGAACAAAATCTCTTCTGTAATAACAACATTTTTCATATTTTGACTCAACCGTCCAGAGCACATCCTGCCAATTTTCTACACCCTGGTTCCTCTGTTTTAATGCATAAGTTGAGTCACTTGGCCTTGTTTTGATGTGGAAGATATGGCTTTTTCGCCACAATTCTGCTATGAAGACCACTTCTGGCCAGTCTTCTCTGAACAGTAGATGAGTGAAGCTGAGTCCCACAGGTTGCTGCCAGTTCTGAGCTGATGGCACTGCTGGACATCTTCTGCTTTTGAAGGAAAGTAACCATAATGTGTCATACATCTGCTGCACTAAGTTTCCTTGGCCGACCACTGCATCTACTAACCTCAACGTTGCACATTTTCTTGTGCTTCTTCATAAGTGCTTGAATGACACATCTTGAACCCTCAATCTGCTTTGAAATTTGTGCCTTAGAGACCTTGCTGATGTAGTATAACTTCCTTGTGTATTCTTGCTCAGTCTTACCATGGTGTATGACCAGACACCTGACTGTATTATTACAAAATCCCTGACTTTGCGCAGGTGCACCTAGAAGACTTGATGCTGTTTTAAAGTGAACAGTTGGTCACACCAAATATTGATTGGATCTAGATTTTTCGTTTGTTCATTCACTTGTATTTTGTTAATTGATTAAATAAATCATTAACATTTCTATTTTTGAAGCGTTCTTACTTTACAGCATTTTTTCTACAGCTTTCTAAAAATTATTTTTATGTTATTGTGTCTTTTATTTGCTCATTAATAATCTGATATATCTTTTGGTATTTTGTGTATAGTTGTTATTTTGCTGTTGGGGTAAATTGTAGGATATTGATTTCAGAGTGGTTTCCTGATCCTTTTATTGTAGGAATGAGTGGTATATATGTGCTAATAAATTAGGACAAAACATAGGAAATTTAGGAAAAAACTGAACATCTCAGCAGTAATAACATGCTGATTGTGATGTCATGAAGATGACTGGAATTTCCACCAATCAGAGATCAGCATGTTTCAGGTCACCCAGATAGAACAGTCCATGAAACATGAGTCACGGCCACTGTGAGGTCATAATGCTGATTAGAATTTCCACCAGTCAGAAAACAGAACCGCCCAGAAGAACCACCCAGGAGGTATGAGTCATCGCCACTGTGAGGTCATAATGCTGAACAATCACAGAGCAGCCACACCCAGATTTTCCACCAATCAGAGAGCAGCCACGCCCAGATTTTCCACCAATAAGAGATCAGCAGTGGGTATAAATAGCCGCTGCCGCCTGCCAGGCTTAGCCTTGCACTTGATGGGTCTCTCTTTTTTTCTCTCTCTTGGTATCTCTCCCTCCCCTCTCTCTTCTCTCTCTCTCTCTTTGACCCAACGGCCCTCTTAAGGGCTACCCCAAATGTGTAAAAGATAGAACCAATATTTGTGTTGTTTGTCCGTTTTATGAGCCTGTGATTAACCCCTTCCCACTCTTTGCCATATATATATATATTATATACATAGTATGTGCAGGTGGGCCTTAAAGGGAATTTCCAGGACAAACATATTGATGGCCTATCCCCTGGTTAGCTCATTAATATCTGATTTGTGGGGGTCCGGCATGTGGCACCTCCACTACTCAGTTGTTTGAAACTCTGGCAGAGGTCAGATGTAAATGTAGCGCCCCGAGGGTTCGGTTGCTACAGGGGTATTGCACCTCAACCAGAGGTGTGATATTCCACTCCCAGGTAAGGATGGAGTATGGACCAGGGCCCAGTATCTGCATACACACACTCACCCCATTTCCGGGGGACAGTTCGACGGTGCTCCCATATAATTGCAGGCACAACTGACCATGTCCCTGGCAGGAGTGGGGAGGGGGGAGAGAACCCAGTGATGTAGGAGCAGAAGGGGACGGTTTCTGGAGCATAGGAAGGAGCTCATTGGGTGCTGGTCACCTGAGCTCATACACAGAAGCAGATAAAAGGTGGGAGCCATGTTAGTTGAGGAGTCGGGTCAGTTCAGTACAGTGGAGAGGTGACAGGGAGCAGAGGCTCTGTAGGAGCTCTGCTCAGAAGGCAGGCCTGGGGTGAAGGCCGGAGCCAGAGAGGAGAAGAGAAGAAGGAGAAGGAAGGAAAGAGGAGAGACAGAGGAGTAGAAAGGCTCCAGAAACAAGGAGGCAGAAGGGACCCTTAGAGAGAGCAGAACGGACAGCAACCGTTGCAAACCCGCGTTATATTGGGTGAAGGGTCAGGTCGTGGAAGGGTACCGGATTCCCAAGTTGGTGGAGGTAAATTATCCCTCAGACAAAAACCGGGGGTCGTGATCATCTATTGGTGCGACCCCCCGCCAAACCTGCTAGGAAGGCACCATATAGGATAGCGGGAAACGGGGGCCAACGTTTGCCCGCAAAGATCCGCGGCAGCTGGACAAAAGTTTGGTCACTGGTGGGGCACGAGAGGCCAGAGAAAGGACAGAAGGGGGTCCTGTGCCATACTCCTGAATTGTCTGGGGGTTGACCGAGCCCCTCACCTGGTGGATACAGAACGGCTTGGGCAGTCACTGCTGACAGAAATGACATGGATAACAACTGCGAGTAAAACCCTGGACTGCATTATTGGACTTTGTGTTATTTATGCTGCGCCTGCACCATCACCCCCAGCATCCTCTTACACTGCCCTGAGGCTATACTCTTCCCGTGGGGAGTTGTCCTATCCCTCTGCTGCACACCAACACCAGCCTCAGTGGTCTGCCTTGCAGCGGCGGTTATCCCTGACCGCAATCCACGGGTGGCGTAGTCGGACATTCAAATCTATAAATAGACTGCCACAGCATTTGGTCTGACCACCCTGAGCCACGGCAACGGGTTGCCACTACTACCCCCATCATCGCACTAAAGCCCGGTTCCGGGTGCCCCACGGCCCAGGGGGCGAGTGAGCTTTTGGCGTAGTCAGCAGGATCGTGACCAACCCGCCACCAGCGGGTATTGCGTGCCTGAAAAGAGACTGTTTCACTGTATTAAAAATGGCGCCCGCCCCAGAAGAACTGACGCCATAATGTGCGCGCCAAAAGACAACAGGAAGTCACCTCCCATCGTGGGCCAGGTCCCAGAATAGCGCCAAAGAAGGAGCCCACCCCCAACAGCCATGAGTGCGGCTGTAGAGATGTCCATCAAAGTGGGGGGGCTGCCCCTGAGAGTGATTGTCAGCAGATTGCCCCAGGACCACCCCCAACAGGGGCAGAAAGAGAAGAAAACCGAGGGGCAGGGTGTGGTTTGGATCAGTCTCGCCAGACCACACCCGGAGATGGAGAGGAGCGTCAACTCCAGAACCCTGGCAAGCGGCCTGCTGCAGGCCGAGGCGTCCCCTTACAGCCTCATGGAGCTGATGGCTCAGCTCCCTGCAGAAGACCCTGAGTTCCTGCGGACTGCACTGGAGGAGCTGGACCGGAGGATGGTCCGAGCGCAGAGGGACGTCGTCGCTGGGTGGAGAGAGGAAGTGGCCTGGCGAGTAGCGGCCCGGCAGCAAGAGGCACTGTCAGCACTCGGCAGCGCGCCTGCCCCCGAGGACGGAGAGAGGAGACCGGAGGCCGATGCTGCAGAGGAGGCAAGTAAAGCGGACGCCCCGGCCCCGGGTCCTGACACCGTAGCCTTACCTCTGGATCCCGCCGCGGAGCCAGAAGTCCCGGGAGCTGCTGCAGCTTCCACGCTCCCGCCGCAAACACCTGGACCGCAAGCCGCGAGGACCGCCGCTGAACCACGCCCCCCGTCGTGCCCTCTGACCCCGGACGTGGTAGGAAGCGGCCCGCTCCAGGCCCGGTCGTAAGGCCTGACCACCCTAGGCGCCTCCCAACCGCGTGCGCCCCCGGTCTCGAAACCACCACCCCTGGGCGCGGACCTGTATGCCCAACTGTCCGGTCCGGATGGAGAGCCAGTCCCTCCACCACCTGGGTGGATCCACCCTAGTCTTCGGGAAAGCCTGCCCGCGGAGGCCGGAGCTCCTCTGCTTTCACTCCTGCCTGACCCACGGCCTGTTGAAGTTCCCCAGCTCCCGGTCGAGGAGGTCCAATATGAGTGGGACCCGACAGGAGAAGACCTCATGGGGTTCTCGCAGGAGACGCGGGCGGCCGCAGCCCGCAGACGGGAGTTCTGTCGCCGCCAGGTGGCGCAGTTCGAGCAGGAGAGGCGTACATGACGACAGAGACAGGAACAGCTGCAGGCCCGAAGCGCGGAGCAGAAGATGCGCGTCCGGCAGGACCCCCAGGCTGCGTGAGGTCCCAGAATCATCGGGACCGTAGTAAAGTTCCAGCAGGAGCAGGGATGGGGTTTCATCCGAGACTCAACCACGGACACGGATGTGTTTCTTTACCCGGAGAGATGTGGAGAGCCACCTGCCAGAAGGCCACCTGGAACGGGATCTGTTTCCAGGAGACTTGGTGTCCTACACCTGACACCGAGGCCTAAAGGGATGGTATGCCCTTCATGTCCAGAGGGTAAGAGAGGAGCAGCACCCTGAACCAGAACCCGAATATCAAGAGGACCCGGATGGGTCTGAAGATCAGTACGAGGAAGAAGGAGGAGCATCAGGAGGATACCGTTACTGATGAGCAAATGTGTACAAGGAACTGTTTTTGTTTCCCCCGTTGGGACTGTAGCCCGTTCAAAATGAACCCTCAAGTCACCTGGCTGAGGACTGAGAGCAGCCATCCCTCTTCCCCACCTGGCTGAGGACTGAGAGCAGCCATTCCCCTTCCCCATCCGGCCGAGGACTGGGAGCGGCCAATCCCTGTAAATAGTTGCGCTTCTTAAAGCGCCCCCTATTGGTTTTATAAAAGTACGGCAACGTCTACCTCTGGACAAAGCGTCCCTCATGTTTGAAAGTTGCTGAAGTTTTGCACTTAATAGAAAAATGGACACCTGGTCGCAAGTTGCAAAGTGGCTAGTGAAGAAGAGAGTTTACTTATATGAAAAGTTTTATATGCTGCTAAAAGAGTCACATAGTATTGAAAATGTTTTATATGATATATGACAAAAGAGTTCGGGTAATATTAAAAATGCAGTAAAATGTCTGGTAAAAAGAAAGTGTTTCCCATGAAGGGAAGTTGAATAATGCCGGCCGTTTTCTAATGTAAAAAATTTTTAAAAAGTTTTGCATGTCTTGTAAATAAAATGTTTTTGCTCTTTTCCAGCCCGAGGACGTGCTGTGGTTTACCAGGGGGGAATGTAGCGCCCCGAGGGTTCGGTTGCTACAGGGGTATTGCACCTCAACCAGAGGTCTGATATTCCACTCCCAGGTAAGGATGGAGTGTGGACCAGGGCTCAGTAGCTGCATACAACTGACCATGTCCCTGGCTGGAGTGGGGAGGGGGGAGAGAACCCCGTGATGTAGGAGCAGAAGGGGATGGTTTCTGGAGCATAGGAAGGAGCTCATTGGGTGCTGGTCACCTGAGCTCGTACACAGAGGCAGATAAAAGGTGGGAGCCATGTTAGTTGAGGAGTCGGGTCAGTTCAGTACAGTGGAGAGGTGACAGGGAGCAGAGGCTCTGTAGGAGCTCTGCTCAGAAGGCAGGCCTGGGGTGAAGGCCAGAGCCAGAGAGGAGAAGAGAAGAAGGAGAAGGAAGGAAAGAGGAGAGACAGAGGAGTAGAAAGGCTCCAGAAACAAGGAGGCAGAAGGGACCCTAAGAGAGAGCAGAACGGACAGCAACCATTGCAAACCCGCATTATATCGGGTGAAGGGTCAGGTCGTGGAAGGGTACCGGATTCCCAAGTTGGTGGAGGTAAATTATCCCTCAGACAGGGGTCGTGATCATCTATTGGTGCGACCCTCCACCAAACCTGCTAGGAAGGCGCCATATAGGATAGCGGGAAACGGGGGCCAACGTTTGCCCGCAAAGATCCGCGGCAGCTGGACAGAAGTTTGGTCACTGGTGGGGCACGAGAGGCCAGAGAAAAGACAGAAGGGGGTCCTGTGCCGTACTCCTGAATTGTCTGGGGGTTGACCGAGCCCCTCACCTGGTAGACGCAGCACGGCTTGGGCAGTCACTGCTGACAGAAATGGCATGGATAACAACTGTGAGTAAAACCCTGAACTGCATCATTGGACTCTGTGTTATTTATGCTGCGCCTGCACCATCACCCCCAGCATCCTCTTACACTGCCCTGAGGCTATACTCTTCCCGTGGGGAGTTGTCCTATCCCTCTGCTGCACACCAACACCAGCCTCAGCGGTCTGCCTTGCAGCGGCGGTTATCCCTGACCGCAATCCACGGGTGGCGTAGTCGGACATTCAAATCTATAAATAGACTGCCACAGCATTTGGTCTGACCACCCTGAGCCACGGGATCGGGTTGCCACTACTACCCCCATCATCGCACTAAAGCCCGGTTCCGGGTGCCACACGGCCCAGGGGGCGAGTCATAAACATTGTTGAGGAGCTGAACATCACAGCTCTGGTCACTGTGTAGTGGCTGCTACCTGGTGCTGCAGATCAGCTCCTATTACATGAATATTAGCTGACTTGCAGGACACACAGTACAGTGAATGGAGCAGTGATGTTCAGATCTTCAAACTATTTACATCTGAGCGTTGCAAACAACTGATGGGTAGAGCCAGTGCCGCGTGTCGGAGCCCACCGATCTGATATTTATAACCTATCCCCAGGATGGCAGCTCAGTAGATACCATACCAGGATGGGAGACATTATGCCAGAATGGGTACATTATACCAGAATGGGGACATTATATCAGAAGTAGGTCATTATGCCAGAATGTGAGACATGGTAACAGAATGGAGTGCATTGTACCAGGATGGGGGACATTAAACCAGGGCGAGGGACATTAAACCAGTATGATGGTTATTAAACCAGGATGGGGGGCATATACCAGGATGGGGACATTATACCAGAATGGGGACACTATACTAGTATGGGGACATTTTACCAAGATGAAGGACACTATATCAGAATGGGGACAATATATCAGAATGGGGACAATATACCAGAATGGGGACACTATACTAGTATGGGGACATTTTACCAAGATGAAGGACACTATATCAGAATGGGGACAATATATCAGAATGGGGACAATATACCAGGAAGGGGGACATTAAATCAGAATGGGGACATTATATCAGAATAGGGAAATTATACCAGAATTGGGGACATTATACCAGAATAAGGGACACTATACCAGAATGGGGTACACCATACCCGGGATGGGTGACACTATATCAGAATGGGGACATTATATCACAATGATGATGTTATACCAGGATGGGGGACATTATATCACAATGATGATATTATATCAGTATGGGGGATATTATAGCAGCATGGGGGACATTATGCCAGAACTGGAGATACTATACCAGGATGTGGGGCATTATACCAGCTTTGGGGACATTATAGCAGAATTGGGAGCATTACACCAGCATGGGGGATATTATACCAGGTTAGAGACATTATACCAAAATGGGGACACTATACCAGGATGGGGACATTAAACAAGAATGAAGGAAATGATGCCAGAATGGGGACATTACAAGACAGGGGCACAGGTGGGGGAAAATGTTATAACATAAGGCCCAGCATGTGGGAGATTATTACAAGAAGGAGCCAGGATGGGGGACATTACTACATAGGGAGAGAACACATATACTGTATCTTTATAGGATCCAGAACGCTACAAGGGCCCATACATCTGACCATCATGCAGGTGGGGGCCTATCAGACTCTAGTTACTCCACTGGGTGGGACCAGATCATTTCCAGGACTCATTGTTCTTTACATTGAAGATACATAGTTACATAGTTTATAAGGCCGAAAAAAGTCAAGCGTCCATCCAGTTCAGCCTATTTCTTGTGCACTGCAGCTATTCCGCAGCGTTAATCAAGGGGAAGGCAAAAAAAACCCATGCGGTATAGGCCAATTTACATCATTGAGGAAAAATTCACTTCCCGACTCCAATCTGGATTAGTTAACTATCACTAAGCATAAGATATAATTTTATTGTTCTCAAGAAAGGCGTCCAGGCCTCTCTTGAACTCATTAAGTGAGTTGGACATCACTACTTCCTCTCCCAGAGAGTTCCAGAGTCTCACGGCTCTGACCGTAAAGAATCCCCTTCTATGCTGGTGCAGGAACCTCCTTTCATCCAGACGCATAGTGTGCCCCCTCGTCTTTGTCACCATCCTTGGTATAAACAGGTCATGGGAGAGATCTCTGTACTGCCTCCTGATGTATTTATACATGTTTATGAGGTCTCCCCTAAGCCTTCTCTTTTCCAACGTAAATAGGCCTAATTTTGACAACCTCTCTGGGTATTCTAGTCCCTCCATTCCCTTTATTACCTTAGTCGCCCTCCTTTGTACCCTCTCTAGCTCCAATATGTCTTTCCTGAGCACAGAACTGTGCACAATATTCTAAGTGCGGCCTTACCAGCGCTTTATACAGAGGAAGAACAATGTTCTCATCATATGCCCCTATTCCTCTTCTGATGCATGCCATGACTCTATTTGCCTTCGCAGCTGCTGCCTGACACTGGGCACTCCAATTTAATTTGCTGTTAACCAAGACGCCCAGGTCCTTCTCCATGTCAGATTTCCCCAACGGTTTCCCATTTAATATGTATGGGTGACTGCTGTTTTTCTTTCCCATGTGCATGACCTTACATTTATCGTCATTGAACCCCATTTGCCATTTTTTGGCCCAACTCCCCAATTTATCTAAATCCTCCTGTAGCTGTGCCCTATCCTCATCTGTATTAACTACTTTACAAAGTTTAGTATCATCTGCAAATATTGCTATTTTACTATGCAACCCTTCCACTAGATCATTAATAAATATATTAAATAATATAGGGCCCAAGACAGACCCTTGAGGCCCCCCGCTAGTAACCCTGACACACCCTGAGCTTACTCCATTGATAACCACCCTCTGCTTTCTATCACTCAGCCAGCTATTTACCCACTTGCACACATTATCCCCCAGACCAAGCATTCTCATTTTATATACCAACCTTTTGTGTGGCACGGTATCAAACGCTTTGGAGAAGTCAAGGTATACAACATCCACTGACTCTCCCCGGTCCAGCTGCGAGCTCACCTCCTCGTAGAAGGCGATCAGGTTTGTTTGGCAGGAGCGATCCCTCATGAATCCATGTTGATATGGAGTTAGACAGTTATTATCATTAAGATATTCTACAATCGCATCTCTAAGAAATCCTTCAAACAATTTACCCACAACAGACGTTAAGCTGACTGGTCTATAGTTCCCATGGTCACTTTCAGACCCCTTTTTGAATATTGGTGCCACATTTGCTTGGCGCCAGTCTAGTGGGACAGTCCCTGTCCATAAAGAGTGCTTGAATATAACATACAGCGGTCTGTCTATCACATTACTTAATTCTTTTAGTACCCGGGGGTGTATGTCATCTGGGCCTGGTGACTTGTCTATTTTGATATTATTTAGGCGTTTCTGAACTTCCTCCTGGGTTAGGTGGGTGATATTTAGCGGAGGGTTTACTTTATCACTCTGCATTTCCTCCGATAAATTGTTTTCTTTTGTGAAAACAGTGGAGAAGAAGCTATTGAGTAGGTTTGCTTTACCCTCATCGCCCTCTATGATTTTACCCAGGTTATTTTTCAATGGGCCAACTCCATCAGTTTTAATCCTTTTACTGTTTATATAGTTAAAGAACAGTTTGGGATTCGTTTTACTTTCCTTGGCAATTAGTCTCTCTGTCTCCTCTTTTGCTATTCTTATTTGTTTCTTACAGATTTTGTTTTTTTCCCTATAAGATATTAGCGCTTCCTCGCTGCCTTCTTGTTTAAGTTTACCGAAAGCCCTTTTTTTGTTTTTCATTGCCCTCTTGACTTCCTTATTTAGCCACATTGGCTTCCTCCTATTCCTAGCCCTTTTATTCCCATAAGGTATGTACCTTCTACAGTGACTATGTAGGACTGTTTTGAAAATTTCCCATTTTCTATCCGTGCTCCTATTGCTGAAGATACTATCCCAGTCTATAAGGTGAAGGGCATCTCTTAGCTGATCAAACTTTGCCCTCCTGAAGTTCAGTGTTTTTGTGACTCCGTTGCTGGGCACCCTACTGAAGCACATGTGGAATTGTATAATGTTGTGGTCACTATTTCCCAGGTGCCCCCCGACCTGCACCTCAGTTATTCTGTCTGGCCTGTTAGTGACGCGCCCCTGGGCCTGTGTCGCGCTGCGTTGCGCACGCGGGAGCTTACCCGGAGCCGGATCTGTTTAGGGTTGTAGTCTCGTGGCGGTGACCCGGTCCGTGCCCAGGGAGTCAAACTGGACGGCAGTCTGTTAGCGGTAGAAAATGGTTGATGACTACGCCACCCGTTGAATGCAGCCAGGGGGCTGCTGCTGCAGGGCAGACCGCTGAGGCCGGTGGAAGGATGGTGCAGCGTGATAGTATAACCCCCAACGGGAGGGGTATGGCCTCAGGGCAGCCGACGTGGATGATGGGGGTAGCAGGAACCACTCAGAGACGGTATGGTAGCGTTCAGGGTCTTTACTGGTAACAACGATAGACCCTCCCGGAGTACTTGCTAGCGAACGGGGCCTGGTCAGTCCTTGAGCAGATGGGATCTCCCCTGGCCAGGCGTAGTTGTAGGCCTCCCAAGCTGACTGTACTCTTCTGGCTACCTTGCTAGAAGCTGATGTAAGTAGCCCACGTCCCTGAGTGTACCGTGTGGTGCTCACCCGTATGGCCGGTGACTCGGGCTTCTGGGCCAGGGGACCTGAAATCCCCTGCCTGACGGATTCTGCTGCTGGGTAGAAGTTAGTCCCCACAGCCTCGGACTCCGGGTCCGGTAAAGAATCTTCTTAGTCAGGGCGAGCTCTTTAGCTGCCAGCCCCTGACTCCTTGTGACTCTGCTGCTTCCTATGCTGCTCTTGTCTCTACTCTTCCTGGACTCACTAACCCTGCCTCAGCCCCGGGTTTATACAGGGGAAGTTCTTCCCCTCCCAAGGCTGGGCAGGAGGTGTGGCATGCACAGGATCCCTGACCAAAGGACCTCCCACCTGCTCTCAGACGTAATATCTCTATCACTGTGACAACCAGACCCCTGGGGTGTCACACTCCCCCCTAGTGAAATTTAGTACTCCGGGACTAAACACTTTTTGGAAAAATATAACAAGGTATATCAAAGAACAATAAAATACAATAAGGAAACACAATAAGATGGTCACGGATGTCCGCAACCGGGTGCAGTCTTTGAAGAAAAGCAAAGGTGTCCATTTCACCAACACAGGGAGACGTAACCAGGTAGGGGTCTGTCCTACCCCGAGTCCTTAACAGTCTCTAGTCCATCCTGGGTTACGCTCCAACTATATACAAAGGATTCCCGGTAAATCCACCGAAGACTCCTAAAAACAACTAGAAACACAAAATTACACACAAGCAACAATAAACAGGTAAACATTGTAAAACAACTTAAACATTTAGATCCTCCAACGTGCGGGTAACTGGCCTCTAGTGGCCCTAGTGGACCTACGGAGCTGACTGTCTGGCCCTGAACTACAGGGTGTAGGAGCTGTCAAGGGTAAACTGGGCAGCTGTCTACCGGCTCTTTGTCTCACTAGGGGTACGGCAGGCTCACTATAAGCAGAGGGTGGATTCTCCTGTTCCGCTTGGGTGGAGTCTTCTGCCTCCTGGACCGGCTGCTCTTCCAGCTCTACCCGTTGCTCCGTAGGTTCTTGGGATGATGGTTGGAGGAAGGTGAGTACGGGTACCACAACTGCACCATTGACTTGAGTCCAAGACCGAGGGAAGTCCCCGAGCACGGTACTAACCATATCTTCCCTTTCTTCCACGGGTCGATGGTCTTCCTGTTCCTCCTCAGGGTTCCTCAGTTGTTCCGGGCACTTCTTCAGGTGGTCCCGGGATACAATGGCTGTGGTTTCCCCTCCGTCTTTACTGATGGTACAGACCTTCGGGTTCTCGTGGCTTGAGGGCAGTACGGTGTACGGGTCCTTCTCCCACTGGTCGTCCAACTTGTGGAGCCGTCTCTTCCTCTTCAAGACCTGCTCTCCGGGTACCAGGGGAACAGCGGGAGCATACTGGTTGTAAGTCTTCTCTTGTCTTTCCCTAGCCTGACAGAGACTTCGCTCCACGCTCTCCTGTACTTTCCGGTACTGCTGCTGCCTCTCTGTGTCCCAGTCCGTTTCTGGTGAAGTGTCCTCGGGCGTCAGGACTCCCATTTCCAGGTCAACAGGTAACTTACCAGGTCTTGCCCTCATTAGGTAAGCCGGGGTACAGTTGGTGGAACCTACCGGGATGTGGTTGTATAGGTCCACCAGATCGGGCAACTTCTCAGGCCACAGACTGCGTTCTTCCAGGGGCAACGTTTTTAGAAGATCCATTACCACCTGGTTCATTTTCTCACAAAGTCCATTAGTTTGCGGATGGTAGGGTGTCGTCCTTATCTTCCGGCAGCCATACAGATTGCAGAATTCCTGGAAGACCTCCGCTTCAAAGGCAGGTCCCTGGTCCGTCAGCACTTGGTCCGGGTACCCGTGTGGACGGCAAAAGTGCTGCTGGAAGGCTCTAGCTGCTGTTCGAGCCGTTAAGTCCTTGACGGGGACGACAACCAGAAACCGGGAGTAATGATCCACGATGGTTAACGCGTAGACGTAGCCACTTCTGCTGGGGGTCAGTTTTACATGATCCAAGGCTACCAGTTCCAACGGTTGCCGGGTGACGATGGACTGCAGGGGAGTCTTCTGGCTGGCCCGGTCCTTCCTTCTCAGATTGCACGGGCCACAGTCTCTGCACCACTTCTCGATGGTTCCCCTCATGCCTACCCAGTGGAACCGCTCGCGCAGCAGGAACTCCAGCTTTTTCCACCCGAAGTGTCCAGCTCCGTCGTGGTATGCCTCCATCACCATGGCTGCGTCTCTTCGTGGCACCACTACTTGCCAGAGTAGTTCATGCGTCCTGGAGTTAACCATTCTGCGGCACAACTTCCCCTTGTAAAGGAACAGTCGACTCTTCTCTGCCCATAGTTGTTTGGCTTCCTCTGGAGCGTCTGATTCCAGGCTAGCCTCCGGGCGAGTCAGCATCTCCTTCACCAGTCGGACGGCAGGGTCGCTGTCTTGCGTTTCCGCCCAGTTGTAGTGAGGTAAGGGGTTCAACGTAGCAGCCTGCTTACTCCTTACCCGGTGGGAATACTGGATAGTCCCATGACGGTGGAACGCAGGGAGTTCAACTTCTTCCAGTCCCTCCGGATCTTCTCCTCCGTCCGGCAGGTTGGGCATCCTGGACAGGGCGTCCGCGTTGGTATTGGAGCGCCCTGCCCGGTATTTAATTGTGAACTCGTAGTTGGACAGACGGGCCATCCACCTCTGCTCCAGGGCACCGAGTCTTGCCGTGTCCAGGTGTGTCAGCGGGTTGTTATCCGTGTATACGGTGAACCGGGAAGAAGCGAGGTAATGCCTAAAGCGCTCGGTGACTGCCCATACCACGGCCAGGAACTCTAGCTTAAATGAGCTGTAATTTTCGGGGTTCCTTTCGGTGGGTCGCAGTTTTCGGCTGGCATAGGAGATTACTCGTTCTCTCCCCTGCTGAATCTGGGACAGTACGGCTCCTAGCCCGATGTTACTGGCGTCGGTGTAGAGGATGAAGGGCTGGCTATAGTCCGGGTACGCCAAGATTTCATCCCCCGTGAGGGCCATCTTCAGCTGGCGGAAGGACTCTTCTTCTAGCTTTTCCCATTTGAAGGGCGGCTTCTGGTTCTTGGCCTTCCGGGACTGGCCTATCAGGAGGTCCTGCATAGGTGCTGCCTTTTTGGTGAAACCGGGAATAAACCTTCGGTAGTAGCCTACCAACCCTAGGAACTGCCGCACTTCTTTTACGCTGGAGGGGCTTGGCCATCCCTTAATTGCGGTGATCTTATCGGGGTCGGGAGCCACTCCGTCAGCGCTCACCACGTGTCCCAGGTATTGCACCTTTGGTTTCAGGAGGTGACACTTGGAGGGTTTCACCTTTAGGCCGTAACTCGCCAGAGCTTCGAACACCTCCGCCAGGTGTTTCAGGTGGTCCTCATAAGTTTTGGAGTATACGATGACATCGTCCAGGTACAACAGGACCGTCTCGAAGTTTCTGTGGCCCAGACAGCACTCCATTAATCGTTGGAAGGTTCCTGGGGCGTTGCAGAGTCCGAACGGCATGCAGGTGAACTCGCTAAGTCCCATCGGGGTGGTGAATGCGGTCTTCTCCCGGTCCGCCTCTGCTACAGGAACCTGCCAGTACCCGCTAGTGAGATCCAAGGTAGAGAAGAAGTTAGCAGATCTTAAAGCAGCCAATGACTCCTCTATCCTTGGTAAGGGGTACGCATCCTTGTGTGTGATACGGTTGATTTTCCGGTAATCTACACACATCCTCATGGTGTTGTCTTTCTTTTTGACTAAAACTAGTGGGGCTGCCCAGGGGCTACAGCTATCCCGGATTACCCCAGCCTCCTTCATGTCTCTAAGCATCCCCTTGGCGTGTTGGTAATGTGCAGGGGGTACGGGTCGATACCTCTCTTTTATGGGAGGATGATCTCCCGTGGGGATGCGGTGTTCTACCCCCTTGACTCGCCCGAAGTCTAACGGGTGTTTACTAAACACTCTCTCATACTCTTGAACCACCCGATAGACTCCTTGTTTCTGGTGTGAGGGAGTGGAGTCAGTACCCAGATGTAGTTGCTGACACCAGTCCTCCATGTCTTTCTTAGAGCCGTTACCTTCCTCCGGGTGAGATGGAGGCAAGGGTTCCACAGATTGTATAGAATTTTGATTAGTGGTATATAATTTGGCTAGCGTGGCATACCGGGGCAGGTACACTTCCCTCTCCCCGATATTTATTATGCGAACGGGCACCCTCCCATGGCGTACATTGACCACCCCCCGTGCTGTCAAAATGGTGGGCCTACTGTCTGAGTAAACTGGTTCTACCATTGCCTGGTAATCTCTACCTCTCAGACCAATAGCTGCCCGGCACCAAATCATCATTTCACTTTTTGGGGGCATGGCAATAGGAAAAGGGTCACACATTCTTACGCTACCAATCTCACCGCCGGAGAGTTCCACTTGTTGCCGTTGCATCAGTGCCCGGATCTCTTTCTGGAGCACCCGCTGCTCGCCGGAGCTGGCATTCTTGGCAACCTGCTGTAAAAGGAAAATCACCTCTGCAAGACAATTTTCAATTACATTAGTTCCTAGAGTTATTTTTGGGTGACTCTCATGTTTGTCAATATCTACAATGATCAGTCCCTGTGCGGCCAGTTCGACTCTACCAATTTTGATGGTCACCTCTTTAAATCCGATCTGTGGCACGGGCTGACCATTGCTGGCGATGATACTCAAGTCGTCGTCAGGGTAGCGGGTAATATCCGAGTCATTCCAGTACTGCTTGAAGAGCACGTACGGGATGGTGGTGACCTGTGACCCGGTGTCCAGTAGGGCACTCATGGGAATGCCATCCAGTACCACAGGCAAGACTGGACGTCCTCCCACATATCTGTCGCGCCAGTTCGATGGGCCTGGTGATCTTTTTCCTGGGGGTTGGCCCTCTACCCCAGGTTGTGCCCGTTTAAAGAACAGTACCTTTCCATATGTCCGGGTTGATTGCAGCGGCGGCAGATGGGTCGTCCGTCCTCGCTGTATCGGTCACTGGGTCTTCCTCTGGCCGGTGGGGTCCTCCTTGGTCGACGCCACGGGATGTCCTCCGGTCCGGATGCCAGCTGGATCTTCCCTGGAGTGGAAACCTGTAAAGACTGCACAGTTCGGGTTAGCGCAGCAACGCTTTTAGCTAGCTCTTGGACCTGATGGTGTAGGTCTGGAGCCGGGTCATTGTCCAAAGCCTGCGCATCAGCTCCCACAGGCCCTGCTGACAAGGGCGCCGCCTCCTGGTAGTAAGTGGTAGTGGGGCGTCTGTGGGTCACAACGCCACCTGGTGCCGGTTCTCGGAGCACCCGGATGGCTCTGTCCTTGAACTGTGCAAATTCTAGATGAGGGTCCTGTAAGGCCATTGCCCGCAACTGGGTGCGGTGGGCATTGCAATATAAACCCTCTATAAATTGTTCGGTCAACAGCCTGTCCTCGTTTCCCACTCCATTAGGGTCGGTCTGCTTAATGGCCCTCAGGGCCTCTTGTAGGTTGAGTGCATAGTCCCTTATACTCTCATGCGCTCGCTGCTTGCACCCGTAGAATCTAAGTTTAATCTCGGCTGAGGTGCGGGTATCAAAGGTGTCCTTCAGCCGGGTTAGTATCCCTGCGACAGTCTTCCTCCCAGGTGGCCAGGATTTTACTTCCCTTTTGGCTGCCCCAGTTAGTTGGGCCACCAGGATGCTCACTTTTTGCTCTTCTGTGAGGGAGTACACCTGGAAGAGGCTATCCAGCTTTTCTCTAAAGTCATGCAGGGTATGTGACTCCCCTGAGTACTGGGGTAGCCAAGCTGCTCCCGGGATATAGGGCATGGTGAAGGGCATAACTGCAACAGCGGTAGCGCTGGCGGGGGTTGAGGCAGTGGAGCTCTCCTCCGTATCCGACATCTTCCTCCCCCCTAGTGGACCGTGGCCTACCTTGCGATGATCCTGTTCCGTAGGCCGCGGCTCCGCAGTGGATCGTCAGGGTTGAGGACCTTCCGTCGCGCTCCTGTGACGTCGGCGTCTGCTGGGCTCCTTCCAGGACCTTACGTAACGTCCGGACGTGAGGCGGGGCTTCAGTTCTCGCGCGCTTTCGGAGTCCACGCCCCTCTTCTTCCCGCGCGGCGTCCTCAAGATGGCGTCCAATGGCGGGAAAACTCCACGGATGGCGGGAAGAAGGCTGAAGATGGCGCCGGATGGCGGGAAACTTCACCGATGGCGGGAAGAAGGCTGAAGATGGCGCCGGATGGCGGGAATCTTCACCGATGGCGGGAATCTTCACCACTGGTAAGTTTGAACAGTCTTTGCTTTTCAGGCACGCAGTACCCGGTGGTTGCGGGCACGTGATCCTGCCGACTACGCCAAAGTTGACGCGCCCCTGGGCCTGTGTCGCGCTGCGTTGCGCACGCGGGAGCTTACCCGGAGCCGGATCTGTTTAGGGTTGTAGTCTCGTGGCGGTGACCCGGTCCGTGCCCAGGGAGTCAAACTGGACGGCAGTCTGTTAGCGGTAGAAAATGGTTGATGACTACGCCACCCGTTGAATGCAGCCAGGGGGCTGCTGCTGCAGGGCAGACCGCTGAGGCCGGTGGAAGGATGGTGCAGCGTGATAGTATAACCCCCAACGGGAGGGGTATGGCCTCAGGGCAGCCGACGTGGATGATGGGGGTAGCAGGAACCACTCAGAGACGGTATGGTAGCGTTCAGGGTCTTTACTGGTAACAACGATAGACCCTCCCGGAGTACTTGCTAGCGAACGGGGCCTGGTCAGTCCTTGAGCAGATGGGATCTCCCCTGGCCAGGCGTAGTTGTAGGCCTCCCAAGCTGACTGTACTCTTCTGGCTACCTTGCTAGAAGCTGATGTAAGTAGCCCACGTCCCTGAGTGTACCGTGTGGTGCTCACCCGTATGGCCGGTGACTCGGGCTTCTGGGCCAGGGGACCTGAAATCCCCTGCCTGACGGATTCTGCTGCTGGGTAGAAGTTAGTCCCCACAGCCTCGGACTCCGGGTCCGGTAAAGAATCTTCTTAGTCAGGGCGAGCTCTTTAGCTGCCAGCCCCTGACTCCTTGTGACTCTGCTGCTTCCTATGCTGCTCTTGTCTCTACTCTTCCTGGACTCACTAACCCTGCCTCAGCCCCGGGTTTATACAGGGGAAGTTCTTCCCCTCCCAAGGCTGGGCAGGAGGTGTGGCATGCACAGGATCCCTGACCAAAGGACCTCCCACCTGCTCTCAGACGTAATATCTCTATCACTGTGACAACCAGACCCCTGGGGTGTCACATTAGTTAATATTAAGTCTAAAAGGGCCGTCCCTCTAGTTGGCTCCTGCACAAGTTGTGACAAATAATTGTCTTTGATAATTGATAGAAACCTGTTTCCTTTCTGAGATCTACAGCTTTCGGTTTCCCAGTCTATATCGGGGTAGTTGAAGTCCCCCATAATAATCACCTCGTTATTTTTTGCTACTTCGTCTATTTGTCTCATTAATAGACTTTCCGTGGCTTCTGCTATATTTGGTGGTTTATAACAGACTCCTATGATAATTTTATTATTGTTTTTTGCCCCATGTATCTCCACCCATAAGGACTCGACCTCCTCATTTCCCTCCCATACATCCTCCCGTATTGTAGGCTTTAGACACGTCTTTACATATAGACAGACTCCACCCCCTTTCCGATTTCTTCGATCCCTTCTAAACAGACTGTAACCCTGTAAGTTAACTGCCCAGTCATAGCTTTCATCTAACCATGTCTCGGTTATTCCCACTATGTCATAGTTACCTGTAGATATTTCTGCTTCCAGTTCATCCATCTTGTTTGTCAGGCTTCTGGCATTTGCTAGCACGCAGTTTACACGATTTTGTTTTGTTCCAATCTTCTCCCTGTGGATTGTATTACAAATTTTCTTACCTCCTTTCCAAGTATCTTGTCTTGGAACTTCTTTGTCGCACTTCATATCTTTCATTAGTATGTTCTCTGGCTTCATGTTCGTGTCCGGCGTTTTTCTTCCCATCCCCTCTTCTTCTAGTTTAACTCCCTCCTGATGAGTGTTGCGAGTCTCCTGGCGAATGTGTGTTTCCCGGGTTTGTTGAGGTGTAGTCCGTCTCTGGCAAGGAGTCCATCATAGAGGTAATTCACACCGTGGTCCAGGAATCCAAATCCTTGTTGTCTGCACCATCGTCTCAGCCAGTTGTTCACATCAAGGATCCTGTTCCATCTCCTGACGCCATGCCCGTCTACTGGAAGGATAGAAGAAAAAACTACCTGCGCATCCAGTTCTTTTAATTTCTTCCCCAATGCTTCAAAGTCCTTGCAGATTGTCGGTAGGTCCTTCTTTGCCGTGTCATTGGTGCCAACATGTATCAGAAGAAATGGGTTGACATCCTTGGAACTGATGAGCTTCGGTATCCTATCGGTAACATCCTTGATCTTAGCCCCTGGGAGGCAGCATACTTCTCTTGCGGTTATGTCCGGTCAGCAGATAGCTGCTTCTGTTCCTTTCAGTAGTGAGTCTCCCACCACCACCACTCTTCTTCCCTTCTTGGCTGTCCTTTTTCTTGTCGCTTCTGGGTGTTTCTGGGTGCTCTTTTCTTTTTTGCTTGCTGGTAGTTCCTCATCCTTAGGTGTGCCATCTTCATCTTCATCCTCCACAAGTCCTTAAGCTGCCAGGATCAAGGCTGGCTCCACTGTGGGGAGCTGAGGCAGGAGCAGGACTGTGTTATACAGCCACACTTCTGCCGCAGATCTTGTAAGAGCCCTGACAGGACCTGCCTGATGATAATGTGTCCTATAGAGCAGGTCTTGGTACCGGACTGCCCTGTACATATTTACCACTAGCTGGGAACCAGTTACTTACTGTTACGGGTCTGGGTGGTGGAACCTCTGTGCCGAGGTGCAAGGAGGGACCCAGAGGGGCGTGACTAAGTATCCACCCAAACCGACCCTGGTCGCACGGCAGCAAACGACACCGTGACCAGGGAGGATCCGGGCTGAGGGACCAGGTGCTACTCTGGGGACGACCTTGTAAGAGAGCAGGTGGCTCCCACGGGTCAGATGGCTGGGACTGACCGGTATGGCGGATGGACACGGCAAGCAGGCGGAAGTCTCTGGTAGCAGACAGGTGGTCACAGTTCGAGGAAGCAGGGCAATTAGCAGTCTTTAGTTTTACCAGGAAGGTGGTCACAGCAAGTGACGGCCGGGTCTCCAGGCAGGCTGGCAGGAAACAGGCAGGTGCTCCCAGGTGAGCGGGCAGACAGACGAGGCGGGTACCTGGCGGGTAACTGGTGGGCGCTCCTAGGTGAGCCGGCAGACAGACGAGGCAGGTAGCTGGCAGGTAACAGGTGGCCACGGCAAGTGACGGCTGAGCGGGTAAGAGTCTCTTGCCTGGCAGGCAGGTGGTCACGGCAAGTGACGGCTGAGCGGGTAAGAGTCTCTTGGCTGGCAGGCAGGTGGTCACGGCAAGTAATGGCAGAGCAGGTAA
Organism: Phyllobates terribilis; assembly: GCF_046119375.1. NCBI lineage: Eukaryota > Metazoa > Chordata > Amphibia > Anura > Dendrobatidae > Phyllobates > Phyllobates terribilis. The sequence goes on from NW_027363835.1 coordinate 311,809, forward strand.
GAGTCTCTAGGCTGACAGGCAGGTGGTCACAGCAAGTGACGGCGGAGCCTCCAGGTAGTCTAGCAGGCGGGTAGCAGGTGAGCGCTCCCAGGTGAGCGGGCTAGCAAGTACGGCAGGTAGCAGGCAGGTAACTGGCAGGTGCTTCCTGGTCCGCAGGTGGACTTGCCCATAGACAGACTGGCAGATGCAGGAGACAGACTGTCGGGCTGAAGGGAAGACACGCAGGCAGACAGGACTGGTAGTCAGGCTGGAAACGGGACCTTAGGGCTGAAGCAGAGGTGAGTATGCTTTGCAAAAACTTTGCTCGGGCACCTCCATTTTGGAGAAGGAGCCTTATATATGGGAGGTCCTCCGCAAATTGGCCGGGGACTCCTTAGGACGGCGCACGCGGTCCCTTTAAGAGAGGGGGAGCACGCGCGCGCGCCCTAAGCACACTGCCAGGGAAAGAGCGCACGCCGGCAGCAGTGGAGAGAGAAGCGCTGGAGGACGCCGCGCCAGGAGTGGGGAGGTGAGAGGGAAGGCGTCTCTGCCTAGCAAGGGGCAGAGATGCCGATGCTACACTTACAAGGTCTAGTTTCGGATGTGTTTCCAGGATCTGTAGTTATCAGCATTTTATCCTTAAGGCCGAGTTATAATATCACTGTAACACTCTCGCCCTGTACCTGTATACCTGCCCTGTGTGCTGCACAAAAGTATATAACAAAATGTGTGTACACAGATATCTATCTCCTGAATGGTATTACTGCTAGATCTCCTGTACATAGAAATATGAGGTTCTTAGCGCACATTTTGAGCAAATTGTGCGAGCCCATCTGCCAACGTCAAGGCGACCTCTTCAGATGGGTCCCTACACTAACATTATACTAACTTACTAACTGGGACTAGTTTTTTGTATTATTATTATTACCACCATTTTTACTATTTATTATTATTGCATTAATGCAATTAATTGTAACTGTTATAAAACTAATTAAAAAAAGGTAATTCTAATTTTTTTTTTATTATTCTTGTGATTCTAATAATGGTATTACTAAAATCCCTATGCCTAAAGCTGTTGATCCAGAAGAAGGCAAAAACCCCAGGACACCTTCAGCCAATTTGTGTCACAGGGGAAAAATTCCTTCTTGACCCCGGGAAAAGGCGATCAGTCCTAGGACCCTGGATCAAACCTAATAATGTTGTTACAAGTTATATAATATTACACTAATTATTGTACTACTGGAGTTATTTTAATTTGTATTTATAAATCTATTTGATATGGTTATTATTACATTGTGCTATCTTATTACAGTATTATTATTCTTTCCTATCACTACTAATACTGCCCTATACCTACAGTGTTGATCCAGAAGAAGGCAAAAACCCCAGGACACCTTCAGCCAATTTGTGTCACAGGGGAAAAATTCCTTCTTGACCCCGAGAAAAGGCGATCAGTCCTAGGACCCTGGATCACACAGCTATTCTACCTACTACTATTACTACTGTTATTTTATTACTTTCTTACTATTATCACTAGTATTATTACTCATATTACACTAATACGGATATACTACCACTATATTACTACCATCCCTTTCCCCCTAGGGATCTTAAGGTGCAGTTCTGTCCTCCTCTTCCTATTCTGTCCTCCTCCTCTTCCATCCTCCTCCACTTCCATCCTCCTCCTCTTCCGTCCTCTTCCTCTTACGTCCTCCTCGTCTTCCGTCCTCCTCCTCTTCCGTCCTCCTCCTCTTCCGTCCTCCTTCTCTTCCGTCCTCCTCCTCTTCTGTCCTCCGCCTCTTCCGTCCTCCGCCTCTTCTGTCCTCCGCCTCTTCCGTCCTCCGCCTTTTCTGTCCTCCGCCTCTTCCATCCTCCTCCTCTTCCGTCCTCTTCCTCTTACGTCCTCCTCCTCTTCCGTCCTCCTCATCTTCCATCCTCCTCCTCTTCCGTCCTCCTTCTCTTCCGTCCTCCGCCTCTTCCGTCCTCCGCCTCTTCTGTCCTCCGCCTCTTCCATCCTCCGCCTCTTCCGTCCTCCGCCTCTTCCGTCCTCCTCCTCTTCCATCCTCCTCCACTTCCGTCCTCCTCCTTTTCCGTCCTCCTCCTCTTCTGTCCTCCTCCTCTTCCGTCCTCCGCCTCTTCCGTCCTCCGTCTCTTCCGTCCTCCGCCTCTTCCGTCCTCTTCCTCTTCCGTCCTCCTCCTGAGACGTAATAAATAGCATTAAAGCTGCAGTAATTGTTTATAATATATATATATATATACACTGCTCAAAAAAATAAAGGGAACACTCAAATAACACATCCTAGATCTGAATGAATGAAATATTCTCATTGAATACTTTGTTCTGTACAAAGTTGAATGTGTTCACAACAAAATCACACAAAAATCATCAATGGAAATCAAATTTATTAATCAATGGAGGCCTGGATTCGGAGTCACCCCAAAATTAAAGTGGAAAAACACACTACAGGCTGATCCAACTTTGATGTAATGTCCTTAAAACAAGTCAAAATGAGGCTCAGTGTTGTGTGTGGCCTCCACGTGCCTGTATGACCTCCCTACAACGCCTGGACATGCTCCTGATGAGGTTGCGGATGGTCTCCTGTGGGATCTCCTCCCAGACCAGGACTAAAGCATCCGCCAACTCCTGGACAGTCTGTGGTGCAACATGACGTTGGTGGATGGAGTGAGACATGATGTCCCAGATGTGCTCAATGGGATTCAGGTCTGGGGAACGGGTGGGCCAGTCCATAGCTTCAATGCCTTCATCTTGCAGGAACTGCTGACACACTCCAGCCACATGAGGTCTGGCATTTGGCACAACCCCCATCTGTGGACGTCTGGCCCTCATCCCACTCTCATGGAGTCGGTTTCTAACTGTTTGTGCAGACACATGCACATTTGTGGCCTGCTGGAGGTCATTTTGCAGGGCTCTGGAAGTGCTCCTCCTGTTCCTCCTTGCACAAAGGCGGAGGTAGGGGTCCTGCTGCTGGGTTGTTGCCCTCCTATGCCCCCCTCCACATCTCCTGGTGTACTGGCATGTCTCCTGGTAGCGCCTCCAGCCTCTGGACACTACGCTGACAGATGCAGCAAACCTTCTTGCCACAGCTCGCATTGATGTGCCATCCTGGATGAGCTGCACTACCTGAGCAACTTCTGTGGGTTGTAGAGTCCGTCTCATGCTACCACGAGTGTGAAAGCACAACCAACATTCAAAAGTGACCAAAACATCAGCCAGAAAGCATTGGTACTGAGATGTGGTCTGTGGTCCCCACCTGCAGAACCACTCCTTTATTGAGTGTGTCTTGATAATTGCCAATAATTTCCATCTATTGTCTTCCATTTGCACAACAGCATGTGAAATTGATTGTCAATCAGTGTTGCTTCCTAAGTGGACAGTTTGATTTCACAGAAGTTTGATTTACTTGGAGTTACATTCTGTTGTTTAAGTGTTCCCTTTATTTTTTTGAGCAGTGTGTATTTTCTCATGTCCATGTATTTACTACTAAAAGTAATTTTTTACATTTAGGTTTCATTAAGTGTTTTTCACCGGCTATTACAGACTTATTGTTTCCCTGCACATTCAAGTTTTGTGTTTTCTTTGGGCATAGATCAGCTAAAAGGCACTCAGGAAAAAAAAAACAGATGAAAGATCTACAAACTCTCCCTTAAGACTAAGGAGCTCACTGATAGATTCTCAGTTAGCTAATTTTGCAGCCAGCAATAGACAGTGCAGCACAGATGCTACAGAAGGCAACATTTTTAATGAAACTAAATTACAGAAATCAATTTTAGCCCCAAATACTTGCATTAAAGTAAAAAAAATGGCCGTAAAGCAGGACAACCGCTTTAACTCCTTACCAACATCTGCCGTACGTGTCTGGTATAAGTCAGTAGCGGGTGTATGGAGCAGAGTCAGCTCGCCCCGTACATGGCAGATAATGGCTGTGACAAACAACCAGGACCTGCCTCTAAGAGCTGCGAGTGGAGCGAAGATCTGCCCACCACTGTTAACCTGTTCAGTGCTGCTGTCAATCTCTAACAGCAGCATTAACAGCGCGCCGGCATTGGGACGCATCGTTCCATGCGCCCACCGGCGCTCCTGTGACGCGATCACAGGGCGCAGATGGACTGCTATGACATCCGGGGGTCTGCTGAAGCCTCCGTGCCTGTCATCATAAAACTTAATTTGGGCTGTAAAGAAGAAAGTGGTTTTGCTATATGGAGCATTACTGTGGTATCGCTGTATATAGCACAAGCAATCAGATGATGTATACAAATACAGTGAAAAATATATATATACAGTACAGACCAAAAGTTTGGACACACCTTCTCATTTAAAGATTTTTCTGTATTTTTATGACTATGAAAATTGTACATTCACACTGAAGGCATCAAAACTATGAATTAACACATGTGGAATTATATACTTAACAAAAAAGTGTGAAACAACTGAAAATACGTCTTATATTCTAGGTTCTTCAAAGTAGCCATCTTTTGCTTTGATGACTGCTTTGCACACTCTTGGCATTCTCTTGATGAGCTTCAAGAGGTAGTCACCGGAAATGGTTTTCACTTCACAGGTGTGCCCTGTCAGGTTTAATAAGTGGGATTTCTTGCCTTATAAATGGGGTTGGGACCATCAGTTGTGTTGTGCAGAAGTCTGGTTGATACACAGCTGATAGTCCTACTGAATAGACTGTTAGCTGCTTTTTTCTTGCCATAATACAAATTCTAAGTAAAGAAACACGAGTGGCCATCATTACTTTAAGAAATGAAGGTCAGTCAGAGCGAAAAATTGGGAAAACTTTGAAAGTGTCCCCAAGTGCAGTTGCAAAAACCATCAAGCGCTACAAAGAAACTGGCTCACATGAGGACCGCCCCAGGAAAGGAAGACCAAGAGTCACCTCTGCTTCTGAGGATAAGATTATCCGAGTTACCAGCCTCAGAAATCGCAGGTTAACAGCAGCTCAGATTAGAGACCAGGTCAATGCCACACAGAGTTCTAGCAGCAGACACATCTCTACAACAACTGTTAAGAGGAGACTTTGTGCAGCAGGCCTTCATGGTAAAATAGCTGCTAGGAAACCACTGCTAAGGACAGGCAACAAGCAGAAGAGGCTTGTTTGGGCTAAAGAACACAAGAAATGGACGTTAGACCAGTGGAAATCTGGGCTTTGGTCTGATGAGTCCAAATTTGAGATCTTTGGTTCCAACCACCGTGTCTTTGTGCGACGCAGAAAAGGTGAACGGATGGACTCTACATGCCTGGTTCCCACCGTGAAGCACGGAGGAGGAGGTGTGATGGTGTGGGGGTGCTTTGCTGGTGACACTGTTGGGGATTTATTCAAAATTGAAGGCATACTGAACCAGCATGGCTACTACAGCATCTTGCAGCGGCATGCTATTCCATCCGGTTTGCGTTTAGTTGGAACATCATTTATTTTTCAACAGGACAATGACCCCAAACACACCTCCAGGCTGTGTAAGGGCTATTTGACCAAGAGGGAGAGTGATGGGGGGCTACGCCAGATGACCTGGCCTCCACAGTCACCAGACCTGAACCCAATCGAGATGGTTTAGGGTGAGCTGGACCGCAGAGTGAAGGCAAAAGGGCCAACAAGTGCTAAGCATCTCTGGGAACTCCTTCAAGATTGTTGGAAGACCATTTCCGGTGACTACCTCTTGAAGCTCATCAAGAGAATGCCAAGAGTGTGCAAAGCAGTCATCAAAGCAAAAGGTGGCTACTTTGAAGAACCTAGAATATAAGAGATATTTTCAGTTTTTTCACACTTTGTTGTTAAGTATATAATTCCACATGTGTTAATTCATAGTTTTGATGCCTTCAGTGTGAATGTACAATTTTCATAGTCTTGAATAATACAGAAAAATCTTTAAATGAGAAGGTGTGTCCAAACTTTTGGTCTGTACTGTATATATATGTGTATTTATTAAAACCCCACACATTCAACTCGCCTCCCACTAAAAATAAAGATAATAAAAATATACACATTTGTGGTATGGTCTCTTTCAGAGAAATACAATCTATCCAAATATAAAAAACAAACGATCAGTGAACACAGAAAAAAATTCAAAAAGCCCAAATTACATTTTTTTCGTTCGCCACAATACTACAGAAAATCCTGTAAGAAGCGATGACCATGTCATATGTGTCCCAAAATGTTATCAATAAAGTCCTCTTGCCCTTCAAAAAATAAGCCCCCACACAGCTCCATCAACCCGAAAACTGAATATGTTATGGGTCTCAGAAAAAATGGTGACACCATAAAAAAAAGTTTTTTCTTTTGCCAAAACTCTTGGAGAAGTTTGGTCTTGCTGTAATCACACTGAGGAGTAGGATCTTATTACCAGGTCATTTTCACCACACTATGTGCGCCGTTAAAACCCTTCCCAGATAAACAGGGTCAGGCTTTTTTTTCCTCGCACTTTTACTGCACTTGGAATGTTTTTCCCGTTTTCTAGTACTATGTGGTAAATGAATGGTGGGATTTATAAGTACCGCTCATCCTACAAAATAACAAGACCTCACACTATGTGGACAGACATGTAAAAGTTATAGCCCTTGGAAAAAGCGAAGGAAAAAACAGAAAAAAACATCAATTGGTTCTGTTGGGAAGGGGTAAAGCTGAAGAAACACATGTAACAGCAGAATATGGAGGAAGGTGAGATATCACAGGCTGGTGGATACTACCTGCTCCATCGCTGGCAGAGTAACCCATCCCCATGGTGGCCGCTGATATCTTCTCTTGTAGAAACGGATCCAAAATCTATAAAACATGGGGAACAGTCAGCAGAGGGTTTGGTGATTGGCTCATATTGGCGATATACCCAGGGGCATTACTGGGCACAGGGAAGATTGGGAATGAATAGGATTGGCTGTTAGATATGTGATCTCTTCCATTAAAGGGGATGTCTAGTTGGAACAAGTTATCACTGATCTCTGGATAGGTGATGACCTGTCCCAGTGGGAGCACCTCTTTATTATGTGGTATATATGGAGGATATGATATCATGCAGAGTTCTAGCAGTATTACACTTCGGTCCGTTCTGCGTGCATCTGGACCATTCCCTATGGAGGAGCGGAGCTGGGGATAAATATCAGGATCTCGTCGCTGGATCCATCCAGATGGGAGATGTAACGAGTGCGGCGCCCCCCACTGGTGTCTCAGCGTATCATGTGTTGGGGAATAATAACTTATTGTCTGGTAAATGTGCTGATTCCTGTCAGTTGTGGTCGCTGAGTGCGTGTGATGGGATGTGGCTCCGTCCGTTATATTATATCACGTCTTATACCTATAATCTCGCTGATCGCAGGTGTCTGTCTTCACACTCAGATGAGATGGAACAAACTGACCATATAGAACTTTTTTTTTTTTTTCCAAATTCAAACCGAGCAATCCTATTGGCTGAGTATGAATGCAGTTACCATGGTGACAGAAGTAGCTGCAGATTTAAAGGGACAAGATACTAATATTGTACTAAAGTGTATTTTATTATATACTTCACATAACTGACTGGGTACACCTTGGTGCTGGTGGGATGGCTTTTTTTTAAATCAAAAACCATGTTTACTAAGTACCCTATATTATATATATTCACTATTGCTTTTTACTTACTTATAGCAGTGTATATGTTCATATTGTTTCTATCCTAAGTGTGTCTATTTTCTAATAGAGACATGACCAGTCCTCTTTAGAATTTTATAGTGACCCCATTGAGGTCATGGACTGATATTGGGGATTGCAGAGTTGGGGCAAGGTGACAGGTGACAGTAAGTGACATCAAATGAAGGCTATGGTGCATACATAGTAAATCAGTCGTGTTATTCCACAGAAATGCTGTTCTATAAAACACAAAATATCTTCATATGATGAGGAGTTGTGTTGTGTTTTCATCATTTACATTCTAGCGTGGTGATCACATAAAATGTAAAATTCCTATTCAATAATTACTGAATGACAGTAGCCTGTATCCCTGGAGGACAAGTCATTTACCGCTTCACCAGGTTTGATGTTCTAATGCATTTAGATGTTTCAGTATTTGTATATATGTATATATTTTTTTTCCCCCCTTAAGGGTATTCAAGCGCAAACGGTGGCAAACTTCTTCCTCGCCTTTGAAGCACAGCTTTCAATTATTCCTATCGTAAACCAGGTAAAAAGCTTTGAGCCGAGCACGATCAGACTCCTTCAGTCCCGCAGCAGGTAAATCTGTGAACATCGCCGGCACTCCTGCTGTTCCTAGTACCGATCCCTCTGAGCGGCTGTGCAGTAATGAAGGCTGGATTCACCCCAAACTTGCTCGTCTTTTTTTTCGATTTCCAGTTCTGGTAATTAGTGATACACATGTGTATATCCAGTGGTCAACTCAAAACCTATGTATGGAAAATCAATTGTTTGCTGTATGTGTGGCACCCCAGGGGTCTGGTTTTCCACAGTAACAGCAATGTTATGTCTGAGAGCAGGTGGGAGGTCTCTTGGTCAGGGATCCTATGCATGCCACACCTCCTGCCCAGTCCTGGGAGGGGAAGAACTTCCCCTATATAAACCTAGGGCTGAGGCAGGGTGAGTGAGTAGAGAAGAAGCAGAGAAAAGAAGCAAATATAGGAAGAAACAACAGGAGCTCTGTGGGAGCAGTGTTACAAGGGGTCAGGGGCTGGCAGCTGCAGAGCTCGCCCTGACTGAAAAGTTATCACCGGACCCGGAGTCCGAGGCTGTGGGGACTAACTCCTATCCAGCAGCAGAAACCGACCGGCAGGGGATTGCAGGTCCTCTGGCCCAGAAACCCGAAGGCCCCGAGTCACCGGCCATACGGGTGAGCACCACACGGTACACTCAGGGACGTGGGCTACTTATACCCACCTCTAGCAAGGTAGCCAGAAGAGTATCGTTAGTTTGGGAGGCCTACAACTCCGCCTGGCCAGGGGAGATCCCATCTGCTCAAGGACTGACCAGGCCCCAATCGCTAGCCAGTACTCCGGGAGGGTCTATCTTTGTCACCAGTAAAGACCCTGAACTACACAGTACCGTCTCCGAGTGGTTCCTGCTAACCCCATCATCCACGTCGGCTGCCCTGAGGCCATACCCCTCCCGTTGGGGGTTATACTATCACGCTGCACAATCCTACCACCGGCCTCAGCGGTCTGCCCTGCAGCAGCAGCTCCCTGGCTGCACTCAACGGGTGGCGTAGTCATCCAACATCTACCGCTAAAACAGCGCCACTTAGTCTGACTCCCTGGGCACGGACCGGATCACCGCCACGAGACTACAACCCTCAACAGATCCGGCTCCGGGTAAGCTCCCGCGTGCGCAACGCAGCGCGACACAGGCCCAGGGGCGCGTCAACTTTTGGCGTAGTCGGCAGGATCTCGTGCCCGCAACCACCGGGTACTGCGTGCCTGAAAAAGACTGTGAAAACTTACCCGTGGTGAAGATTCCCGCCATCCGGCGCCATCTTCCGCTTTCTTCCCGCCATCGGTGGAGTTTTCCCGCCATCCGGCGCCATCTTCGGCCTTCTTCCCGCCATCCGTGGAGTTTTCCCGCCATTGGACGCCATCTTGAGGACGCCGCGCGGGAAGAAGAGGGGCGTGGACTCCGAAAACGCGTGAGAACTGAAGCCCCGCCTCACGTCCGGACGTTGCGTAAGGTCCTGGAAGGAGCCCAGCAGACGCCGACGTCACAGGAGCGCGACGGAAGGTCCTCAACCCTGACGATCCACTGCGGAGCCGCGGCCTACGGAAGAGGATCATCGCAAGGTAGGCCACGGTCCACTAGGGGGGAGAAGGATGTCGGATACGGAGGAGAGCTTCACCGCTCCAACCCCCGCCAGCGCCACCGCTGTTGCGGTCATGCCTTTCACCATGCCCTATATCCCGGGGGCAGCCTGGCTACCCCAGTACTCAGGGGAGTCACATACCCTGCAGGACTTTAGAGAAAAACTGGATAGCCTCTTCCAGGTGTACCCCCTCACAGAAGAGCAAAAAGTAAGCATCCTGGTGGCCCAATTAACCGGGGCAGCCCAAAGGGAGGTAAAGTCCTGGCCACCTGGGGAGAGGACTGTCGCAGGGATACTAACCCGGCTGAGGGACACCTTTGATACCCGCACCTCAGCCGAGATCAAGCTTAGATTCTACGGGTGCAAACAGCGGGCACATGAGAGTATAAGGGACTATGCCCTGAACCTACAAGAGGCCCTGAGAGCCATTAAGCAGACCGACCCTGACGGCGTGGGAGACGAGGACAGGCTGTTAACTGAACAATTTATAGATGGTTTATATTGCAATGCCCACCGAACCCAGTTGCGGGCAATGGCCTTACAGGACCCTCATCTGGGATTTGCACAGTTCAAGGACAGAGCCATCCGGGTGCTCCGAGAACCGGCACCAGGTGGCGTTGTGACCCACAGACGCCCCACTACCACCTACCACCAGGAGGCGGCGCCCTTGTCGGCAGGGCCTGTGGGAGCTGATGCGCAGGCTTTGAACAATGACTCGGCTCCAGACCTGCACCATCAGGTCCAAGAGCTAGCTAAAAGCGTTGCTGCGCTAACCCGAACTGTGCAGTCTTTACAGGTTTCCACTCCAGGGAAGATCCAGCTGGCATCCGGACCGGAGGACATCCCGTGGCGTCGACCAAGGAGGACCCCACCGGCCAGAGGAAGACCCAGCGACCGATACAACGAGGACGGACGACCCATCTGCCGCCGCTGTAATCAACCCGGACATATGGCAAGGTACTGTCCTTTAAACTGGCACAACCTAGGGTAGAGGGCCAACCCCTAGGAAAAAGATCATCAGGCCCATCAAACTGGGGCGACAAATATGTGGGAGGACGTCCAGTCTTGCCTGTGGTACTGGATGGCATTCCTATGAGTGCCCTACTGGACACCGGGTCACAGGTCACCACCATCCCGTACGTGCTCTTCAAGCAGTACTGGAATGACTCGGATATTACCCGCTACCCTGACGACGACTTGAGTATCATCGCCAGCAATGGTCAGCCCGTGCCACAGATCGGATTTAAAGAGGTGACCATTAAAATTGGTAGAGTTGAACTGGCAGCACAGGGACTGATCATTGTAGACATTGACAAACACGAGAGTCACCCAAAGATAACTCTAGGAACTAATGTAATTGAAAATTGTCTTGCAGAGGTGATTTTCCTTTTACAGCAGGTTGCCAAGAACGCCAGCTCCGGCGAGCAGCGAGTGCTCCAAAAAGAGATCCGGGCACTGATGCGACGGCAACAGGTGGAACTCTCCGGCGGTGAGATTGGTAGCGTGAGAATGTGTGACCCTTTCCCTATTGCCATGCCCCCAAAAAGTGAAATGATGATTTGGTGCCGGGCAGCTATTGGTCTGAGAGGTAGAGATTACCAGGCAATGGTAGAACCAGTTTACTCAGACAGTAGGCCCACCATCTTGACAGCACGGGGGGTGGTTAATGTACGCCATGGGAGGGTGCCCGTTCGCATAATCAATATCGGGAAGAGGGAAGTGTACCTGCCCCGGTATGCCACGCTAGCCAAATTATATACCATTAACCAAAATGCTATACAATCTGTGGAACCCTTGCCTCCATCTCACCCGGAGGAAGGTAACGGCTCTAAGAAAACAATGGAGGACTGGTGTCAGCAACTACATTTGGGTACTGACTCCACTCCCTCACATCAGAAACAGGGAGTCTATCGGGTGGTTCAAGAGTACGAGAGAGTGTTTAGTAAACACCCGTTAGACTTCGGGCGAGTCAAGGGGGTAGAACACCACATCCCCACGGGAGACCATCCTCCCATAAAAGAGAGGTATCGACCCGTACCCCCTGCACACTACCAACACGCCAAGGGGATGCTTAGAGACATGAAGGAGGCTGGGGTGATCAGGGATAGCTGTAGCCCCTGGGCAGCTCCACTAGTCTTAGTCAAAAAGAAAGACAACACCATGAGGATGTGTGTAGATTACCGGAAAATCAACCGTATCACACACAAGGATGCGTACCCCTTACCAAGGATAGAGGAGTCTTTGGCTGATTTAAGATCTGCTAACTTCTTCTCTACCTTGGATCTCACTAGTGGGTACTGGCAGGTTCCTGTAGCAGAGGCGGACCGGGAGAAGACCGCATTCACCACCCCGATGGGACTTAGCGAGTTTACCTGCATGCCGTTCGGACTCTGCAACGCACCAGGAACCTTCCAACGTTTAATGGAGTGCTGTCTGGGCCACAGAAACTTCGAGACGGTCCTGTTGTACCTGGACGATGTCATCGTATATTCTAAGACTTATGAGGACCACCTGAAACACCTGGCGGAAGTGTTCGAAGCTCTGGCAAGCTACGGCCTAAAGGTGAAACCCTCCAAGTGTCACCTCCTGAAACCAAAGGTGCAGTACCTGGGACACGTGGTGAGCGCTGACGGAGTGGCTCCCGACCCTGATAAGATCACCGCAATTAAGGAATGGCCAAGTCCCTCCAGTGTAAAGGAAGTGCGGCAGTTCCTCGGGTTGGTAGGCTACTACCGCAGGTTCATCCCCGGTTTCACCAAAAAGGCAGCTCCTATGCAGGACCTCCTGATAGGCCAGTCCCGGAAGGCCAAGAACCAGAAGCCGCCCTTCAGATGGGAGAAGTTGGAAGAGGAGTCCTTCCGCCAGCTGAAGATGGCCCTCACGGGGGATGAAATCCTGGCGTACCCGGATTACAGCCAGCCCTTTATCCTCTACACCGACGCAAGTAACATCGGGCTAGGAGCCGTGCTGTCCCAGATCCAGCAGGGGAAAGAATGAGTAATCGCTTACGCCAGCCGAAAACTGCGACCCACCGAGAGAAACCCTGAGAATTACAGCTCATTTAAGCTAGAGTTCCTGGCAGTGGTGTGGGCAGTCACCGAACGCTTTAAGCACTACCTCGCTTCTTCCCGGTTCGTCGTGTACACGGATAACAACCCGTTGACACACCTGGACACGGCAAGACTCGGTGCCCTAGAGCAGAGATGGATGGCCCGTCTGTCCAACTACGAGTTCACAATCAAATACCGGGCAGGACGCTCCAATACCAACGCGGACGCCCTGTCCAGGATGCCAAACCTACCGGACGTAGGAGAAGATCCAGAGGGACTGGAAGAAGTCGAACTCCCTGCGTTCCACCGTCATGGGACTATCCAGTATTCCCACTGGGTACGGAGTAAGCAAGCCGCTACGTTTAACCCCTTGCCTCACTACAACTGGGAGGAAACGCAAGACAGTGACCCTGCCGTCCGACTGGTGAAGGAGATGCTGACTCGGCCAGAGGCTCGCCTTGACCCAGACGCTCCGGAGGAAGCCAAGCAACTGTGGGCTGAGAAGAGTCGACTGTTCCTTTATAAGGGGAAGTTGTGCCGCAGAATGGTTAACTCCCGGACGCATGAACTAATCTGGCAAGTAGTGGTGCCACGAAGAGACGCAGCCATGGTGATGGAGGCATACCACGACGGGGCTGGACACTTCGGATGGAAGAAGCTGGAGTTCCTGCTGCGCGAGCGGTTCCACTGGGTAGGCATGAGGGGAACCATCGAGAGGTGGTGCAGAGACTGTGGCCCGTGCAACCTAAGAAGGAAGGACCGTGCCAGCCAGAAGACTCCCCTGCAGTCCATCGTCACCCGGCAGCCGTTGGAACTGGTAGCCTTGGATCATGTAAAACTGACCCCAAGCAGAAGTGGCTACGTCTACGCACTAACCATCGTGGATCACTACTCCCGGTTCTTGGTTGTCGTCCCCGTCAAGGACTTAACAGCTCGAACAGCAGCGAGAGCCTTCCAGCAGCATTTCTGCCGTCCACACGGGTACCCGGACCAAGTGTTGACAGACCAGGGACCTGCCTTTGAAGCGGAGGTCTTCCAAGAATTCTGCACTCTGTATGGCTGCCGGAAGATAAGGACGACACCCTATCATCCGCAAACTAATGGACTTTGTGAGAAAATGAACCAGGTGGTAATGGATCTTCTGAAAACGTTGCCCCTGGAAGAACGCAGTCTGTGGCCTGAGAAGCTGCCCGATCTGGTGGACCTATACAACCACATCCCGGTAGGTTCCACCAACTGTACCCCGGCTTACCTAATGAGGGCGAGACCTGGTAAGTTACCTGTTGACCTGGAAATGGGAGTCCTGACACCTGAGGACACTTCACCAGAAGCAGACTGGGACACAGAGAGGCAGCAGCAGTACCGGAGAGTACAGGAGAGCGTGGAGCGAAGTCTCTGTCAGGCTAGGGAAAGACAAGAGAAAACTTACAACCAGTATGCTCCCGCTGTTCCCCTAGTACCCGGAGAGCAGGTCTTGAAGAGAAAAAGACGGCTCCACAAGTTGGACGACCAGTGGGAGAAGGACCCGTACACCGTACTGCCCTCAAGCCACGACAACCCAAAGGTCTGTACCATCAGTAAAGACGGAGGGGAAACCACAACCATTGTATCCCGGGATCACCTGAAGAAGTGTCCCGAACAGCTACGGAACCCTGAAGAGGAACAAGAAGACCCTCGACCCGTAGAGGAAAGGGAAGACATGGTTAATACTGTGCTCGGAGACTTCCCTCGGTCTTGGACTCAAGTCAATGGTGCAGTTGTGGTACCCGTACTCACCTTCCTCCAACCAGCATCCCAAGCACCTACGGAGCAACAGGTAGAGCTGGAAGAACAGCCGGTCCAGGAGGCAGAAGACCCCACACCAGCAGACCAGGAGGATCAACCCTCTGCTTGCAGTGAACCTGCCATATCCCTAGTGAGCCAAAGGGCCCGTAGACCGCTGCCCAGTTTACCCTTAACAGCTCCTACACCCTGTAGTTCAGGGCCAGACAGTCAGCTCCGTAGGTCCACTAGGGCCACTAGGGGCCAGTTACCCGCACGTTGGAGGATTTGAAGTGTATAAAGTGTTTTATTTGTGGTTACCTGTTTATTGTTGCTTGTGTATAATTATGTTTTTCTAGTTATTTTTAGGAGTCCTTGGTGGATTTACCGGGAATCCTTTGTACATAGTTGGAGCGTAACCCAGGACGGACTAAAGACTGTTAAGGACTCGGGGCAGGACAGACCCCTACCTGGTTACGTCTCCCTGTTTTGGTGAAATGGACACCTTGCTTTCTTCAAAGACTGCACCCGGTTACGGACATGCCGTGACCACCTTTATGTGTTTCTTTATTGTTATTGTTATATCTTGTTATGTTTTTCTAAAATATGTTTAGTCCCGGAGTACTAAATTTCACTAGAGGGGAATGTGGCACCCCAGGGGTCTGGTTTTCCACAGTAACAGCAATGTTATGTCTGAGAGCAGGTGGGAGGTCTCTTGGTCAGGGATCCTATGCATGCCACACCTCCTGCCCAGTCCTGAGAGGGGAAGAACTTCCCCTATATAAACCTAGGGCTGAGGCAGGGTGAGTGAGTAGAGTAGAAGCAGAGAAAAGAAGCAAATATAGGAAGAAACAACAGGAGCTCTGTGGGAGCAGTGTTACAAGGGGTCAGGGGCTGGCAGCTGCAGAGCTCGCCCTGACTGAGAAGTTATCACCGGACCCGGAGTCCGAGGCTGTGGGGACTAACTCCTATCCAGCAGCAGAAACCGACCGGCAGGGGATTGCAGGTCCTCTGGCCCAGAAACCCGAAGGCCCCGAGTCACCGGCCATACGGGTGAGCACCACACGGTACACTCAGGGACGTGGGCTACTTATACCCGCCTCTAGCAAGGTAGCCAGAAGAGTATCGTTAGTTTGGGAGGCCTACAACTCCGCCTGGCCAGGGGAGATCCCATCTGCTCAAGGACTGACCAGGCCCCAATCGCTAGCCAGTACTCCGGGAGGGTCTATCTTTGTCACCAGTAAAGACCCTGAACTACACAGTACCGTCTCCGAGTGGTTCCTGCTACCCCCATCATCCACGTCGGCTGCCCTGAGGCCATACCCCTCCCGTTGGGGTTTATACTATCACGCTGCACAATCCTACCACCGGCCTCAGCGGTCTGCCCTGCAGCAGCAGCTCCCTGGCTGCACTCAACGGGTGGCGTAGTCGTCCAACATCTACCGCTAAAACAGCGCCACTTAGTCTGACTCCCTGGGCACGGACCGGATCACCGCCACGAGACTACAACCCTCAACAGATCCGGCTCCGGGTAAGCTCCCGCGTGCGCAACGCAGCGCGACACAGGCCCAGGAGCGCGTCATATGCATCTCATTTGTAGGATGCACACTATTCATTTCAATATGGAGCGGAGTAGGAGGAGACTTTCATTACTGTCGCCCTTTACTTCCTCCCTGCTGATAGGAAATGCCATGCTGTTTGCTTGTGTCCTGTGATTACAGCAGCCTGCAACAGTTTTCAGCGTGCACTCCCCGGCTCAGGCATCAAGCAGTAAATGATAACATTAAAACGCTGCTACCCCTTTGTTAGTCACTTTTTTATCTTCTTCCCCCTTCTACGAATGCTATAGTCCGTTATTCTAGAACTGCTCTGAAAATGGTTCTCTCTGGAGTGTTGGGATTTGGGTTTAGGGTGGGTTATGGGAATTGAAGTTCAGATACTTTGTTCATATTTTTACTATGGAATTACTATGTCATGTATGTTATTTGAAAGATGTAATATTTGTAGTTGGAGTTTTTCAATAAAAATTATTTGATTAAAAAAAAATTATGAAACTAAAATTCCTCTGTTCTTGAGAAAGCATAGGATTTTACTAAGAGGTAAATTGCACGTTCCTTGTTTTCCAGGCGCTTTACATTTTTGCTAGTTTTGTGCGATTACACAATCCCTTTTATAGGCCAGTGCCAGTTGTACATCTCTCCCTAAACTCTTGTTCACACTATATTTTAAGCCAGTTTTCTTATATGGTTTCTAGATGTTGTCCAGCTTTGATAAATAATTAGTATTTATACTTTTGCTTTTAGATAGACTTGAAGAATGCAGATCCGGAAAGGGTGGAGAAACAAATTGAGAAGATGTTTGACGTTCCCGCTAGTGACTGTATCCGGGTACGATGCGCTCCAGATCAAAATCATTCCTGTAGGCAAATTTAACTCCGCTGTCTGCACCTTGTCTTTTTATTTTTTTCTACAAAATGTGGCTGGAAAAGGGGCAATGTAGCGAGGAATTTACATCAATTTTTGGTGTTAAAAAAAAGCAAAAAACTTTTGTGACGCATCATTTTTGCGCAAAAATGTGCAGCTTCCTATTTTACAGCACTCTTGCAACTTTTAGAAATTGGGCTTGGTAAGCTACACAGGTCTAAGAACGACGGGTGACGTTAAAAGTGGATAAAGATACACGGTGGCTCAGTGGTTAGCATTGTTGTTTTGCAGCACTGGGATCCTGGGTTCAAATCCCACCAAGGACGACATCTGCAAGACGTTTGTATGTTCTCCCTGTGTTTGCGTGGGTTTCCTCCGGGTTCTCCGGTTTTCTCCCACACTCCAAAGACATACTGATAGGGAATGTAGATTGTGAGCCCTGATGGGGGCAGTGATGATAATGTCTGTAAAGTGCTGTGAAATTAATGGTGCTATATAAGTGAGTAAAATAAATAAAGATAGATGGAAGTGCTACATAAACATGTATCAAACATCGTGCAACACTTTGATACATTTGGCACAAATAATGGTAACACAACCACAAGCAAAACTGACCTGAGAAAGTCCCTTTATGATACATTTTTCGGAAAGAATTTGAAAGATTTAAAGCGTTAGAAATGAAGAAGATTATCCAATATCACAGAAAAAGGAAAAGTCTCCAGATGTCTTTATGCCGGATGCCGGTCTGTGTCCATACCTAAAGAAGAGCTGCCAAAAGAATGGGAAAGGAATCCTTTAGTAAACATAAATATCCATTGGGGTTTTAGGTGTTAAAAAAATGATCATATGAAAGATTTTGTGATCTGCGGTTACATGATTGTAATAACAACATTAAAGCCCCATTCAGATGTACAGGTTTTATCCATGAGAAACTGAGCAGAACGATATATAGGTTTGTGGGAGAAGATTCAGTATAAATTGTAATTTATTCATTAGATTTGAGAGTCCTCAGTGGTTGATACCTTTAATGGCTAACTGAAAAGATGGTAACAAATTGCAAGCTTTCCAGACTACTCCGGCTTCTTCATCAGGCAGACCTGAGACCTGAGTAGTCCGGAAAGTCTGCAATTTGTTACCTTTCAATGGCTAACGGAAAAGATGGTATCAACAACTGAGGACTCTCAAATCTAAATACTCTTCTATCTACTGGCTAATACGGTACAAAGATAGATGTTTTTCCTGTATCAATTTATTCAGTGGAATCCTGCTGTTTGTACAGATGAGTCCAGTGGGCGGTCCTACTAGTGATTGACAGCTATCTTTGCCTGCATGGTCATACAGGGAACTGTCAATCACTTAGTAGGACCGCCCACTGGACTAGTGTACATACGGCAGGACTTTTCACTGCATAAAATGCCAGTTTTGCTGACTCTCTTCCCACAGATATGTCTATCAGTCTGATCAACTTCTCTGCTCTACAACACCCCCTACAGATCTTATACCATTTCAACATGACAGGTTCCTTTAATCACCTGCAGATGACATAAGTAGCCATGTTCTGTGTGGCTTGCGGAGGGGCTTGATTGCTTGTCAGCTTCAAACAGGTTTCATTTCTTCTGATTCGTTGTAGCCGAGTTCTAAACTGTATTAAGAAATTCATTTCTCTGTTTATTTCTATTAGATGTCGGGGAAGCTTGGAACAAATGTGGAAAGTGTTCTTCAAGAAGTTGTCAGGAGGCTTCCACCGTGAGTACGGACTAATGCGGCTCTATCCATCTTCTCTTTATTAAAGGGAACCTGTCACCTTGGAAAATGTTATGTACCTGCAGGTATAGGGTTAATCTGCAGATAAATATTGTTACAATGCTGCCCTGCCGCCTTATTGATAGTGTAGGTACCGGGAGAAAATTAACTTCTTTCCTCCCTGCAGCCGCCGGCCTTCACTCATCGTTGTGCACGGAGCGGCTACAGTCTTGGATCACAGCACGGCTCGCTATATCAGGGGCGACGGCTGTAAACCCGGCCCGGATTTTGATTGACAGCTTGCTCTGCACAGATGCGCTGCAGAACCACTTAGAATCTGAGTGAAGGAGTAGTATGTTCACAGATAGAGAATATGGCTCATCCACGTGCAGATCTGCTCCACGTCCGATTACATATTTGTGGGAGAAACCCTAGTGGCAGCCTCTTATTTCTGACATGGATCCTCTAGCACTATTTGTGAAACTGCGGCTCCCAGCATAACTTGATGAGAGACCGTCAGCCTGCTGGGACCTGTAGTGTCACTACAGCAGGAGTGTCACAAGCTGCGGACCTCCGCTCACTCCAGCACTGGTCGGCATTTTCAGCACGTGAACGTACGCTATGCTTTCTGGAGACACAAGGGTGTAGATAATTTTATCAAACCCTTGACTGTAAGTTTGAACCCTAAGTGGATTATATTGTTCCCACAGTTTCAGTTTTGGACCATTTAAGGGGAATTTAAAGGGTTCTGGCCACTGATTTTCCTTAAAGGGGATCAGTATCCCTGTATGTCTTTGTATATACTTGATAAAGACCTATAACAGGTCGAAACATTATGTGATGGCGGAATAAACTTTGTCTTTTTTAATTCATCACTCTGGACTGAACGCGGTTTACTTACCTTTATCCCCTTTAACAGGATGTCTTATTTTTGTGTTTTAGTCCCAAGATTGAAAAGGGCAGCCCTCTTAAAGCCCTGCTGTTTGACTCCTCGTTTGATCACTACAGAGGCGTCGTAGCAGCATCGCCCTGTGTGGAGGTGACGTGTGTAAAGGCAATAAAATCGTGTCTGCCCACTCTGGCAAGTGCTATGAAGTCAATGAGGTTGGCATACTGACCCCAGAGGAAGTGCCAGCTGAAAAACTAAGTTTTTTTTAATAATTTTATTAGCCTTTCCCTCTGTCTTCACCAATCAGCCCTCTGTATTGATGATCAGATCAAAGATCTAGACAGGGATTGTCTCACGCTGCATCTCCTTCCTGATTGTATCACTGAGAAGACAGAAGCTGCCCCATCCCATTCTCCAAGAAATGCAGAACCCAATGCATCTGCTGTCCGTCATCCGCTTATTGTCAGAGGACATCATTAGGGACTGCATTTTCTCATTGCTTAAGAAATTGTTGGGGGATCCTGCTAATTGCTGAATAATAAAACTGCAGCACCGCTCCATTTAAAGCAGTGTTTCCCAAACTCCAGTCCTCATGGCCCCCAACAGGTCAGGTTTTCCCCCCAACAGGTCAGGTTTTCAGGATTTCCTCAGTATCACACATGTGATGAAAGTATCATCAAGGAATCAGGAATTTTCTCACCTGTGCAATACTATGGAAATCCTGAAGACATGACCTGTGGGGGGCCGTGAGGACTGGAGTTTGGGAAACACTGATTTTAAAGGGACTGTCAGCACAGAATGACTGTTGAAACCAAGTACAAGCGCTCCGTGGATCACGGCGTGGGCCAATCCTTTATATACACCTTCCCACCTGCTTGTTTTACCTCTGTCTCCTTCCTTCTCTGGTTCTATGAAGCCAGAGCTGTCAATCAATGAAGAGGAGGGTGTGGATAGAGGGAAAACAAGCAGGTGGGAAGGTGTATATAAATGATTGGCCCCGTCATGAAGCACCGAGAGTTGGGACTTAGTTTGAACAGTCATTCTGTGCTGACAGTCCCTTTAGGTGGACGAGATCCAGATGCAGCTTATTTCACCGCATAAGGCTGTGTGCCCACTATGCGTTTTTTAAGCGTTTCCGCAGTGGCAATTCTGCCGCAGGAACGCTTAAACGCATGGTAGAAGGTCAGCCATGTTCCCCAATCATAATCCGCATGTGCTGTGCACATGCTGCGGGAATTTCCGCTGCGGATTATCATTGCGGAAAAATCCGCAGCACTACCAATTATTTTGCGTAAGCGCGGCGTTTTTGCCGCCATTGACTTGCATTGAATCGCTTAATATCCGCATGACTACATGTGCACATGCGGATATTAAGCGATTCAATGTGCGGATGGTACCCGGGTCTGGAGAAGAGGAGACTCTCCTCCAGCCCCGGGTACCATAGTACCTGTTAAAAAACAAAGAATTTAAAATAAAAAATAAACCTTATACTCATCTTCTGATGGCCCCCGGTCTCCTTAGTGATGCGTCCTGGCTCCCCGGCGGCTCGCGATGGTCTAAAAGGACCTTTCATGACGTCATTTAGTCATGTGACAGGTCGCATCGGATAAGGAGACCAGGGGCCATTGGAAGGTGAGTATAATGTTTTTTTTTATTTTTTACCATTTTTATTCTTTTTTTTAACTAACTTGGTCACACTATATAAAATCCATGCCGGTTGCACGGATTTATATAGTGTGACCAAGTTGTCAAGCACTTTTCCAAGTGATGCTAAAATCGCTTGGAAAGCGCTTGACAACCCGCATGCGAAATCGCATGTGCAAAACGCGTGACAAACGCTTGTCCCTGGCTGAAAAAAACGCATGTAAAATCCACATGCCAGGGAGATACAGAAATGTTCAGGAAAAAGCCGGAGCATTTCTGCATCGTGGGCACATAGCCTTAGAGTGCCGCTGTGCAGGCAAAGACAACATCCCCCTCTTTCTGAGAATCAGTGGGGCTTGAAGGGGTACGGCCCCCCATCAGTTATAAAGCCATGTCATATCATCAGTCATATGAGTGTTATGTGGCAATGGCATTGTCTTGACAGCCAAGGATCCTACTGAAGGCCTCCATGTCTTCCATGATTGTACAACTATGAAGCCCGTCCCATAACTGGGATTAATATCAGATTGGTCATTTTACTCTACACTGTAGCGGTAAAGCCATTGGATGTTTTCGGGGACCTGAGCCTGCAAAGTTAAATTCTCCCGTTACATCATTTTTGGCTTCACCACATCTGTTCGTGTTAAAACTAAAAAAAATATCTTCTAGAAATCCTATCGAGTGGATGATGGAATGAAAAAGAAAAAAAAAGATGAAGCGGCAGAATCTCTGGAGTTTATTTTGTTCACTTTGCCTCACCAAGAAAAGTAATAAAAAGAGATCAGAAAATATTTAGAAAAACTACAGCTCTAACTGCAAAAAAAGCCCAGATACAACGAATCTACTGGAAAAAAGCCCAGATACAACGAATCTACTGGGAAAAAAGCCCAGATACAACGAATCTACTGGAAAAAAGCCCAGATACAACGAATCTACTGGGAAAAAAAGCCCAGATACAACGAATCTACTGGAAAAAAGCCCAGATACAACGAATCTACTGGGAAAAAAGCCCAGATACAACGAATCTACTGGAAAAAAAGCCCAGATACAACGAATCTACTGGAAAAAAAGCCCAGATACAACGAATCTACTGGAAAAAAGCCCAGATACAACGAATCTACTGGGAAAAAAGCCCAGATACAACGAATCTACTGGGAAAAAAAGCCCAGATACAACGAATCTACTGGGAAAAAAGCCCAGATACAACGAATCTACTGGGAAAAAAGCCCAGATACAACGAATCTACTGGGAAAAAAAGCCCAGATACAACGAATCTACTGGAAAAAAGCCCAGATACAACGAATCTACTGGGAAAAAAGCCCAGATACAACGAATCTACTGGAAAAAAAGCCCAGATACAACGAATCTACTGGAAAAAAAGCCCAGATACAACGAATCTACTGGGAAAAAAGCCCAGATACAACGAATCTACTGGAAAAAAAGCCCAGATACAACGAATCTACTGGAAAAAAAGCCCAGATACAACGAATCTACTGGGAAAAAAGCCCAGATACAACGAATCTACTGGAAAAAAAGCCCAGATACAACGAATCTACTGGGAAAAAAGCCCAGATACAACGAATCTACTGGGAAAAAAAGCCCAGATACAACGAATCTACTGGGAAAAAAAGCCCAGATACAACGAATCTACTGGAAAAAAGCCCAGATACAACGAATCTACTGGGAAAAAAGCCCAGATACAACGAATCTACTGGGAAAAAAGCCCAGATACAACGAATCTACTGGAAAAAAAGCCCAGATACAACGAATCTACTGGGAAAAAAGCCCAGATACAACGAATCTACTGGGAAAAAGCCCAGATACAACGAATCTACTGGGAAAAAAAGCCCAGATACAACGAATCTACTGGAAAAAAAGCCCAGATACAACGAATCTACTGGAAAAAAAGCCCAGATACAACGAATCTACTGGGAAAAAAGCCCAGATACAACGAATCTACTGGAAAAAAAGCCCAGATACAACGAATCTACTGGAAAAAAAGCCCAGATACAACGAATCTACTGGGAAAAAAAGCCCAGATACAACGAATCTACTGGGAAAAAAGCCCAGATACAACGAATCTACTGGAAAAAAGCCCAGATACAACGAATCTACTGGGAAAAAAAGCCCAGATACAACGAATCTACTGGAAAAAAAGCCCAGATACAACGAATCTACTGGAAAAAAAGCCCAGATACAACGAATCTACTGGGAAAAAAGCCCAGATACAACGAATCTACTGGAAAAAAGCCCAGATACAACGAATCTACTGGGAAAAAAGCCCAGATACAACGAATCTACTGGAAAAAAAGCCCAGATACAACGAATCTACTGGAAAAAAGCCCAGATACAACGAATCTACTGGGAAAAAAGCCCAGATACAACGAATCTACTGGGAAAAAAGCCCAGATACAACGAATCTACTGGAAAAAAAGCCCAGATACAACGAATCTACTGGGAAAAAAAGCCCAGATACAACGAATCTACTGGGAAAAAAGCCCAGATACAACGAATCTACTGGGAAAAAAGCCCAGATACAACGAATCTACTGGGAAAAAAGCCCAGATACAACGAATCTACTGGAAAAAAAGCCCAGATACAACGAATCTACTGGGAAAAAAGCCCAGATACAACGAATCTACTGGAAAAAAAGCCCAGATACAACGAATCTACTGGGAAAAAAGCCCAGATACAACGAATCTACTGGGAAAAAAGCCCAGATACAACGAATCTACTGGAAAAAAAGCCCAGATACAACGAATCTACTGGAAAAAAAGCCCAGATACAACGAATCTACTGGGAAAAAAGCCCAGATACAACGAATCTACTGGAAAAAAAGCCCAGATACAACGAATCTACTGGGAAAAAAGCACAGATACAACGAATCTACTGGAAAAAAAGCCCAGATACAACGAATCTACTGGAAAAAAAGCCCAGATACAACGAATCTACTGGGAAAAAAGCCCAGATACAACGAATCTACTGGGAAAAAAAGCCCAGATACAACGAATGTACTGGAAAAAAAGCCCAGATACAACGAATCTACTGGGAAAAAAGCCCAGATACAACGAATCTACTGGAAAAAAAGCCCAGATACAATGAATCTACTGGGAAAAAAAGCCCAGATACAACGAATGTACTGGAAAAAAAGCCCAGATACAACGAATGTACTGGAAAAAAAGCCCAGATACAACGAATCTACTGAAAAAAAAGCCCAGATACAACGAATCTACTGGAAAGAAAGCTCAGATACAACGAATGTACTGGAAAAAAAGCCCAGATACAACGAATCTACTGGGAAAAAAGCCCAGATACAACGAATCTACTGGGAAAAAAGCCCAGATACAACGAATCTACTGGAAAAAAAGCCCAGATACAACGAATGTACTGGAAAAAAAGCCCAGATACAACGAATCTACTGGGAAAAAAGCCCAGATACAACGAATCTACTGGGAAAAAAGCCCAGATACAACGAATCTACTGGAAAAAAAGCCCAGATACAACGAATCTACTGGGAAAAAAGCCCAGATACAACGAATCTACTGGAAAAAAAGCCCAGATACAACGAATCTACTGGGAAAAAAGCCCAGATACAACGAATCTACGGGAAAAAAAAGTTTTCTAGCTTTTAGAAGGCAAGGATAAAAAACAAATAGTAAAAGTGAAGATTATCCCACATGCACTTTGTCACCCAAGGATCTGCATAAACTGCAGCCGGCCCATCTCAGCACCACTTCTTTTGTTTGTGCTTTTTCCTTATTGCTTTCTGTGTCTTTTTAAAAGGGTTTTTCCATCATTTTTTTAAAGTAATTTTTTCCGATATCCAAAGCATTTAAAATTGTGTGCGACCCTGTGCAGGATATAATAGAGCGACATTTTAGCACACTAGGAATATTCTTATAGTGCCACTAGATGGCGCTCTAATCCTGCATGCAGTAGTGATGCTCCTCGGTGCTGCTTTCTATGAATATACATGGATGTTTGGTGCCCAGGAGAGAGCAGAGCTGAAAGGGGATTCTGTTATTAAAGCAAATAAAATGTCAATACTGTGTTATGGAAAGTTCTGCAAATTAAAATACAATTTTGTGTTTTTATTGCCATTCAATACAAATCTGTTGTGGCCGTATGATGGTTCTCAGCTGGTTACAGTGCGATTAGCAGAGCTCTCTGATGTGGTATTTAGGCTCTGGGAAGTTATAACATATATGTTGATAGATCCAAAATAGTTTTACATCCAAAATTGAGTGCTGACTAATCTCACAGCATTTCTGACTTAAATGAATGTAACTAGATGAAATACTATTTTTGCTGCATGCAGCCACCACCAGGGGGAGCTGTTGACATGTGATTATGTACAGCTAGTATTGGACCCACCCGCAGCAGTAGAAGTCTGTCTCCAGTGAGCGCCCTCTAGTGCCAGCTGTATGTAGCTGTAGTGAACTCATGCAGTGCTGGGTCTCAGAGCCGTTGCTACCTTCTTTTATGGCTGATTTGTACCTGATATTCAATGTAGAATTTGATGAATCTGCACTAATTGTGAATATATATTACTCTCATTGTTTCCTAGATATGCTGGGCAAGTAGGTTATCTAATCGCTGGGATGAAGGACGCACAGGAAGCACAAATAGGAGACACTCTGCATTTACTGAAGCAGCCAGTGGCTCTGCCCGGCTTTAAGCCTGCGAAACCCATGGTGTTTGCAGGTGAGTTGAACCCTAATACAAATTAAATGGTCCCTGTACTTGATCTCATTCGATAGATAATGTGCAAAATCCCTTTATAAAGTTCAATTAAGTTGGAGTTACTTTTCAGGGGTTAGATAGCCTAAAAGTGTCGGCCGGTAGGGTCTCCCTTCTGTCTAAGTGTAATTTGTCTCTAGCAGCAGAAATCCCCCTATATGGATTACCGGAAGTGGGGCTTGGCCTTCGTCTCTCTGCTCCTGCCTGTCAAACTGTATATGCAGGTTTAACAGAGATTCAGTCTTTCAGTTAATTGCAGGCATCTCATTAAGCAATGGCGGAAGCAATACGTGCTGAGTAATGAGAGAAGGGATGTCCCAGGACCTATAGTGCTGACAGAATGCTGATAAAGAGCAATCGTCCACTCCAAAAGAGTGGATGGCAAGTTACAGAGCATGTGTATTGGTACTGTTCCAGGACATACTGTTTTATCTACAGTCCATTTAGAATCAAAACTCTGTTCTACATAATATTGTACATGGAACAGAGTATTATACCAATGTAACTGCAACACGCATCGAAGTCAAAATCTCAGCAGAATTACACCTATAGCCCCCTCAGACTATGCAAAACACCAATCGAGCTTTAACAACTTCAGCTCAAGTGCTCAAAAACTGTGTAACGGGGTCAGAAAGCTATTGTACAGTATACAGTATATATTTTATTAGCGTAATATTAAAACCTGTATTACAAGAGCACTTAGTTCAAGATTCAGCCTCCAGGTGGCGTGACATCAGAGATTAGACACATCTGCAAGAGCGTCCTCAACAATGAATATATAGTCAATCACAGGGACTAGACGTGTAATGGATCAGTACAACAGTATAACGAGTGTTGTGTAGAGATGAGCGAACCCGAACTGTAAAGTTTGGGGTTCATACCGGACACCTAGTGTCCAATGCTGAACTCCGAACACTGACAAGTCCGTTTTAAGAGTGAGAGACCTCCTAGCCCTTACTACGACCATTTTACAGCATCAAAGTTTGTGTCTCCATTGACTTCTATGGGGTTCGGGTTCAAGTTCTGGAAACCGAACATCCACGGGGTTCGCTCATCCCTAGTGTAGTGTAAATTCTACGTATTTTGCGCCTGAGTACCAGTAATGAGGAGATCCTTACCCATTATGTACCTGCCACTCTCCTAAACACGCGTTTCACTTTTTTAGCTTCTTCAGAGGGACACAGAGTATACCAAACGCTGCCCCCAGGCACCAGATGTACCCCACTGTATCAATTCCTTTAAGGCTAAAGTTACAGCTATAGAATAGATTGACCTTGACAATTCAAGTGCTTTCTTGTGGGAAGTATGTGCACCTCCCGATCATTTCAGTGGAGAGCGACCATTCCCAGCCACCTCTATTGAGAATCCATGACCGGCACAGGCGCTGTACCCTCGCCTGTCACACTTTAGTAATCCTACTAATTCCTTGTAACAGCCAGGAACGCCTCCATGATTGGATTAGGAACGGTGATCACAGAGTAGATAAATGCCAGAGAACCTTTATTCTGCAGCCGCATTTTTCATCCCATTAGACTCGGCCTATTCTACAGAAGCCGAGATAATTGAGGAGAGATGTAAGGAAGGAACCTCACGATCCTCCAGGACTAGTCAGCTCAGAGCCGTGACGTGTGGACAAGCTTTTTCTACATTGTGGGGAATTTAGGGAGCGCTGCAGCAAGGGGGTTGGTAATGACACGCCACCGTGACACATAATGCATGGACTGTCTCCTCTCATTTGTTCTTTGAAGCTTGTTTTTCTCGTGAGTGATGCTCGGCGCATGAGAAAAGCCCAAACAATTAACATCAAATGGGTTTTCTGCGATTTGTAAAATCCTGTGCCCCGCTGATCCCCCGCTGCGGCTCCCCATAGGTGGATTATAATGAGGGCAATCCGGGCTACCGCCCGGGGCCTCCGGTCTCTATGGCCGGATTGCCCTCATTATATGTGCAACCCCGCGGCACATACCGGCAGACAGTGGCAGGGGGGGCCCCGGACCACTCCCCCAGCAGCGGTGCACAGCCGCTGCTTCTTCTTCGGACGGGCCAGCACTGCAGCAGTTAACTTCCCTCTGCTGGCCCGGCCGCGTCACTGCTAGGAGACACGGCCCTGTGCGCGGCCGTGTCTCCTAGCTGTGACGTCACGCAGTGCGCGCCCGGCCTGCACTGCTACTTACCACCGGAGAGGAGCAGGAGCCAGGAGGACTGGAGCAAAGCCGGGGGATGGTGAGTGTGTGTGTGTGTGTGAGTCTGTCTGTCTGTCTGTGTGTATGTATGTGTGTGCAGGCAGATATCATTGTGTGATGTCGGTTTATATGTATTTTTGTGTTTCAAATGTGTTTATGCGTGTATGTATATGTCTGTATATGTTTGTGTGTGTGCGTGACTGCGTGCGGCCTCCTGCTGAGTATAGATGGCGCTGTGTGGCCAGGACGCATCGGATAAAGACACCGGGGGGCCATCAGAAGGTAAGTATAATTTTTTATTTTATTCTTTTTTTACAGGTTCTATGGTACCCGGGTCCGGAGGACAGTCTCCTCTTCTCCAAACCCGGGTACCATCCGCACATTGAAGCGCATGGATTCTGCATGTACAGATGCAGTGATGCGGATTCCATGTGTTCTAATGCAAGTCAATGGCGGCGAAAGCGCCGTGCTTCCGCAAAATAATTGTTATTGCTGCGGATTTTTCCGCAATGATAATCCGCAGCGGAAATTTCCGCAGCATGTGCACAGCACATGCGGATTATCATTGGGGAACATGGCAGGCCTTCTACCAAGCGTTTTTTAAGCGTTTCTGCAGCGGAATTGCCACCGCGGAAACGCTTAAAATACGCATAGTGGGCACACAGCCTAAAAAAAATTATTATAATTAATATTGTGCCAAATTAATTTCACGTGAACTATCACATGATCTATCACAGGGGATCATGTGACATGTCATACATACAGCTATGTGTGCATGTGTGTGTGTGTGTGTGTGTGTGTGTGTGGTGGGGGCCGCGCCTTCTAAACTGCCCGGGGCACTTGCTACTCTTAATCCACCCCTGCGGCTCCCCCACACCCACCACCATGCGGCCATACAATAATATAGTATTCGGACTATAAGACGCACCACCCACTTTCCTCCAAAATTGTGGAGGAAAAAAGTGCATCTTATAGTCCGAAAAATACGGTAATTATTAAGAATAGGAGATTTCTTTTTTTTTTTAAATGTAGGAACGATTCAATTATTCCCAAGATCTCACCCCATGGATGGATCCTTTGTATTTGCAATTGGTGGAGGAAGGGCATTGCTAACAATAGGAATTCCAGAGAATGGAGGACTCAACTACAACTACCAGTATGTCCTTAGCAATGGTTAGGAGATACTGGGAGTTGTTACCAGTCATCATCAGACTGTGGACCATATAGGAACCAATGTACTGATTAGATGCAAGCAGTGGAACTATTAAACGTTTAAAAAGTAACTTACATTTTGGGATATATATTACATGATTTAGGTCCAATAATTTTGAGCAGATTAGTGCGAATCTAAGACCCTGATCACTCAAAAGATCTCTTAGAAGTGAAGAGGTGAGGAGACATGACTATGACTTTCTGCTGCATTTGCTCCGCTCAGTGCACTCTCCTATCTACTGAGCTGCGCTCTTCTAGGAGGTCTTTTAAGCAAAGGAGCAAAGGATTGGGGTCCCCACAAATCTGCTCAGAATTAATGACCCTAAATCACATTAAAAACGTCCCAAAAGTTGATTTACTCTTTAAGGTTAATTTACATACACACATGCACACACACGCACTGTATACTCCGTACGCACCACACACACTGTATACGCCGTACACACACACATTGTATACTCCGTACGCACCACACACACTGTATACACCGTACACACACACACTGTATACGCCGTACGCACCACACACACACACACACACATATACACACACAAACACACACTGTATACGCCACATGCAACACACGCACACTGTATACGCCGTACGCACCACACATACACTGTATATGACGCGCCCCCTGGGCCATATTCTTTATGGGAATATCCGGAGCCGGATCAGATGGGGGTTGTAGTCTCCGAGTGGCTGTGACCCGGTCCGTGCCCAGGGTGTCAAACTCAGTTGTATGTGGCAGTCCTACAGATGTTACTAAGTTCTTAATGTCGACTACGCCACCCGTTGTGTTGCGGTCACTGTGGCCGCCGCTGCAGCAGGGTCCGCTGAGGCTGGTGGTGTAGGTGCAGCTTTGGTGATATAACCCCCAACGGGTGGGGTATAGCCTCAGGGGGATCAGGTGCAGAGGATGGGAGTTGTGGTGATGCAGTGTAGACGGCAATCAGAGACAGAGTCGGGTTATGCAGTTTAGGATGTTTACTCACTGCTGATGTTCTGGTCACTCCAGCTTCGAGTGACCTCCCGAGCCGTGCTGCGTCCACCAGGTTCTGGATCCAGCCAACTCCCAAATAAGTCCGGAGCGTGACCCTGAGCTCTCCTTCTGTCCTTTCTCTGGCCGTCCCCACTATTGATCCACCCAGGTCCAGCTCCCTCGGGCCTTCTGTTGGGAGACCCTTGGCCTTGGGTTCCCTGACCCTCCTCGTGGTATGCCTTCGTGGTGGATGTGGTGGGTGACCGTGGCAAACGCTGCCCACGGTCTCCGGTCTCTGGCTGGGGAGTGTTTTTGCCCCCACCAGCTTGGGTTCCGGTACCCTCTGCCGACTCTTCACCCGGGGATTTAGTTTGGGGTCTTGGAGTCCTTTTCTTCTGTTTCCCCCTCTGGGTCTCTCTTTCTCCTCTCTCACTCTGGGTCTCTCTTCTCCTCAGCTCGCTGACTTCCTCTCTGCAACTGACCCTGTTCTTAGTTGGTGCCCACCTTATATACACCCTCTATGTGTGAGCTCAGGTGACCAGCACCCAATGAGCTCCTATCTTTACCCAGGCTGCTCCCCCTATCTGCCCCTACACTACTTGGGATGTACCACCCCCCTCCCACTCCAGCCAGGAACAGACTCGGTCGTACCTGCACATTTCTAAGTGGGAGTACCGTCGGTCTGCTCCTCGGAAATGGGATGTGTGTAGTGCATGCAGCCTACCGAGCTCAGTCCCACACTCCATCCTTACCCGGGAGTGGAATATCACACCTCTGGGTTGAGGTGCAATACCCCTGTAGCAGCCGAATCCTCAGGGTGCTACATTTACGCCGTACGCACCACACACACACACTTTATACTCCATACGCAACACACACACACTGAATACGGCGTACGCACCACATACACTGTATATGCCGTACACACCACACCACACACACACACTGTATACGGCGTACGCACCACACACACACACTGTATACGCCGTACACACCACATGCACTGTATACGCCGTACACACCACACACACACACTGTATACGGCGTACGCACCACATACACACACTGTATACGCCGTACGCACCACATACACTGTATACGCCGTACACACCACACACACACACTGTATACGGCGTACGCACCACACACACACTGTATACACCGTACATACCACATGCACTGTATACGCCGTACGCACCACACACACACACACATTGTATACGCCGTACACACCACACACACACACTGTATACGCTGTACATACCACATACACTGTATACGCCGTACACACCACACACACACACACTGTATACGCCGTACACACCACATACACTGTATACGCCGTACACCACACACACACACTCTGTATAAGCCGTACACACCACACACACACACACTGTATACACCGTACGCACCACACACACACACACTGTATACGCTGTACATACCACATACACTGTATACGCCGTACGCACCACCACACACACTGTATACGCCTTACACACCACACACACACTGTATACGCCTTACACACCACACACGCACTGTATACGCCGTACACACCACACACACTGTATACGCCGTACACACCACATACACTGTATACGCCGTACACCACACACACACACTCTGTATAAGCCGTACACACCACACACACACTGTATACGCCGTACGCACCACACACACACTGTATACGCTGTACATACCACATACACTGTATACACCATATGCACCACCACACACACTGTATATGACGCGCCCCTGGGCCTGTGTCGCGCTGCGTTGCGCACGCGGGAGCTTACCCGGAGCCGGATCTCTTGAGGGTTGTAGTCTCGTGGCGGTGACCCGGTCCGTGCCCAGGGAGTCAAACTGAGCGGCGATGTAACAGCGGGAGATGTAGGACGACTACGCCACCCGTTGAATGCAGCTATGGAGCTGCCGCTGCAGGACAGTCCGCTGAGGCCGGTGGATGGATGGTGCAGCATAGATGGTATAACCCCCAACGGGAGGGGTATGGCCTCAGGGCAGCAGATGTGGATGATGGGGGTAGCAGGAACCACTCAGAGACGGTGCGGTGTAATTCAGGGTCTTTACTGGTAACAACGGTAGACCCTCCCGGAGTACTTGCTAGTGAACGGGGCCTGGTCAGTCCTTGAGCAGATGGGATCTCCCCTGGCCAGGCGGAGTTGTAGGCCTCCCAAACTGACTGTACTCTTCTGGCTACCTTGCTAGAGGCGGGTATAAGTAGCCCACGTCCCTGAGTGTACCGTGTGGTGCTCACCCGTATGGCCGGTGACTCGGGGCCTTCTAATGGCTTCTGCTCCATGATGGCGGTGCTGGTCCCACGCGTGTGACCGTGCCTTCGGGTTTCTGGGCCTGAGGACCTGAAATCCCCTGCCGGTCGGCTTCTGCTGCTGGGTAAGAGTTAGTCCCCACAGCCTCGGACGCCGGGTCCGGTAAGAAAGCTTCTCAGTCAGGGCGAGCTCTGCAGCTGCCAGCCCCTGACTCGTAGTAGTATTGCTTCTGCTGTTTCTTGTCTCTACTCTCCTTGACTGACTAACCCTGCCTCAGCCCAGGGTTTATACAGGGGAAGTCCTTCCCCTCCCAAGACTGGGCAGGAGGTGTGGCATGCACAGGATCCCTGACCAAAGGACCTCCCACCTGCTCTCAGACATAACATTACATTACTGTGGAAAACCAGACCCCTGGGGTGCCACATTCCCCCCTAGTGAAATTTAGTACTCCGGGACTAAACATATTTTAGAAAAAAAACATAACAAGATATAACAACAATAATAGTACAATAAGAAGAAACACATAAAGGTGGTCACGGCATGTCCGTAACCGGGTGTAGTCTTTGAAGAAAGCAAGGTGTCCATTTCACCAAAACAGGGAGACGTAACCAGGTAGGGGTCTGTCCTACCCCGAGTCCTTAACAGTCTCTAGTCCATCCTGGGTTACGCTCCAACTATGTACAAGGATTCCCGGTAAATCCACCAAGGATTCCTAAAAATAACTGGAAACACAAAATTATACACAAGCAACAATACACAGATAAACATAAATAAAACAATTTATACACTTCAAATCCTCCAGCGTGCGGGTAACTGGCCTCTAGTGGCCCTAGTGGACCTACGGAGCTGACTATCTGGCCCTGAACTACAGGGTGTAGGAGCTGTCAAGGGTAAACTGGGCAGCTGTCTACCGGCTCTTTGTCTCACTAGGGGTACGGCAGGCTCACTATAAGCAGAGGGTTGATCCTCCTGTTCTGCTTGTGTGGAGTCTTCTGCCTCCTGGACCGGCTGTTCTTCCAGCTCTACCTGTTGCTCCGTAGGTGCTTGGGATGCTGGTTGGAGGAAGGTGAGTACGGGTACCACAACTGCACCATTGACTTGAGTCCAAGACCGAGGGAAGTCCCCGAGCACAGTACTAACCATATCTTCCCTTTCCTCTACGGGTCGATGGTCTTCTTGTTCCTCTTCAGGGTTCCTCAGTTGTTCGGGACACTTCTTCAGGTGGTCCCGGGATACAATGGCTGTGGTTTCCCCTCCGTCTTTACTGATGGTACAAACCTTCGGGTTCTCGTGGCTTGAGGGCAGTACGGTGTACGGGTCCTTCTCCCGCTGGTCATCCAACTTGTGGAGCCGTCTCTTCCTCTTCAAGACCTGCTCTCCGGGTACCAGGGGAACAGCGGGAGCATACTGGTTGTAAGTTTTCTCTTGTCTTTCCCTAGCCTGACAGAGACTTCGCTCCACGCTCTCCTGTACTCTCCGGTACTGCTGCTGCCTCTCTGTGTCCCAGTCTGTTTCTGGTGAAGTGTCCTCGGGTGTCAGGACTCCCATTTCCAGGTCAACAGGTAACTTACCAGGTCTTGCCCTCATTAGGTAAGCCGGGGTACAGTTGGTGGAACCTACCGGGATGTGGTTGTATAGGTCCACCAGATCGGGCAACTTCTCAGGCCACAGACTGCGTTCTTCCAGGGGCAACGTTTTTAGAAGATCCATTACCACCTGGTTCATTTTCTCACAAAGTCCATTAGTTTGCGGATGGTAGGGTGTCGTCCTTATCTTCCGGCAGCCATACAGATTGCAGAATTCCTGGAAGACCTCCGCTTCAAAGGCAGGTCCCTGGTCCGTCAGCACTTGGTCCGGGTACCCGTGTGGACGGCAAAAGTGCTGCTGGAAGGCTCTAGCTGCTGTTTGAGCCGTTAAGTCCTTGACGGGGACGACAACCAGAAACCGGGAGTAATGATCCACGATGGTTAACGCGTAGACGTAGCCACTTCTGCTTGGGGTCAGTTTTACATGATCCAAGGCTACCAGTTCCAACGGTTGCCGGGTGACGATGGACTGCAGGGGAGTCTTCTGGCTGGCACGGTCCTTCCTTCTCAGGTTGCACGGGCCACAGTCTCTGCACCACTTCTCGATGGTTCCCCTCATGCCTACCCAGTGGAACCGCTCGCGCAGCAGGAACTCCAGCTTCTTCCACCCGAAGTGTCCAGCTCCGTCGTGGTATGCCTCCATCACCATGGCTGCGTCTCTTCGTGGCACCACTACTTGCCAGAGTAATTCATGCGTCCGGGAGTTAACCATTCTGCGGCACAACTTCCCTTTGTAAAGGAACAGTCGACTCTTCTCTGCCCATAGTTGTTTGGCTTCCTCCGGAGCGTCTGGTTCAAGGCGAGCCTCCGGCCGAGTCAGCATCTCCTTCACCAGTCGGACGGCAGGGTCGCTGTCTTGCGTTTCCGCCCAGTTGTAGTGGGGTAAGGGGTTCAACGTAGCAGCCTGCTTACTCCTTACCCGGTGGGAATACTGGATAGTCCCATGACGGTGGAATGCAGGGAGTTCAACTTCTTCCAGTCCCTCCGGATCTTCTCCTCCGTCCGGCAGGTTGGGCATCCTGGACAGGGCGTCCGCGTTGGTATTGGAGCGTCCTGCCCGGTATTTGATTGTGAACTCGTAGTTGGACAGACGGGCCATCCACCTCTGCTCCAGGGCACCGAGTCTTGCCGTGTCCAGGTGTGTCAACGGGTTGTTATCCGTGTACACGGTGAACCGGGAAGAAGCGAGGTAATGCTTAAAGCGCTCGGTGACTGCCCATACTACGGCCAGGAACTCTAACTTAAATGAGCTGTAATTCTCGGGGTTCCTTTCGGTGGGTCGCAGTTTTCGGCTGGCGTAGGCAATTACTCGTTCCTTCCCCTGCTGGATCTGGGACAGTACGGCTCCTAGCCCGATGTTACTGGCGTCGGTGTAGAGGATAAAGGGCTGGCTATAATCCGGGTACTCCAGGATTTCGTCCCCCGTGAGGGCCATCTTCAGCTGGCGGAAGGACTCTTCTTCCAGCTCCTCCCATTTGAAGGGCGGCTTCTGGTTCTTGGCCTTCCGGGACTGGCCTATCAGGAGGTCCTGCATAGGTGCTGCCTTTTTGGTGAAACCGGGAATAAACCTTCGGTAGTAGCCTACCAACCCGAGGAACTGCCGCACTTCTTTTACGCTGGAGGGGCTTGGCCATTCCTTAATTGCGGTGATCTTATCAGGGTCGGGAGCCACTCCGTCAGCGCTCACCACGTGTCCCAGGTACTGCACCTTTGGTTTCAGGAGGTGACACTTGGAGGGTTTCACCTTTAGGCCGTAACTTGCCAGAGCTTCGAACACTTCCGCCAGGTGTTTCAGGTGGTCCTCATACGTCTTGGAATATACGATGACATCGTCCAGGTACAACAGGACCGTCTCGAAGTTTCTGTGGCCCAGACAACACTCCATTAGTCGTTGGAAGGTTCCCGGTGCGTTGCAGAGTCCGAACGGCATGCAGGTGAACTCGCTAAGTCCCATCGGGGTGGTGAATGCGGTCTTCTCCCGGTCCGCCTCTGCTACAGGAACCTGCCAGTACCCGCTAGTGAGATCCAAGGTAGAGAAGAAGTTAGCAGATCTTAAAGCAGCCAATGACTCCTCTATCCTTGGTAAGGGGTACGCATCCTTGTGTGTGATACGATTGATTTTCCGGTAATCTACACACATCCTCATGGTGTTGTCTTTCTTTCGGACTAAGACTAGTGGAGCTGCCCAGGGGCTACAGCTATCCCTGATCACCCCAGCCTCCTTCATGTCTCTAAGCATCCCCTTGGCGTGTTGGTAGTGGGCAGGGGGTACGGGTCGATACCTCTCTTTTATAGGAGGATGGTCTCCCGTGGGGATGTGGTGTTCTACCCCCTTGACTCGCCCGAAGTCTAACGGGTGTTTACTGAACACTCTCTCGTACTCCTGAACCACCCGATAGACTCCTTGTTTCTGGTGTGCGGGAGTGGAGTCAGTACCCAGATGTAGTTGCTGACACCAGTCCTCCATGTTTTTCTTAGAGCCGTTACCTTCCTCCGGGTGAGATGGAGGCAAGGGTTCCACAGATTGTATAGAATTTTGGTTAATGGTATATAATTTGGCTAGCGTGGCATACCGGGGCAGGTACACTTCCCTCTCCCCGATATTTATTATGCGAACGGGCACCCTCCCATGGCGTACATCAACCACCCCCCGTGCTGTCAAAATGGTGGGCCTACTGTCCGAGTAAACTGGTTCTACCATTGCCTGGTAATCTCTACCTCTCAGACCAATAGCTGCCCGGCACCAAATCATCATTTCACTTTTTGGGGGCATGGCAATAGGAAAAGGGTCACACATTCTTACGCTACCAATCTCACCGCCGGAGAGTTCCACCTGTTGCCGTCGCATCAGTGCCCGGATCTCTTTCTGGAGCACCCGCTGCTCGCCGGAGCTGGCGTTCTTGGCAACCTGCTGTAAAAGGAAAATCACCTCTGCAAGACAATTTTCAATTACATTAGTTCCTAGAGTTATTTTTGAGTGACTCTCATGTTTGTCAATATCTACAATGATCAGTCCCTGTGCTGCCAGTTCGACTCTACCGATTTTGATGGTCACCTCTTTAAATCCGATCTGTGGCACGGGCTGGCCATTGCTGGCGATGATACTCAAGTCGTCGTCAGGGTAGCGGGTAATATCCGAGTCATTCCAGTACTGCTTAAAGAGCACGTACGGGATGGTGGTGACCTGTGACCCGGTGTCCAGTAGGGCACTCATGGGAATGCCATCCAGTACCACAGGCAAGACTGGACGTCCTCCCACATATCTGTGGCGCCAGTTCGATGGGCCTGGTGATCTTTTTCCTGGGGGTTGGCCCTCTACCCCAGGTTGTGCCCGTTTAAAGAACAGTACCTTGCCATATGTCCAGGTTGATTGCAGCGGCGGCAGATGGGTCGTCCGTCCTCGCTGTATCGGTCACTGGGTCTTCCTCTGGCCGGTGGGGTCCTCCTTGGTCGACGCCACGGGATGTCCTCCGGTCCGGATGCCAGCTGGATCTTCCCTGGGGTGGAAGCCTGTAAAGACTGCACAGTTCGGGTTAGCGCAGCAACGCTCTTAGCTAGCTCTTGGACCTGATGGTGTAGGTCTGGAGCCGGGTCATTGTCCAAAGCCTGCGCATCAGCTCCCACAGGCCCTGCCGACAAGGGCGCCGCCTCCTGGTGGTAAGTGATAGCAGGGCGCTTGTGGGTCACAACGCCACCCGGTGCCGGTTCTCGGAGCACCCGGATGGCTCTGTCCTTGAACTGTGCAAAGCCCAGATGGGGATCCTGTAAGGCCATTGCCCGCAACTGGGTTCGGTGGGCATTACAATACAGTCCCTCTATAAACTGTTCGGTCAACAGCCTGTCCTCGTTTCCCACTCCATCAGGGTCGGTCTGCTTAATGGCCCTCAGGGCCTCTTGTAGGTTTAGTGCATAGTCCCTTATACTCTCATGCGCTCGTTGCTTGCACCCGTAGAATCTAAGCTTAATCTCGGCTGAGGTGCGGGTATCAAAGGTGTCCTTCAGCCGGGTTAGTATCCCTGCGACAGTCTTCCTCCCAGGTGGCCAGGATTTTACTTCCCTTTTGGCTGCCCCGGTTAGTTGGGCCACCAGGATGCTCACTTTTTGCTCTTCTGTGAGGGGGTACACCTGGAAGAGGCTATCCAGCTTTTCTCTAAAGTCATGCAGGGTATGTGACTCCCCTGAGTACTGGGGTAGCCAAGCTGCTCCTGGGATATAGGGCATGGTGAAGGGCATAACTGCAGCAGCGGTAGCGCTGGCGGGGGTTGAGGCAGTGAAGCTCTCCTCCGTATCCGACATCTTCCTCCCCCCTAGTGGACCGTGGCCTACCTTGCGATGATCCTGTTCCGTAGGCCGCGGCTCCGCAGTGGATCGTCAGGGTTGAGGACCTTCCGTCGCGCTCCTGTGACGTCGGCGTCTGCTGGGCTCCTTCCAG
Organism: Phyllobates terribilis; assembly: GCF_046119375.1. Classification (NCBI taxonomy): domain Eukaryota; kingdom Metazoa; phylum Chordata; class Amphibia; order Anura; family Dendrobatidae; genus Phyllobates; species Phyllobates terribilis. The sequence continues at coordinate 350,519 of NW_027363835.1, forward strand.
GACCTTACGCAACGTCCGGACGTGAGGCGGGGCTTCAGTTCTCGCGCGCTTTCGGAGTCCACGCCCCTCTTCTTCCCGCGCGGCGTCCTCAAGATGGCGTCCAATGGCGGGAAAACTCCACGGATGGCGGGAAGAAGGCAGAAGATGGCGCCGGATGGCGGGAAACTTCACCGATGACGGGAAGAAGGCTGAAGATGGCGCCGGATGGCGGGAATCTTCACCACAGGTAAGTTTGAAAAGTCTCTTTTTCAGGCACGCAGTACCCGGTGGTTGCGGGCACGAAATCCTGCCGACTACGCCAAAGTTGACGCGCCCCTGGGCCTGTGTCGCGCTGCGTTGCGCACGCGGGAGCTTACCCGGAGCCGGATCTCTTGAGGGTTGTAGTCTCGTGGCGGTGACCCGGTCCGTGCCCAGGGAGTCAAACTGAGCGGCGATGTAACAGCGGGAGATGTAGGACGACTACGCCACCCGTTGAATGCAGCTATGGAGCTGCCGCTGCAGGACAGTCCGCTGAGGCCGGTGGATGGATGGTGCAGCATAGATGGTATAACCCCCAACGGGAGGGGTATGGCCTCAGGGCAGCAGATGTGGATGATGGGGGTAGCAGGAACCACTCAGAGACGGTGCGGTGTAATTCAGGGTCTTTACTGGTAACAACGGTAGACCCTCCCGGAGTACTTGCTAGTGAACGGGGCCTGGTCAGTCCTTGAGCAGATGGGATCTCCCCTGGCCAGGCGGAGTTGTAGGCCTCCCAAACTGACTGTACTCTTCTGGCTACCTTGCTAGAGGCGGGTATAAGTAGCCCACGTCCCTGAGTGTACCGTGTGGTGCTCACCCGTATGGCCGGTGACTCGGGGCCTTCTAATGGCTTCCGCTCCACGATGGCGGTGCTGGTCCCACGCGTGTGACCGTGCCTTCGGGTTTCTGGGCCTGAGGACCTGAAATCCCCTGCCGGTCGGCTTCTGCTGCTGGGTAAGAGTTAGTCCCCACAGCCTCGGACGCCGGGTCCGGTAAGAAAGCTTCTCAGTCAGGGCGAGCTCTGCAGCTGCCAGCCCCTGACTCGTAGTAGTATTGCTTCTGCTGTTTCTTGTCTCTACTCTCCTTGACTGACTAACCCTGCCTCAGCCCAGGGTTTATACAGGGGAAGTCCTTCCCCTCCCAAGACTGGGCAGGAGGTGTGGCATGCACAGGATCCCTGACCAAAGGACCTCCCACCTGCTCTCAGACATAACATTACATTACTGTGGAAAACCAGACCCCTGGGGTGCCACATATACGCCGTACACACCACACACACACTGTATACGCCGTACGCACCACACACACTCTGTATACGCCATACATACCACACACACTGTATACGCCTTACACACCACACACACTGTATACGCCGTACACACCACACACACACTGTATACGCCGTACGCACCACCACACACACGCAGTCTGTATACATCGTATGCACCACACACACGCACTCTGTATACACCGTACGCACCACACACACTGTATACGCTGTACGCACCACACATCCACTGTATACGCCATACTCACCACACACACACTCTGTATACGCCGTATACACCACACACACACTGTATACGCTGTACATACCACACACACACTGTATATGCCGTACACACCACACACACACACACACACACACACTGTATACGCCGTACGCACCACCACACACACACGCACTCTGTATACACCGTACGCACCACACACACGCACTCTGTATACACCGTACACACCACACACACTGTATATGCCGTACACAGTGGCGTACTGCCAATGGCGGCAGACCAGGCGACTGCTATGGGGCCCGTGAGCCGAGGGGGCCCATAGCAGTCCAGGGGTGGATATACCGCCACCGGTGCAGCTGCGCCGGGTCCCCACCATGCAGCTGCACCAAGGGGCCCACAAGGTGCAGCTGCTCCCTGCACGCGGCGGTCAGGGAGTGATTCCTACAGCTCCGCTGCTGTCAGGAGGAGAATAGCAGCGGAGCTGGAGGGTTCATCCTCTGCTTCCTCCCTGACCCAGGCGCGCGCAGCTTGATGACGTCATCATGCAGCGCGCACCTGGGTCAGGAAGAAAGCTGCCGGCAACCAGGAGGATGCTGCTGCAGGGGAGCGAGCTGAAGTAAGTTTTTTTTTTTTTTACTGAAATGCTGGGGAGGGGATGGGGCTGGGAAGAGCAATAATGGGGCGGATAGAGCTGGGGAGAGCAATGATGGGGATGGTGGGGAAGGGGAGAGCAATGATGGGGGTGCTGGGAGAGAGCAATGATGGGGGTGCTGGGAGAGAGCAATGATGGGGGTGCTGGGAGAGAGCAATGATGGGGGTGCTGGGACAGAGCAATGATGGAGGTGCTGGGACAGAGTAATGATGGAGGTGCTGGGACAGAGTAATGATGGGGGTGCTGAGAGGAAATGATGGGGGTGCTGGGAGAGAGCAATGATGGGAGTGCTGGGAGAAGCAATGATGGAGGTGTTGGGACAGAGCAATGATGGGGGGCTGGGAGAGAGCAATGATGGAGGTGCTGGGACAGCGCAATGATGGGGGTGCTGGACAGAGCAATGATGGGGGTTGGGAGAGAGCAATGATGGGGGTGGTGGGACAGAGCAATGATGCAGGTGCTAAGAGAGAGAGCAAAGATGGGGGTGCTGGGAGAGAGCAATGATGGGGTTGCTGGGAGAGAGCAATGATGGGGGTGCTGGGAGAGAGCAATGGTGGGGGTGCTGGGACAGAGCAACGGTGGGGGTGCTGGGACAGAGCAATGGTGGGGGTGCTGGGACAGAGCAATGGTGGGGGGCTGGGAGAGAGCAATGATGTGGGGCTGGGAGAGAGCAATGATGTGGGGCTGGGAGAGAGCAATGATGGAGGTGCTGGGACAGAGAAATGATGGGGGTGCTGGGAGAGAGCAATGATGGGAGTGCTGGGAGAAGCAATGATGGAGGTGCTGGGACAGAGCAATGATGGGGGGCTGGGAGAGAGCAATGATGGAGGTGCTGAGACAGCGCAATGATGGGGGTGCTGGACAGAGCAAGGATGGGGGTTGGGAGAGAGCAATGATGGGGGTGGTGGGACAGAGCAATGATGCAGGTGCTAAGAGAGAGAGCAATGATGGGGGTGCTGGGAGAGAGCAACGATGAGGGTGCTGGGACAGAGCAATGACGTGGGTGCTGGGACAGAGCAATGACGTGGGTGCTGGGACACAGCAATGATGGGGGTGCTGGGAGAGAGCAATGATGGGGGTGCTGGGAGAGAGCAATGATGGGGGTGTGGCACCCCAGGGGTCTGGTTTTCCACAGTAATGTAATGTTATGTCTGAGAGCAGGTGGGAGGTCCTTTGGTCAGGGATCCTGTGCATGCCACACCTCCTGCCCAGTCTTGGGAGGGGAAGAACTTCCCCTGTATAAACCCGGGGCTGAGGCAGGGTGGGTCAGACAAGGAGAGTGGAGACAAGAAGCAGCATAGGAAACAGCAGAGTTCCAAGGAGTCAGGGGCTGGCAGCTGCAGCGCTCGCCCTGACTAAGAAGATACTTTACCGGACCCGGAGTCCGAGGCTGTGGGGACTAACTCCTACCCAGCAGCAGAATCCGTCAGGCAGGGGATTTCAGGTCCTCTGGCCCAGAAGCCCGAAGGCACGGTCACACGCGTGGGACCAGCACTGCCATCGTGGAGCGGAAGCCATTAGAAGGCCCCGAGTCACCGACCATACGGGTGAGCACCACACGGTACACTCAGGGACGTGGGCTACTTACATCAGCTTCTAGCAAGGTAGCCAGAAGAGTACAGTCAGTTTGGGAGGCCTACAACTACGCCTGGCCAGGGGAGATCCCATCTGCTCAAAGACTGACCAGGCCCCGTTTGCTAGCAAGTACTCCGGGAGGGTCTGTCGTTGTTACCAGTAAAGACCCTGAACTACACCGTACCGTCTCTGAGTGGTTCCTGCTACCCCCATCATCCACGTCGGCTGCCCTGAGGCCATACCCCTCCCGTTGGGGGTTATACTATCACGCTGCACAATCCTACCACCGGCCTCAGCGGTCTGCCCTGCAGCAGCAGCTTCCTGGCTGCACTCAACGGGTGGCGTAGTCATCAACTATTTACTACTAATAGACTGCCGTCTAGTTTGACTCCCTGGGCACGGACCGGGTCACCGCCACGAGACTACGACCCTCCACTGATCCGGCTCCGGGTAGGCTCCCGCGTGCGCAACGCAGCGCGACACAGGCCCAGGGGCGCATCAACTTTGGCGTAGTCGGCAGGATTTCGTGCCCGCAACCACCGGGTACTGCGTGCCTGAAAAGCAAAGACTGTTCAAACTTACCAGTGGTGAAGATTCCCGCTATCCGTGGAGGTTTCCCGCCATCCGGCGCCATCTTCTACCTTCTTCCCGCCATCGGTGAAGTTTCCCGCCATCCGGCGCCATCTTCGGCCTTCTTCCCGCCATCCGTGGAGTTTTCCCGCCGTTGGACGCCATCTTGGGGACGCCGCGCGGGAAGAAGAGGGGCGTGGACTCCGAAAGCGCGCGAGAACTGAAACCCCGCCTCACGTCCGGACGTTGCGTAAGGTCCTGGAAGGAGCCCAGCAGACGCCGACGTCACAGGAGCGTGACGGAAGGTCCTCAACCCTGACGATCCACTGCGGAGCCGCGGCCTACGGAAGAGGATCATCGCAAGGTAGGCCACGGTCCACTAGGGGGGAGGAAGATGTCGGATACGGAGGAGAGCTTCACTGCCCCAACCCCCGCCAGCGCTACCGCTGCTGCAGTTATGCCCTTCACCATGCCCTATATCCCGGGAGCAGCTTGGCTACCCCAGTATTCAGGGGAGTCACATACCCTGCATGACTTTAGAGAAAAGCTGGATAGCCTCTTCCAGGTGTACCCCCTCACAGAAGAGCAAAAAGTGAGCATCCTGGTGGCCCAACTAACCGGGGCAGCCAAAAGGGAAGTAAAATCCTGGCCACCTGGGAGGAAGACTGTCGCAGGGATACTAACCCGGCTGAAGGACACCTTTGATACCCGCACCTCAGCCGAGATTAATCTTAGATTCTACGGGTGCAAGCAGCGAGCGCATGAGAGTATAAGGGACTATGCACTAAACCTACAAGAGGCCCTGAGGGCCATAAAGCAGACCGACCCTGATGGGGTGGGAAACGAGGACAGGCTGTTGACTGAACAATTTATAGAGGGTTTATATTGCAATGCCCACCGAACCCAGTTGCGGGCAATGGCCTTACAGGATCCCCATCTGGACTTTGCACAGTTCAAGGACAGAGCCATCCGGGTGCTCCGAGAACCGGCACCAGGTGGCGTTGTGACCCACAGACGCCCCACTACCACTTACTACCAGGAGGCGGCGCCCTTGTCAGCAGGGCCTGTGGGAGCTGATGCGCAGGCTTTGGACAATGACCCGGCTCCAGACCTACACCATCAGGTCCAAGAGCTAGTTAAGAGCGTTGCTGCGCTAACCCGAACTGTGCAGTCTTTACAGGTTTCCACCCCAGGGAAGATCCAGCTGGCATCCGGACCGGAGGACATCCCGTGGCGTCGACCAAGGAGGACCCCACCGGCCAGAGGAAGACCCAGTGACCGATACAGCGAGGACGGACGACCCATCTGCCGCCGCTGCAATCAACCCGGACATATGGAAAGGTACTGTTCTTTAAACGGGCACAACCTGGGGTAGAGGGCCAACCCCCAGGAAAAAGATCACCAGGCCCATCGAACTGGCGCGACAGATATGTGGGAGGACGTCCAGTCTTGCCTGTGGTACTGGATGGCATTCCCATGAGTGCCCTACTGGATACCGGGTCACAGGTCACCACCATCCCGTACGTGCTCTTCAAGCAGTACTGGAATGACTCGGATATTACCCACTACCCTGACAACGACTTGAGTATCATCGCCAGCAATGGCCAGCCCGTGCCACAGATCGGATTTAAGGAGGTGGCCCTCAAAATCGGTAGAGTCGAACTGGCCGCACAGGGACTGATCATTGTAGATATTGATAAACATGAAAGTCACCCAAAAATAACTCTAGGAACTAACGTAATTGAAAATTGTCTTGCAGAGGTGATTTTCCTTTTACAGCAGGTTGCCAAGAACGCCAGCTCCGGCGAGCAGCGGGTGCTCCAGAAAGAGATTCGGGCACTGATGCAACGGCAACAAGTGGAACTCTCCGGCGGTGAGATTGGTAGCGTAAGAATGTGTGACCCTTTTCCTATTGCCATGCCCCCAAAAAGTGAAATGATGATTTGGTGCCGGGCAGCTATTGGTCTGAGAGGAAGAGATTACCAGGCAATGGTAGAACCAGTTTACTCAGACAGTAGGCCCACCATTTTGACAGCACGGGGGGTGGTCAATGTACGCCATGGGAGGGTGCCCATTCGCATAATAAATATCGGGGAGAGGGAAGTGTACCTGCCCCGGTATGCCACGCTAGCCAAATTATATACCACTAATCAAAATTCTATACAATCTGTGGAACCCTTGCCTCCATCTCACCCGGAGGAAGGTAACGGCTCTAAGAAAGACATGGAGGACTGGTGTCAGCAACTACATTTGGGTACTGATTCCACTCCCTCACATCAGAAACAAGGAGTCTATCGGGTGGTTCAAGAGTATGAGAGAGTGTTTAGTAAACACCCGTTAGACTTCGGGCGAGTCAAAGGGGTAGAACACCGCATCCCCACGGGAGATCATCCTCCCATAAAAGAGAGGTATCGACCCGTACCCCCTGCACATTACCAACACGCCAAGGGGATGCTTAGAGACATGAAGGAGGCTGGGGTAATCCGGGATAGCTGTAGCCCCTGGGCAGCCCCACTAGTTTTAGTCAAAAAGAAAGACAACACCATGAGGATGTGTGTAGATTACCGGAAAATCAACCGTATCACACACAAGGATGCGTACCCCTTACCAAGGATAGAGGAGTCATTGGCTGCTTTAAGATCTGCTAACTTCTTCTCTACCTTGGATCTCACTAGCGGATACTGGCAGGTTCCTGTAGCAGAGGCGGACCGGGAGAAGACCGCATTCACCACCCCGATGGGACTTAGCGAGTTCACCTGCATGCCGTTCGGATTCTGCAACGCCCCAGGAACCTTCCAACGATTAATGGAGTGCTGTCTGGGCCACAGAAACTTCGAGACGGTCCTGTTGTACCTGGACGATGTCATCGTATACTCCAAAACTTATGAGGACCACCTGAAACACCTGGCGGAGGTGTTCGAAGCTCTGGCGAGTTACGGCCTAAAGGTGAAACCCTCCAAGTGTCACCTCCTGAAACCAAAGGTGCAATACCTGGGACACGTGGTGAGCGCTGACGGAGTGGCTCCCGACCCCGATAAGATCACCGCAATTAAGGGATGGCCAAGCCCCTCCAGCGTAAAAGAAGTGCGGCAGTTCCTAGGGTTGGTAGGCTACTACCGAAGGTTTATTCCCGGTTTCACCAAAAAGGCAGCGCCTATGCAGGACCTCCTGATAGGCCAGTCCCGGAAGGCCAAGAACCAGAAGCCGCCCTTCAAATGGGAAGAGCCAGAAGAAGAGTCCTTCCGCCAGCTGAAGATGGCCCTCACGGGGGATGAAGTCTTGGCGTACCCAGACTATAGCCAGCCCTTCATCCTCTACACCGACGCCAGTAACATCGGGCTAGGAGCCGTACTATCCCAGATTCAGCAGGGGAGAGAACGAGTGATCTCCTATGCCAGCCGAAAACTGCGACCCACCGAAAGGAACCCCGAGAATTACAGCTCATTTAAGCTAGAGTTCCTGGCCGTGGTATGGGCAGTCACCGAGCGCTTTAGGCATTACCTCGCTTCTTCCCGGTTCACCGTATACACGGATAACAACCCGTTGATACACCTGGACACGGCAAGACTCGGTGCCCTGGAGCAGAGGTGGATGGCCCGTCTGTCCAACTACGAGTTCACAATCAAATACCGGGCAGGACGCTCCAATACTAACGCGGATGCCCTGTCCAGGATGCCCAACCTGCCGGACGAAGGAGAAGATCCGGAGGGACTGGAAGAAGTTGAACTCCCTGCGTTCCACCGTCATGGGACTATCCAGTATTCCCACCGGGTAAGGGGTAAACAGGCTGCTACGTTGAACCCCTTACCCCACTACAACTGGGCGGAAACGCAAGACAGCGACCCTGCCGTCCGACTGGTGAAGGAGATGCTGACTCGGCCGGAGGCTCGACTTGAACCAGACGCTCCGGAGGAAGCCAAACAACTATGGGCGGAGAAGAGTCGACTATTCCTTTACAAGGGGAAGTTGTGCCGCAGAATGGTCAACTCCCGGACGCATGAACTACTCTGGCAAGTAGTGGTGCCACGAAGAGACGCAGCCATGGTGATGGAGGCATACCACGACGGAGCTGGACACTTCGGGTGGAAAAAGCTGGAGTTCCTGCTGCGCGAGCGGTTCCACTGGGTAGGCATGAGGGGAACCATCGAAAAGTGGTGCAGAGACTGTGGCCCGTGCAATCTGAGAAGGAAGGACCGGGCCAGCCAGAAGACTCCCCTGCAATCCATCGTCACCCGGCAACCGTTGGAACTGGTAGCCTTGGATCATGTAAAACTGACCCCAAGCAGAAGTGGCTACGTCTACGCGTTAACCATCGTGGATCATTACTCCCGGTTCTTGGTTGTCGTCCCCGTCAAGGACTTAACGGCTCAAACAGCAGCTAGAGCCTTCCAGCAACACTTCTGCCGTCCACACGGGTACCCGGACCAAGTGCTGACGGACCAGGGACCTGCCTTTGAAGCGGAGGTCTTCCACTAATTCTGCAATCTGTATGGCTGCCGGAAGATAAGGACGACACCCTACCATCCGCAAACTAATGGACTTTGTGAAAAAATGAACCAGGTGGTAATGGATCTGCTAAAAACATTGCCCCTGGAAGAACGCAGTCTGTGGCCTGAGAAGTTGCCCGATCTGGTGGACCTATACAACCACATCCCGTTAGGTTCCACCAACTGTACCCCGGCTTACCTAATGAGGGCGAGACCTGGTAAGTTACCTGTTGACCTGGAAATGGGAGTCCTGACACCTGAGGACACTTCACCAGAAACAGACTGGGACACAGAGAGGCAGCAGCAGTACCGGAGAGTACAAGAGAGCGTGGAGCGAAGTCTCTGTCAGGCTAGGGAAAGACAAGAGAAGACTTACAACCAGTATGCTCCCGCTGTTCCCCTGGTACCCGGAGAGCAGGTCTTGAAGAGGAAAAGACGGCTCCACAAGTTGGATGACCAGTGGGAGGAGGACCCGTACACCGTACTGCCCTCAAGCCACGAGAACCCGAAGGTCTGTACCATCAGTAAAGACGGAGGGGAAACCACAGCCATTGTATCCCGGGACCACCTGAAGAAGTGTCCCGAACAACTGAGGAACCCTGAAGAGGAACAAGAAGACCATCGACCCGTGGAAGAAAGGGAAGATATGGTTAGTACCGTGCTCGGGGACTTCCCTCAGTCTTGGACTCAAGTCAATGGTGCAGTTGTGGTACCCGTACTCACCTTCCTCCAACCATCATCCCAAGAACCTACGGAGCAACGGGTAGAGCTGGAAGAACAGCCGGTCCAGGAGGCAGAAGACTCCACACAAGCAGAACAGGAGAATCAACCCTCTGCTTATAGTGAGCCTGCCGTACCCCTAGTGAGACAAAGAGCCGGTAGACAGCTGCCCAGTTTACCCTTGACAGCTCCTACACCCTGTAGTTCAGGGCCAGACAGTCAGCTCCGTAGGTCCACTCGGGCCACTAGAGGCCAGTTACCCGCACGCTGGAGAATTTAAAGTTTATAAATTGTTTTATTTATGTTTTTTTTTCTGTGTATTGTTGCTTGTGAATAATTTTGTGTTTCCAGTTGTTTTTAGGAAACCTTGGTGGATTTACCGGGAATCCTTGTACATAGTTGGAGCGTAACCCAGGATGGACTAGAGACTGTTAAGGACTCGGGGTAGGACAGACCCCTACCTGGTTACGTCTCCCTGTGTTGGTGAAATGGACACCTTGCTTCTTTCAGAGACTGCACCCGGTTGCGGACACGCCGTAACCATCTTTATATGTTTTCTTATTGTATTATTAATGTTTTTTGCCTTGTTATGTTTTTCTAAATGTGTTTAGTCCCGGAGTACTAAATTTCACTAGGGGGGAATGTGGCACCCCAGGGGTCTGGTTTTCCACAGTAATGTAATGTTATGTCTGAGAGCAGGTGGGAGGTCCTTTGGTCAGGGATCCTGTGCATGCCACACCTCCTGCCCAGTCTTGGGAGGGGAAGAACTTCCCCTGTATAAACCCGGGGCTGAGGCAGGGTGGGTCAGACAAGGAGAGTGGAGACAAGAAGCAGCATAGGAAACAGCAGAGTTCCAAGGAGTCAGGGGCTGGCAGCTGCAGCGCTCGCCCTGACTAAGAAGATTCTTTACCGGACCCGGAGTCCGAGGCTGTGGGGACTAACTCCTACCCAGCAGCAGAATCCGTCAGGCAGGGGATTTCAGGTCCTCTGGCCCAGAAGCCCGAAGGCACGGTCACACGCGTGGGACCAGCACTGCCATCGTGGAGCGGAAGCCATTAGAAGGCCCCGAGTCACCGGCCATACGGGTGAGCACCACACGGTACACTCAGGGACGTGGGCTACTTACATCAGCTTCTAGCAAGGTAGCCAGAAGAGTACAGTCAGTTTGGGAGGCCTACAACTACGCCTGGCCAGGGGAAATCCCATCTGCTCAAAGACTGACCAGGCCCCGTTTGCTAGCAAGTACTCCGGGAGGGTCTGTCGTTGTTACCAGTAAAGACCCTGAACTACACCGTACCGTCTCTGAGTGGTTCCTGCTACCCCCATCATCCACGTCGGCTGCCCTGAGGCCATACCCCTCCCGTTGGGGGTTATACTATCACGCTGCACAATCCTACCACCGGCCTCAGCGGTCTGCCCTGCAGCAGCAGCTTCCTGGCTGCACTCAACGGGTGGCGTAGTCATCAACTATTTACTACTAATAGACTGCCGTCTAGTTTGACTCCCTGGGCACGGACCGGGTCACCGCCACGAGACTACGACCCTCCACTGATCCGGCTCCGGGTAGGCTCCCGCGTGCGCAACGCAGCGCGACACAGGCCCAGGGGCGCGTCAGGGGTGCTGGGAGAGAGCAATGGTGGGGGTGCTGGGACAGAGCAATGGTGGGGGGCTGGGAGAGAGCAATGATGTGGGGCTGGGAGAGAGCAATGATGGAGGTGCTGGGACAGAGAAATGATGGGGGTGCTGGGAGAGAGCAATGATGGGAGTGCTGGGAGAAGCAATGATGGAGGTGCTGGGACAGAGCAATGATGGGGGGCTCGGAGAGAGCAATGATGGAGGTGCTGAGACAGCGCAATGATGGGGGTGCTGGACAGAGCAATGATGGGGGTTGGGAGAGAGCAATGATGGGGGTGGTGGGACAGAGCAATGATGCAGGTGCTAAGAGAGAGAGCAATGATGGGGGTGTTGGGAGAGAGCAAAGATGGAGGTGTTGGGAGAGAGCAACGATGAGGGTGCTGGGACAGAGCAATGACGTGGGTGCTGGGACAGAGCAATGATGGGGGTGCTGGGAGAGAGTAATGATGGGGGTGCTGGGAGAGAGTAATGATGGGGGTGCTGGGAGAGAGCAATGACGAGGGTGCTGGGAGAGAGCAATGATGGGGGTGCTGGGAGAGAGCAATGATGGGGGTGCTGGGAGAGAGTAATGATGGGGGTGCTGGGAGAGAGTAATGATGGGGGTGCTGGGAGAGAGTAATGATGGGGGTGCTGGGAGAGAGCAATGACAAGGGTGCTGGGAGAGAGCAATGATGGGGGTGCTGGGAGAGAGCAATTAAGGGGGTTTCACTTTGCTTGTACTGTTAAGCCTTGTATATTTTCCGTGTGCACATAGCCTTACAGTTAATTGGGGAGAGTCACAGAGACTGAATAATTTATATTATTGGCCGGTGCAGATTATAGTTAATGGGGGGCACAGTGCTGCTTATCACTTTATATTTTGATTACTAGGTGGTTAATAGTATATTAATGGGGGGGGGGTTACATATCTGTATTCGAGGACGCAGAGCGGGGGAGACACATGTATACATACAATATGTGACCTTGTTATTTTCTAGGCTGGAGATCATCGTGACAAGACGAGTCGTGGCTGGGAGATGTCGACATGAAGGTCTGACCAGATGGAGAAGAAGCAGCAGAAACCGACTCTGATCAGATGAGACGTCAGCGGTAAGTGCCTGGATGTAAATATTACTCTGTATCTGCACTGTGTGACTTGGAGTGATAATGTTATCTGTAAAATCCCTTAGGCTGCATTCTCACATTTGTGTGAAATGTCCGTGTGCTGCCAGATGTTTTTGTCGGATGGTCCACGGACTCGTACAGTTTTATAGATCCATTCACACATCCATGAAAATCACGGATCTGAGAATGAGATCTAAGAGGGTCAGAGAATGTCCTGTTCTGATCCAATATTGAGGATTAGAATAGGACATGCTCAATGCATCAGTAAAACAGGGCAGCACACCGACACTGCACACAGATGCAGGAATGTAGCCTTATTATGTATAGCACAGTCCCTTAGTATATAGTGTACTCACTTATTATGTATAGCACAGTCCCTTAGTATATAGTGTACTCACTTATTATGTATAGCGCCATCCTTAGTTATATAGTTTCCTCTTTTATTATGTATAACACCCTCCCTTATTATGTACCATCCTCTCTAGCGGCTCACAGTTGGGGGAACATACTGTGTTGGGGACAGCATACTTTACCCTGGGAGTTGAGGTGGGGTACAGTAGGGTCATTATACTGTGCATGTGGAGGAATTCACCATGGGGGTATTATACTGTGTTTGGGGGGCCCTTTTATTGGCATCACACTTTATGGGGCAATGAAAGAGATCTAGGACGTCAGCAGGAGGAAAATTACTATGTAAAGATGGAAAGTTGTGAGATCTGATCTTTGGTGACCCCGACAATTATTTAGTTTTTTTTTTTGGGGGGGGGGGGGCAATTAGAGCTTCTGCTATGGGGCCCCATGATTCCTATGTATGCCCCTGGCCGTACATACCACATACACTGTATACGCCATATACACCACCACAGACACACACTGTATACGCCGTACGCACCACACACACACATACACTGTATATGCCGTACGCACCACCACACACACGCACTCTGTATACACCCTGCGCACCACACACACTGTACATGCCGTAAGCACCACACACACACTATATACGCCGTACGCACCACACACACACAGTGTATACGCCGTACGCACCACACACACACACACACAGTGTATACGCCGTACGCACCACCACACACACGCACTCTGTATACACCCTGCGCACCACACACACACACACATACACTGTATATGCCGTAAGCACCACACATACCCTGTATACGCCGTATGCAACACCACACACACTGTATACGCCATACGCACCCCCCACACACACACTGTATACGCCGTACGCACCCCCCCACACACACTGTATACGCTGTATGCACCACCACACACACTCTGTATACGCCATACGCACCACACACGCTCTGTATACGCTGTACGCACCACCACACACACTCTGTATACGCTGTACGCACCACACACACAATGTATACGGCATATGCACCACACACATTGTATACACCGTACACACCACACACACACACTGTATACGCCGTACGCACCACACACACTGTATACGCCGTACGCATCACACACTGTATACGCCGTATGCAACACACACTGTATACGCCGTACGCACCACACACTGTATACGCCGTATGCAACACACACTGTATACGCCATACGCACAACACACACACTGTATACGCTGCAGACACCACACACACAGTATACGCCGTACGCACAACACACACACTGTATACGCTGTACACACCACACACACTGTATATGCCGTACGCACCACCACACACACACACACTCTGTATACGCTATATGCACCACACACGCTCTGTATACGCCTTACGCACCACCACACACACTCTGTATACGCTGTACGTGACGCGCCCCCTGGGCCATATTCTTTAGGGGGAATATCCGGAGCCGGATCAGATGGGAGTTGTAGTCTTCCGAGTGGCTGTGACCCGGTCCGTGCCCAGGGTGTCAAACTCAGTTGTATGTGGCAGTCCTACAGATGTTATTAAGTTCTTAATGTCGACTACGCCACCCGTTGTATTGCGGTCACTACGGCCGCCGCTGCAGCAGGGTCCGCTGAGGCTGATGGTGTAGGTGCAGCTTTGGTGATATAACCCCCAACGGGTGGGGTATAGCCTCAGGGGGATCAGGTGCAGAGGATGGGGGTTGTGGTGATGCAGTGTAGACGGCAATCAGAGACAGAGTCGGGTTATGCAGTTTAGGATGTTTACTCACTGCTGATGTTCCGGTCACTCCAGCTTCGAGTGACCTCCCGAGCCGTGCTGCGTCCACCAGGTTCTGGATCCAGCCAACCCCCAAATAAGTCCGGAGCGTGACCCTGAGCTCTCCTTCTGTCCTTTCTCTGGCCGTCCCCACTATTGATCCACCCAGGTCCAGCTCCCTCGGGCCTTCTGTTGGGAGACCCTTGGCCTTGGGTTCCCTGACCCTCCACGTGGTATGCCTTCATGGTGGATGTGGTGGGTGGCCGTGGCAGACGCTGCCCACGGCCTCCGGTCTCTGGCTGGGGTGTGTTTTTGCCCCCACCAGCTTGGGTTCCGGTACCCTGATGCCGACTCTTCACCCGGGGATTTAATTTGGGTTCTTAGAGTCCTCTCTTCTGTTTCCCCCTCTGGGTCTCTCTTTCTCCTCTCTCACTCTGGGTCTCTCTTCTCCTCTGCTCGCTGACTTTCTCTCTGCAACTGACCCTGTTCTTTGATGGTGCCCACCTTATATACACCCTCTATGTGTGAGCTCAGGTGACCAGCACCCAATGAGCTCCTATCTTTACCCAGGCTGCTCCCCCTATCTGCCCCTACACTACTTGGGATGTACCACCCCCCTCCCACTCCAGCCAGGAACAGACTCGGTCGTACCTGCACATTTCTAAGTGGGAGTACCGTCGGCCTGTTCCCCGGAAATGGGATGTGTGTAGTGCATGCAGCCTACCGAGCTCAGTTCCACACTCCATCCTTACCCGGGAGTGGAATATCACACCTCTGGGTTGAGGTGCAATACCCCTGTAGCAGCCGAATCCTCAGGGTGCTACATTCCCCCCTGGTAAATCACAGCACGTCCTCGGGCTGTAAGACATAACACCAAAAACATACAAATTTTTGCATAAACATATACAACATATAAAACAACATATATATATAAAACATTCACGTCGCCTCTGGCTCCTCCTCCGGTCACTGTGCAACGTGTGACCGGGTAAAGTGCGACAGTCTCTCTGGAAAACTGGTTTTCCTATAAAACCGGTAGGGGGCGCTTTAGGACGCGCAACTATTTACAGGGAATATGGCCGCTCTCAGTCCTCGGCCAGGTATTGGGGAGGAATGACCGTTCTCAGTCCTCGGTCAGTGGGATTAAGGGAAAAAGGGGTGAACAGTTCACATCAGCTGGTCCCAACGGGGACTATATTTGCAGTAACAGTTTCTTTGTACCCCGGTCGGGTAACTATTTACAGCACCTGCTCCGCTGTACTTAACGACGTCTTCCTCCTGCTCTTTCTTTGGGGATCTTAGCTTCAGACCCGTCCGGGTCCTCTTGCTCTTCCTCCTCACATCGCAGCTCCTCCTCTGTCAGGCGATGCACATGGAGGGCGTAAGGTCCTTTGGCACACTTGTGCCGGGTAAAGGTGACCTCGTCCCCGATGTAAAGGTCACGACCTCTGTGCCCCTCCGGCAGATGGGACTCCACGTCTCTGCGCGTGACAAAGACGTCGCCGGGGGTGTTGTGGTCTCGGATGAAGCCCCACCCGTGCTGCATGTTGAACTTGATTACAGTCCCGGTGGTGCGGGGACTGTACGCTGCACGGGGGTCCCTCCTGGTCCGGCTCTTCTGCTCGGCGCTCCTTATTTGGGCCTGTTGTTCCCGGACCCGCCTCTCTCTCCACTCCCTCGCAAACTCCTCGAGCTGCTGTCGGCAGCACTCAGCACGCTCCGCTGCAGCTGCCCGGGTTTCTTGAGTGAACCCCATTAGATCTTCTCCGGTGGGGTCCCACTCAAATTGGGTCTCTTCAAGCGGGGGCGAGATCCTTATCACGGGCTTCGGAGCCGGAATCAGGGGTGCACACATGGCCCCAACCCTCCTCTGGTGCTCCAGTCCATAATATTCCTGGGGCCAGATGAAAGGCTGCCCGTCCGGCCACGTGTGCTGGGCAAACAAGTCCTCTCCCAGACGCGGCACCCTTGGTTTTACGGGCGCGGGCGCGGTGGTGGTGGCGCCCGGGTTGCCCAGGCCTTGCGGCCAGGCCTGGGGCACCTGGAAGGTGAAGGGCACCGTTAGGACGGCGGCGCCCTGGGCTACCTGGCCTTGCGGCCAGGCCGGAGGCTCCGCGGAGGTAGGGGGCGCTGTTGGTGATGCGACGCCCGGGAATTCTAGGCCCTGCGACCAGGCCGGTGTTGCTTCCTGTTTTGCCACGCTCGGGGTCGTTGCGCATGGCGTCACAGGGGTCGCGGCGGCTTCCGTTTGGGGCCTAGTCTGCGTCGGTGACATGGCGTTTTCGGGCACAGCAGGGGGACTTTCGGGCTCTGCGACGGGGAGCTGGGGCAGGTAAGCGGTTTCCCGGTTTGGGGTATAGACGTCCCCTTTACCTGCCTCCATGCGTTCGGCTCCCTTCTCGGCGCCGTCTCCGGCCTTGGGTCCTCCCGCGCCATCCTCAGAGGCGGTCTGTCTCCTCATCTTGGCTGGCGTGCTCCGGGTCTTGGTTTGCTGGGCCATCTCTCGGCTCCACTCCACCAATGTCTCTCGTTGCACCCGGGCCATCCTCCGTGCGAGGCCCTCCAGGGCAGTCTGTGCACACTCCCGGTCCCGGGGGAGCTGTGCGAGGACCTCCACTAGGCCTAGTGGGGTCGTGGTTTCCAGCAGGCTCCTGACCAACGGGTCGGTGCTGCTCTGCTCTTCTTCCAGCAGGCTCCTGGCCAGCGGGCCGGTGCTGCTCTGCTCTCCTTCCTCTGTCTCTAGCAGGCTCCTGGCCAACGGGCCGGTGCTGCTCTGCTTTCTCGCCATCTCCGGGTAAGCTCCTCCGATATTCTTCTCCAGGCTTCTTGCCTCCGGGTGC
Source organism: Phyllobates terribilis (assembly GCF_046119375.1). NCBI lineage: Eukaryota > Metazoa > Chordata > Amphibia > Anura > Dendrobatidae > Phyllobates > Phyllobates terribilis. Next base: position 367,790 of record NW_027363835.1, read on the forward strand.
GCTCGCTCTAGACTCCTCCAAGCGACACCCATCTTTGTTCTCTCCTTTCGTCTCCTCCCCTCTCGAGGGCGGTCCCGGGGCCACTTGGTGACTGTCAGCTCCAGGGGCTGTTCTTTCACGCTGACAGACACCTCTAGCATCACAGTCTCTGTTGGTGGGGGCGGTTTCCACTTTTGGCGCCATTTTCGGTCCTGGCCCACGATGGGAGGTGGCCTCTCGCCACCCTCTGGCACGCCCATAATGGCGTCCGCTCTTCCAAGGCGGGAAACCTTTGGAAATGGCGGGAATCGCTTCCCAGTGGCGGGAAACTCTGCAGATGGCGGGAAAAAGCTGTTAATGGCGGACAACCGGCTGGAATCGATCTGTGATGGAGTCCGATGGCGGGGACCCTCCGGAACCGGCAGGAGACTTCTTTTTGAGGTAAACTTGTTCTTTTCTTCAGGCACGCAGTACCCGGGTGTTGCGGGCACGTGATCCTGCCGACTACGCCAAAGTTGACGCGCCCCCTGGGCCATATTCTTTAGGGGGAATATCCGGAGCCGGATCAGATGGGAGTTGTAGTCTTCCGAGTGGCTGTGACCCGGTCCGTGCCCAGGGTGTCAAACTCAGTTGTATGTGGCAGTCCTACAGATGTTATTAAGTTCTTAATGTCGACTACGCCACCCGTTGTATTGCGGTCACTACGGCCGCCGCTGCAGCAGGGTCCGCTGAGGCTGATGGTGTAGGTGCAGCTTTGGTGATATAACCCCCAACGGGTGGGGTATAGCCTCAGGGGGATCAGGTGCAGAGGATGGGGGTTGTGGTGATGCAGTGTAGACGGCAATCAGAGACAGAGTCGGGTTATGCAGTTTAGGATGTTTACTCACTGCTGATGTTCCGGTCACTCCAGCTTCGAGTGACCTCCCGAGCCGTGCTGCGTCCACCAGGTTCTGGATCCAGCCAACCCCCAAATAAGTCCGGAGCGTGACCCTGAGCTCTCCTTCTGTCCTTTCTCTGGCCGTCCCCACTATTGATCCACCCAGGTCCAGCTCCCTCGGGCCTTCTGTTGGGAGACCCTTGGCCTTGGGTTCCCTGACCCTCCACGTGGTATGCCTTCGTGGTGGATGTGGTGGGTGGCCGTGGCAGACGCTGCCCACGGCCTCCGGTCTCTGGCTGGGGTGTGTTTTTGCCCCCACCAGCTTGGGTTCCGGTACCCTGATGCCGACTCTTCACCCGGGGATTTAATTTGGGTTCTTAGAGTCCTCTCTTCTGTTTCCCCCTCTGGGTCTCTCTTTCTCCTCTCTCACTCTGGGTCTCTCTTCTCCTCTGCTCGCTGACTTTCTCTCTGCAACTGACCCTGTTCTTTGATGGTGCCCACCTTATATACACCCTCTATGTGTGAGCTCAGGTGACCAGCACCCAATGAGCTCCTATCTTTACCCAGGCTGCTCCCCCTATCTGCCCCTACACTACTTGGGATGTACCACCCCCCTCCCACTCCAGCCAGGAACAGACTCGGTCGTACCTGCACATTTCTAAGTGGGAGTACCGTCGGCCTGTTCCCCGGAAATGGGATGTGTGTAGTGCATGCAGCCTACCGAGCTCAGTTCCACACTCCATCCTTACCCGGGAGTGGAATATCACACCTCTGGGTTGAGGTGCAATACCCCTGTAGCAGCCGAATCCTCAGGGTGCTACATACGCACCACACACACAATGTATACGGCATATGCACCACACACATTGTATACACCGTACACACCACACACACACTGTATACGCCGTACGCACCACACACTGTATACGCATTACGCACCACACACTGTATACGCCGTATGCAACACACACTGTATACGCCGTACGCACCACACACTGTATACGCCGTATGCAACACACACTGTATACGCCATACGCACAACACACACACTGTATACGCTGCACACACCAAACATACAGTATACGCCGTACGCACAACACACACACTGTATACGCTGTACACACCACACACACTGTATATGCCATACGCACCACCACACACACACACACACACTCTGTATACGCTATATGCACCACCACACACACACTCTGTATACGCCGTACGCACCACACACACACTCTGTATATGCCGTACGCACCACACACACGGTATACGCCGTACGCAGCCTCTTGCGTGGTACCACCAGCAGAACACTGTCGCAAACACGCCGCCGCCGGGATCAGCCGAATGATTCACTGACTGCCGCCATCTTTGTACAGGAGGAGCGCATGCGCAGTTTTAATGTGACCGCCGCTATCTGCCTGCACAAAGATGGCGGCAGTCTGATTTACTGCGTGGGGAGACAGCTCAAACGAGAGAACACATGAGGGAAGAAGACAGCACAGGGGTGGAGAGAGAGAGCAGACAAGGGGGAGAGCACATGGGGTACACAGGTCAAAGAAGAGATCACATGAGAGGAGAAGACAGCAGATGGGGGAGAGAGAAAGCACACAGGGGGAGAGAGACAGAGCACAGGGGGGAGACAGCTCAAATAAGACAGCACATGAGGGGAGAACACAGCACAGGAAGGAGAGAGACAGCAGACAAGGGGGAGAGCACATGGGGTAGACAGGTCAAAGAAGAGATCACATGAGAGGAGAAGACAGCAGATGGGGGAGAGAGAAAGCGCACAGGGGGAGAGAGGCAGAGCACAGGGGGGAGACAGCTCAAACGGGACAGCACATGAGGGGAGAACACAGCACAGGAAGGAGAGAGACAGCAGACAAGGGGGAGAGCACATGGGGTAGACAGGTCAAAGAAGAGATCACATGAGAGGAGAAGACAGCACATGGGGGAGAGAGAAAGCAGACAAGGGGGATAGCACATGGGGTACACGGGTCAAAGAAGAGAGCACAAAAGAGGAGAAGACAGCAGATGGGGGAGAGAGGCAGAGCACAGGGGGGGGGGACAGCTCAAACGGGACAGCACATGAGGGGAGAACACAGCACAGGAAGGAGTAGACAGGTCAAAGAAGGGATCACAGACGGGAGAAGTCAGCACATGGGGGAAAGAGAGAGTGGATAGGTGGGTGAGCACATGGGGGGGAGAGATTCTCAACTGTGCAAAGCCTGCCCCCATCATGACATTACTGCCCTCCCGATGAGACAGCATCGGGCCTCCATCTAGTATATACAGTACAGACCAAAAGTTTGGACATACCTTCTCATTTAAAGATTTTTCTGTATTTTCATGACTATGAAAATTGTACATTCACACCGAAGGCATCAAAACTATGAATTAACACATGTGGAATTATATACTTAACAAAAAAGTGTGAAACAACTGAAAATATGTCTTATATTCTAGGTTCTTCAAAGTAGCCATCTTTTGCTTTGATGACTGCTTTGCACACTCCTGGCATTCTCTTGATGAGCTTCAAGAAGTAGTCACCGGAAATGGTCTTCCAACAATCTTGACGGAGTTCCCAGAGATGCTTAGCACTTGTTGGCCCTTTTGCCTTCACTCTGCTGTCCAGCTCACCCCAAACCATCTCGATTGGGTTCAGGTCTGGTGACTGTGGAGGCCAGGTCATCTGGCGTAGCACCCCATCACTCTCCTTCTTGGTCAAATAGCCCTTACACAGCCTGGAGGTGTGTTTGGGGTCATTGTCCTGTTGAAACATAAATGATGGTCCAACTAAACGCAAACCGGATGGAATAGCATGCCGCTGCAAGATGCTGTGGTAGCCATGCTGGTTCAGTATGCCTTCAATTATGAATAAATCCCCAACAGTGTCACCAGCAAAGCACCCCCACACCATCACACCTCCTCCTCCTCCATGCTTCACGGTGGGAACCAGGCATGTAGAGTCCATCCGTTCACCTTTTCTGCGTCGCAGAAAGACACGGTGGTTGAAACCAAAGATCTCAAATTTGGACTCATCAGACCAAAGCACAGATTTCCACTGGTCTAATGTCCATTCCTTGTGTTCTTTAGCCCAAACAAGTCTCTTCTGCTTGTTGCCTGTTCTTAGCAGTGGTTTTCTAGCAGCTATTTTACCATGAAGGCCTGCTGCACAAAGTCTCCTCTTAACAGTTGTTGAAGAGATGTGTCTGCTGCTAGAACTCTGTGTGGCATTGACCTGGTCTCTAATCTGAGCTGCTGTTAACCTGCGATTTCTGAGGCTGGTGACTCAGATAAACTTATCCTCAGAAGCAGAGGTGACTCTTGGTCTTCCTTTCCTGGGGTGGTCCTCATGTGAGCCAGTTTCTTTGTAGCGCTTGATGGTTTTTGCAACTGTACTTGGGGACACTTTCAAAGTTTTCCCAATTTTTCAGACTGACTGACCTTCATTTCTTAATGTAATGATGGCCACTCGTTTTTCTTTACTTAGCTGCTTTTTTCTTGCCATAATACAAATTCTAACAGTCTGTTCAGTAGGACTATCAGCTGTGTATCCACTAGGCTTCTGCACAACACAACTGATGATCCCAACCCCATTTATAAGGCAAGAAATCCCACTTATTAAACCTGACAGGGCACACCTGTGAAGTGAAAACCATTTCCGGTGACTACCTCTTGAAGCTCATGAAGAGAATGCCAAGAGTGTGCAAAGCAGTCATCAAAGCAAAAGGTGGCTACTCTGAAGAGCCTAGAATATAAGACATATTTTCAGTTGTTTCACACTTTTTTGTTAAGTATATAATTCCACATGTGTTAATTCATAGTTTTGATGCCTTCAGTGTAAATGTACAATTTTCATAGTCATGAAAATACAGAAAAATCTTTAAATGAGGTGTGTCCAAACTTTTGGTCTGTACTGTATATATATTACATATTCTACAAGCAGGGCTTGTGGATTGTCCATTATTATAATATACAACATATAAAGTGCAGTGCAGGAGGGGAAGGTGAAGGACCTGACTAATCCCCCCAAATATTAATGATAGTGTGTAAAATAATCACAGGCTGCAATTACCCACAATGTTTTTTAGTTTTGTTTTTTTAAACAATTAATATCAACTTTTTCTTGTGGTTGTAAAAGTGAAATAACCGTGAGAGCCATGATGACATCACAATGCACATGACATCATAGACATGACAGCTGGAGTAGAATGTATGAAGCTCTGCACCAGAGCCATCTTGTGTCACTAGGATCTGACAGCTGGAAGGGGACGAGTCCAGGTAGGGAGCACATTACTTTTAAGCTTTGGTATACTTATAGCGTATCCCCCGGATTTATCATGGATCTCCAGAAACACTCTGTAATAAGACATTTTCAGGACCACCCCTTACCTAAATGAGGAGTCACTGATGATCTGTTGATATTAACAAGTATGGCAGCTAAACCCCCAGCAATGAGCTGCTATATTGCTGGGGAAGCAGCGTTTTCCATGCCCCCTATAGCAGGAGGATGACAATGTGATGATACATATTTGTTGGGGGTCTTCCAGCGCTTTGCACTGGCTCCCCACTATGGCAGACTACAATGGAGCTCGCCCCCTATGTCACCCCTATGCTCTAGTAAGGCATGTAGATAGGGGGGGCTCAAGTTGGGACATCTTTATGGGGCTCCATTTTTGGATCGTTTTGCCATTGACGTGGTAGAATTACAGCACTTTGTAACAGAAATTTAGTAGCGTATGCCATCATTCTCTGTTGTCAGCTCTTTTGCTCCTGTGAATTCGGGGGGACATTGGAGTTGTAGTTACTGGGGTCAGGGATGGCAGGATGGGGTCCTGGGTGGTATTTTAGTACATAGAGCAGTAGGTAATATAGATAAAATAAAAGGCTCCTTTTAAATGTGCATCATAGAATTATAAAATGAGGTCGGGGTTTTGTCGTCTTATTGAATTAATTTTTTGTTGATGTTGTAAACTGGATCCATAAAAAGCAGTGAGAGTTTTAATGACATCACAGGGCGCGTGACATCATCGACATCCCATGACATCACAGATGAAATAGAATGTCCACATTTCTAAACCGGAATCATTTTATGTCTTTAACCCCGGACAGCTTGAAGGAGACTGGTCCAGGTAAGCGTCTCCTCACACAATCTTGGGGTCCTGTTTACACATCATGTAGCTGGGGGTGTCTGTGGTGAAGTTCAGCACTGCACCATTTTGCCCCCCAAAAAATCAGAGCCAACACGTCTGTGTCATGTGCTTATTGCTGTGATTGTCAAGGTGATGCCTTTAGGGATCGCTGACACTGCTGAGTAGCCGGCATATAACTCGGATGAGTATAGCACTCACTCCAATGTTATACTATGGGGCAGTGCCAACTAGTGTTTATTTTCTCATGCCAAGTCGGCATGAGAAAAAAATTGCTGCATGCTGCAATTGGCAGAGTATATCAGACGACGCGCCCATACAAGTCTATGGATACGTGAAAAACATCGGACTGCACTCAGATGTCATCTGAGTGCAGTCCAATATACGCCAGCTGACTCACACAATTGAGAAGATGGAGAAATTAAATGCTCCATCTTCTCCACACCTGTGATCCGAATCTCGCATACGAGAGAATTGGATCACAAACACAATATTGTTGATATTTTCCATTGAAGTAAGGCCCCCCATAAGGCGAAGGTCTGGACAGTAAGAAACCCTTCCAGTGTCAATGACCACCTAATGGTTCAAAAATATCTACCCCACTTTTTGCTATAAAGTGTAGATTGAGCATCCCAGAATGCCAAAGGGGATCCAGAAACCAGAATATTTAATACCTTATTTCAATCAAACTTCACCAATCTTTTTTTTTTTTGGTTTGTCCCATAGGGCGGAACGTTAAGTCGTCTGAAGAAACGCAGTGAGAAGGCATTCGTCTTGACTAGCGGAGAGGTTACTCCTTTTCTACAGGAGTCTGACAGGTAAGTGGACATTTTAACTCATCCATCAATTCCTCCCCTTGTAGATTTATTGCAGAATTGCCGTTTTAATCACCCAAAAAGCACATTGACCGGATATTTAACCAACTCACCACTTAGTTCAATCTACCAATTTTAGGACTTCAATCCTGAAATACTTATTGGGTATAATGGCTTCACTGACTTAATTTCTAATATGTCCATTTTCCAACTTCAACCAAGAGGATATGCTGGTCTTGGAATATTTTCACTAGAACCGGTATAACTATGTCCATCATGCTCCTCCAGTTAGGAGGATAGACTGGGATATTGATGGTTTATCAGCCCCACACTGGCGAATCCAGATCCAACTTCCATTAGGAGGGCAGACTGGTATACGGTGGGGAAAAGAAGTATTTAATACACTGCCGATTTTGCAAGTTTTCCCACCTACAATGAATGGAGAGGTCTGTAATTTTTATCGTAGGTCACTTCACCTGTGAGAGACCGAGTTTAAAAATAAAATCCAGAAAAATCACATTGTATGATTAACATTACATAATTCATTTGCATTTTATTGCATGAAATAAGTATTTGATACAATAGAAAAATAGAACTTAATATTTGGTACAGAAACCTTTGTTTGCAATTACAGAGGTCAGACGATTCCTGTGGTTCTTGACCAGGTTTGCACGCACTGCAGCAGGGATTTTGGCCCTCTCCTCCATACAGATCTTCTCCAGATCTTTCAAGTTTCGGGGCTGTTGCTGGGCAATATTGAGTTTCAGCTCCCTCCAAAGCTTTTCTACTGGGATCAGGTCTGGAGACTGGCTAGACCACTACAGGACCTTGAAATGCTTCTTATCGAGCCACGCCTTAGGTTGCCCTGGCTGTGTGTTTCGGATCATTGTCATGCTGGAAGACCCAACCACAACCCATCTTCAACGTGCTTACTGAGGGAAGGAAGATACATGACCCCATCCATCCTCCCTTCAATACATTGTAGTCGTCCTGTCCCCTTTGCAAAAAAAAGCACCTCCGAAGTATGAGGTTTCCCCCGCCATGCTTCATGGTTGGGAGAGTGTTCTTGGGGTTGTACTCATCCTTCTTCTTCCTCCAAACAAGGTGAGTGGAGTGGACACCAAAAAGTTCTATTTTGATCTCATCTGACCACATGACCTTCTCCCATGCCTCCTCTGGATCATCCAGATGGTTATTGGCAGCTTCAAACAGGCCTGGATATGTGCTGGGGTGAGCACTGGACCTTGTGTGCCCTGCAGGATTTTAATCCATGATAGCGTAGTGTGTAACTAATGGTAATGTTTGAGACTGTGGTGCCAGCTCTATTTAGGTCATTGACCAGGTCCTCCCATGTAGTTCTGGGCTGATTCCTGACGTTTCTCAGAATCATCCTTACCCCACGAGGCGAGATCTTGCATGGAGCCCCAGACCGAGGAAGACTTAGTCATCTTGTGTTTCTTCCATTTTCTAATAATTGCGCCAACAGTTGTTGGCGTCTCGTGAAGCTGCTTGCTTATTGTCCTGTAGCCCATCCCAGCCTTGTGTCTTTTATACAGGTAATAAGTTCAAACAAGTGCAATTAATACAGGTAATGAGTGCAGAGTAGGAGGGCTTCTTAAAGAAAAACTAACAAGTGTGTGAGAGCCAGAATTCTTGCTGGTTGGTAGGTGATCAAATACTTATTTCATGCAATAAAATGCAATTTAATTATTTAAAAATCATATAATGTGATTTTCTGATTTTTAGATTTTGTCTCTCACAGATGAAGTGACCTACGATAAAAATGACAGACCTCTACACTCTTTGTAGGTAGGAAAACTTGCAAAATCGTCAGTGTATCAAATACTTATTTTCTCCACTGTAGTGCTGTCCAACATGACACCATCAAGCTCATCTTACCACTCCATACCAGGAGGGTAGATTGGGGCATTAACAGTTTAATCACTTTGTGTCCACAAGGCCATCTCTTCCAACTAGGAGCCTTAACTGGACTTACAGTGGTTTTATTCAGCTTATTGCAGCCATGTCCAGCTTGCACCTCCAACAAGGAGAGTAAACTGAAATGTAGATGTTTATCAACTTAAATGCTGAGCAGTCCATCCTATGACACCGGACCAGGAGGAGCAGCTGGACTTACACTGGTTTTGCTCAGCTCAGCCATACCCAACTTACAAATCCAACTTAAAGGATAAGCTGGAAACTAAATGGTTAACCAACTTAAACGCCAACCAGTCCAATTTATGACTCCAGACCCCGAATATTAATTGAACTTACAATGATTTCATGTGTCTTATGACCAGTGGCGTAACTAGAGTCTGAATATATATATCCCGAATATGTCCCCCATTCTGCCGCTGTTCTTTATTGTATAAAAAAAACCTAAGCCATTATACTCACCAGGGGTGTACATTCAAGTCATGGGGCTCCAGAGCTTAAGTATAACGCACTTCCCATAGTCCTTCATATAGTATAATGCATCCCATAGTCCTCCATATAGTATAATGCATCCCATTCTCCTCTATATAATATACTGTACAGCCCATAGTCGTCCATAAAGTATAATGCACAGCTCCTAGTCATACATGTAGTATAATGCACCCCATAGTTTTCAATAAAGTATAAAGCACCTCTACAGTCATACATAGTAGTATAATGCACCACATCATAATATATAGCAGTATAATTCACCCCCATAGTCATATATGGTAATATAATGTACCTCCATAGTCATATAAAGTAGTGTAATGCACCCCATAGTCATATATAGTAGTATAATGCACCTCCATAGTCATATATAGCAGTATAATGCACCCCATCGTCATATATAGCAGTATAATGCACCCCATCGTCATATATAGCAGTATAATGCAAGCCATAGTCCTATATAGCAGTATAATGCACCCCCAGTCATATATAGTAGTATAATGCACCCCATAGACATGTACAGTAGTATAATGCATCCTCATAGTCATATATAGTAGTATAATACACTTCATAGTCATCCATAGAAGTATAATGCACCCCCATCGTCACATAAAGCAGTATAATGCACTCCATAGTCATATAAGGCAGTATAATGTACCCCCATATAGTTTATATAGTAGTATAATGCACCCCAAAGTCATATATAGCAGTATATTGCACCTCCTGGTCATATATAGTTGTATAATGTACCCCATAGTCATATATAATAGTATACTGCACCCCCATAGTCATATACACTAGTATAAAGCATCCCATAGTCATATATAGTAGTATAAAGCACCCCATAGTCATATATAGTAGTATAAAGCACCCCATAGTCATTTATAGTAGTATAAAGCACCCCATAGTCATTTATAGTAGTATAATGTACCCCCATAGTCATATATAGTAGTATAATGCACCCCACTGTCATATCAGTATAATGCACCCCCATAGTCATATATAGTAGTATAATGCACCCACATAGTCATATATAGTAGTATAATACACCTTCATAGTCATATACAGAAGTATAATGCACCCCTATAGTCATCCGTAGTAGTATAATACAACCCCATTAGTCATCCGTAGTAGTATAATACAACCCCCATAGTCATATATAGTAGTGTAATGCACCTCCATAGTCATAAATAGTAGTAAAATGCACCCTATAGTCATATATAGCACTATATTGCACTTCAGTCATATATAGCAGTATAATGTACCCCCATAGTCATATATAGCAGTATAATGTACATCATAGTCATATATAACAGTATAATGCACCCTTATAGCCATATATAGTAGTATAGTATACCCCATATTCATATATAGTAGTATAATGTACCCCATAGTCATATAGCAGTATAATGCACCCCGTAGTCATATATAGTAGTATAAAGCACCTCATAGTCATATATAGTGTTATGGGTCCGGGGGGTAGAACCTCTGTGCTATGGTGCAAGGAGGGACCCAGAGGGGCGTAACTAAGTATCAACCCGGACCGACCCTGGTCGTACGGCGGCTAACGACTCCGTGACCAGGGAGGGACCGAGCCGAGGGACCAGGTGCTACTCTGGGGATGACCTTGTAAGGGAGCAGGTGACCTTCACGGTACAGATGGCAGGGACTGACCGGAATAGCAGGTAGGCACAGCAGGCAGGCTGGCGAGCAGGAGTCTCTAGGTGGGCTGGCAGGTGGTCACGGCAAGTGACGGCAGGAGTCTCTAGGTGGTCACGGCAAGTGACGGCAGGAGTCTCTAGGTGGGCTGGCAAGTGGTCACGGCAAGTGACGGCAGGAGCCTCCAGGAAGGCACGGCAGGTAACAGGCAGGTCACAGGCAAGTGCTCCCAGGTGAGCGGGCTGACAGGCACGGCAGGTACCAGGCAGGCAACAGGCAAGTGCTCCCAGGTGAGCGGGCTGGCAGGCACGGCAGGTAACAGGCTGGTGGGCAAGACTGGTAGTCAGGCTAGCAGCGGGACCTGAGGGCTGAAGCAGAAGTCAGAAACACTGTGCAACAACTTTTGCTCGGGCACCTCCATTTTGGAGGAGGTGCCTTATATATGGGAGGACCCTCGGCTATTGGCCGAGGACTCCTTAGGACGGCGCATGCGGCCCCTTTAAGAGGGAGGGAGCGAGCGCGCCCTAAGCACAGTGCCCGGGGAGCTGCGCGCGCCGGCTGCAGGAAGAGGAGCGCTGGTGAACGCAGAGCGGGGAGCGAGGAGGTGAATGGGACGGCGTCTCTGCCTAGCAGGGGGCAGAGACGCCGATGCTACATATAGTAGTATGGCAACTTATTTAAAATAAATATTTAAATACTCTACCCACCTTCCCTTCACTCCCGCTCCGCAAGTCCTGTTGTGAAGCAGGCAGCTGACTTCGGCCTGTGACGGGAGTGCATGACGTTGCTGCCATGCGCCCCGTCATGTGCTGGCCTATGATTGGCCGACAGAATGCATTGTCGCTAAAGGACCCAATAGGTATGTCCACAGCAATACACTTCAACTGGATGTGCGTAGGAGGACACACATCTAATTAAAGGTTCTGCTGGTGTCGGCGGGCCCCTGATCCTCCGGGCCTTTGTGACTTGCTGCGACCGCAGTCGTTACTCCCCTACTAATCACAACCATGACCAACTTCAACTAGAAGGATAACTGGGACATAAATATTTTGCTAAGTAAAATGTCGACCAGTCCATTCTGAGACTCCCGACATCAGACTTAAAATAGCTTCATTCTGTTTAAAGCAACCATTTACACCTCCTACCAACAAGAGGCCAAACTGGGACATAGATAGCATATTGAACAGGTCTGCCTTTATCATCTAAGTATGAGGGATGGACTGGAAATTTGTTGGCCTCACCAGCTACCCTCAGGACTGTACTTTATTAAGGCACCTCCTTGTTGTTTGATAGGATCAGCCGTTATCACCCGGAAGTCATTCTTACCAATATCAGCAGAATTGCTAGTTAATGAAGCATTGAGACAGTAAAGAAAAGAAGCCTACAAACCACAATCGGCTGACATACCACTGAAAGTAGCCCAGGGCGGGCGGGCCCCACAGTCCGGACCCGGGGCGGGCGGGCCCCACAGTCCGGACCCGGGGCGGGCGGGCCCCACAGTCCGGACCCGGGGCGGGCGGCCCCCACAGTCCGGACCCGAGGCTAGATCCGGGTCAGGCGGCCTAACAATCCAGACACAGGGCGGACGGGCCCCACATTCCAGGCTCGGGGCGGACGGGCCCCACGGTCCAGGCTCGGGGCGGACGGGCCCCACGGTCCAGGCTCGGGGCGTACGGACCCCACGGTCCAGGCTCGGGGCGGACGGGCCCCTCGGTCCAGGCTCGGGGAGGACGGGTCCCTCGGTCCAGGCTCGGGGAGGACGGGTCCCACGGTCCAGGCTCGGGGAGGACGGGCCGCACGGTCCAGGCTCGAGCGAACAGGCCCCAAAGTCCAGGATCGGGGCGGACGGGGGGCCCCACAGTCCGGAGTCGGGGCGGGTGGGGGGCCCCACAGTCTGGACCCGGGGCAGGCGTGGGTCCCCACTGTCCAAACCTGGAGCTAGACCCGGGGCAGGCGGCCGCAAAGGCCGGACATGGGGCCGATGGGCCCCACAGTCAAGACATGGGGCTGGCTGGCCCCACAGTCAGGACACGGGGCGGGCGGGGGGCCCCACAGTCAAGACACGGGGCGGGCGGGGGGCCCCACAGTCAGGACACGGGGCGGGCGGGGGGCCCCACAGTCAGGACACGGGGCGGGCGGGGGGCCCCACAGTCAGGACACGGGGCGGGCGGGGGGCCCCACAGTCCGGATGCGGGGCTAGTCCCGGGGCAGGCAGCCCCACAGTCCAGGCTCGGGGCTAGACCCGGGGGCAGCCGGCCCCACAGTCCAGGCTCAGGGCGGACGGGCCCCACCGTCCAGGCCCGGGGCAGACAGGCTCCCCTTTTCCACTCGGGGCGGGCATGTCCCACAGTCCAGGCTCGGGGCGGGCGTGCCCCACAGTCTAGACACAGGGCTAGTCCTGGGGCAGGTGGCCCCACAGTCCAGACCTGGGGCTAGACCCGGGGCAGGCAGCCCCAAGTGCGGACACGGGGCGGATGGGCCCCACAGTCTGGACACGGGGCGGATGGGCCCCACAGTCTGGACTCGGGGCGGATGGGCCCCACAGTCTGGACTCGGGGCGGATGGGCCCCACAGTCTGGACTCGGGGCGGATGGGCCCCACAGTCTGGACTCGGGGCGGATGGGCCCCACAGTCTGGACTCGGGGCGGATGGGCCCCACAGTCTGGACTCGGGGCGGATGGGCCCCACAGTCTGGACTCGGGGCGGATGGGCCCCACAGTCTGGACTCGGGGCGGATGGGCCCCACAGTCTGGACTCGGGGCGGATGGGCCCCACAGTCTGGACTCGGGGCGGATGGGCCCCACAGTCTGGACTCGGGGCGGATGGGCCCCACAGTCTGGACTCGGGGCGGATGGGCCCCACAGTCTGGACTCGGGGCGGATGGGCCCCACAGTCTGGACTCGGGGCGGACGGGCCCCACAGTCTGGACTCGGGGCGGACGGGCCCCACAGTCTGGACTCGGGGCGGACGGGCCCCACAGTCTGGACTCGGGGCGGACGGGCCCCACAGTCTGGACTCGGGGCGGACGGGCCCCACAGTCTGGACTCGGGGCGGACGGGCCCCACAGTCTGGACTCGGGGCGGGCGGGCCCCACAGTCTGGACTCGGGGCGGGCGGGCCCCACAGTCAGGACACGGGGCGGGCGGGCCCCACAGTCTGGACACGGGGCGGGCGGGCCCCACAGTCTGGACACGGGGCGGGCGGGCCCCACAGTCTGGACACGGGGCGGGCGGGCCCCACAGTCTGGACACGGGGCGGGCGGGCCCCACAGTCTGGACACGGGGCGGGCGGGCCCCACAGTCAGGACACGGGGCGGGCGGGGCGGGCTGGCCCCACAGTCAGGACACGGGGCGGGCTGGCCCCACAGTCAGGACACGGGGCGGGCGGGCCCCACAGTCAGGACACGGGGAGGGCGGGCTCCACAGTCAGGACATGGGGCGGGCGGGCCCCACAGCCCAAACACAGGGCTAATCCCGGGGCAGGCGGCCCCACAGTCCAGACCTGGGGCTAGACCCGGGACAGACGGCCCACAGTCCGGACACGGGGTGGACGGGCCCCACAGTCCGGACACGGAGCAGGCATGCCCCACAGTCCAGACCTGGGGCTAGACCCGGAGCACGCGGCCCACAGTCCGGACACGGGGTGGACGGTCCCCACAGTCCGGACACGGGGGGAGCCACAGTCCGGACATATGGCGGACGGGCCCCACAGTCCAGGCTCGGGGCGGACGGGCCCCACAGTCCGGACGCGGGGCTAGTCCCGGGGCAGGCGGCCCCACAGTCCAGACCTGAGGCTAGACCAGGGGCAGGCGGCCCCACAGTTCTGACACGGGGTGGACGGGCCCCACAGTCCTGACATGGGGCGGACATGCCCCACAGTCCAGACCCGGGGCAGGCGTCCCCACAGTCCAGACTCGGGGCGAGCGGGGGGCCCCACAGTCTGTACCCGGGGCGGGTGGGGGGCCCCACAGTCCAGGCTCGGGGCGGACGGGCCCCACAGTCCAGGCTCGGGGCGGACGGGCCCCACAGTCCGGACACGGGGCTAGTCCCAGGGCAGGCGGCCCCACAGTCCAGACCTGAGGCTAGACCAGGGGCAGGCGGCCCCACAGTCCAGACACTGGGTGGACGGGCCCCACAGTCCTGACATGTGGCGGACATGCCCCACAGTCCAGACCCGGGGCAGGCGTCCCCACAGTCCAGACTCGGGGCGGGCGGGGGGCCCCACAGTCCGTACCCGGGGCGGGCGGGGGGCCCCACAGTCCAGGCTCGGGGCGGACGGGCCCCACAGTCCGGACACGGGGCTAGTCCCAGGGCAGGCGGCCCCACAGTCCAGACCTGAGGCTAGACCAGGGGCAGGCGGCCCCACAGTCCAGACACGGGGTGGACGGGCCCCACAGTCCTGACATGGGGCGGACATGCCCCACAGTCCAGACCCGGGGCAGGCTTCCCCACAGTCCAGACTCGGGGCGAGCGGGGGGCCCCACAGTCCGTACCCGGGGTGGGTGGGGGGCCCCACAGTCCGTACCCGGGGCTGGCGCGGGGCCCCACAGTCCAGACCTGGGGCTAGACTCGGGGCGGGCGGCCCCACCGTCCGGACCTGGGGCGGGCGGGGGGCCCCACAGTCCAGACCTGGGGCTAGACCCGATGCAGGCGGCCCCACAGTCCGGACACGGGGCGGACGGGCCCATAGTCCGGACACTGGGCGGCCGCAGTCCGGATATAGGGCGGCCGGGCCCCACAGTCCAGGCTCGGGGCTAGACCTGGGACGGACGGGCCCCACAGTCCAAGCTTGGGGCGGGCGTGCCCCACAGACCGGAAACGGGGCTAGACCGGGGGCAGGGGGCCCCAAAGTCCAGACACGGGGCGGATGAGCCCCACAGTCAGGACACGGGGCGGGCGAGCCCCACAGTCAGGACACGGGGCGGGCGGGCCCCACAGTCAGGACACGGGGCGGGCGGGCCCCACAGTCAGGACACGGGGCGGGCGGGCTCCACAGTCAGGACACGGGGCGGGCGGGCCCCACAGTCAGGACATGGGGCGGGCGGGCCCCACAGTCCAGACCTGGGGCTAGACCCGGGGCAGGCGGCCCACAGTCCAGACACGGGGTGGACGGGCCCCACAGTCCGGACACGGGGCGGGCATGCCCCATAGTCCAGACCTGGGGCTAGACCCGGGGCAGGCGGCCCACAGTCCGGACACGGGGTGGACGGGCCCCACAGTCCGGACACGGGGTGGACGGGCCCCACAGTCCGGACACGGGGTGGACGGGCCCCACAGTCTGAACAATGGGTGGACGGGCCCCACAGTCCGGACACGGGGTGGACGGGCCCCACAGTCCGGACACGGGGTGGACGGGCCCCACAGTCCGGACACGGGGTGGACGGGCCCCACAGTCCGGACACGGGGTGGACGGGCCCCACAGTCCGGACACGGGGTGGACGGGCCCCACAGTCCGGACACGGGGTGGACGGGCCCCACAGTCCGGACACAGGGCTAATCCCGGGGCAGGTGGCCCCACAGTCCAGACCTGGGGCTAGACCCCGGGCAGGCGGCCCACAGTCCAGACACGGGGTGGACGGGCCCCACAGTCCAGATACGGGGCGGGCATGCCCCATAGTCAAGACCTGGGGCTAAACCCGGGGCTGGCGGCCCCACAGTCCAGACCTGAGGCTAGACCCGGGGCAGGCGGCCCCACATTCTAGACACGGGGTGGACGGGCCCCACAGTCCGGGGACGGGGCGGGCATGACCCATAGTCAAGACCTGGGGCTATACCCGGGGCAGGCGGCCCCACAGTCCAGACCTGAGGCTAGACCCGGGGCAGGCGGCCCCACATTCTAGACACAGGGTGGACGGGCCCCACAGTCCTGACACGGGGCGGACATGCCCCACAGTCCAGACCTGGGGCTAGACCCGGGGTGGACGGGCCCCACAGTCCGGACACGGGGTGGACGGGCCCCACAGTCCGGACACGGGGTGGACGGGCCCCACAGTCCGGACACGGGGTGGACGGGCCCCACAGTCCGGACACGGGGTGGACGGGCCCCACAGTCCGGACACGGGGTGGACGGGCCCCACAGTCCGGATACGGGGCGGGCGGGACCCACAGTCCGGACACGGGGCGGGCGGGACCCACAGTCCGGACACGGGGCGGGCGGGACCCACAGTCCGGACACGGGGCGGGCAGGACCCACAGTCCGGACACGGGGCGGGCGGGACCCACAGTCAGGACACGGGGCGGACGGGCCCCACAGTTAGGACACGGGGCGGACGGGCCCCACAGTCAGGACACGGGGCGGACGGGCCCCACAGTCAGGACACAGGGCGGGCCCCACAGTCAGGACATTGGGCGGGCGGGCTCCACAGTCAGGATACAGGGCGAGCAGGCCCCACAGTCAGGACACAGGGCTAATCCCGGGGCAGGTGGCCCCACAGTCCAGACCTGGGGCAGGCGGCCCACAGTCCAGACACGGGGTGGACGGGCCCCACAGTCCAGATACGGGGCGGGCATGCCCCATAGTCAAGACCTGGGGCTAAACCCGGGGCTGGCGGCCCCACAGTCCAGACCTGAGGCTAGACCCGGGGCAGGCGGCCCCACATTCTAGACACGGGGTGGACGGGCCCCACAGTCCGGATACGGGGCGGGCATGACCCATAGTCAAGACCTGGGGCTAGACCCGGGGCAGGCGGCCCCACAGTCCAGACCTGAGGCTAGACCCAGGGCAGGCGGCCCCACATTCTAGACATAGGGTGGACGGGCCCCACAGTCCTGACACGGGGCGGACGGGCTCCACAGTCCAGACCTGAGGCTCGGCCCGGGGCAGGCGGCCCCACAGTCCAGATACGGGGTGGACGGGCCCCACAGTCCTGACACGGGGCGGACATGCCCCACAGTCCAGACCTAGGGCTAGACCAGGGGTAGGCTGCCCCAAAGTCCAGACACGGGGTGACGAGCCCCACAGTCCGGACACGGGGCGGCCACAGTCCAGACATAGGGTGGGCGGGCCCCACAGTCCAGGCTCGGGGCTAAACCCGGGGAAGCCGGCCCCACATTTCAGACCCGGGGCGGGGGGCCCCACAGTCCAGGCTCGGGACGGATGGGCCCCACAGTCCAGACTCGGGGCGGATGGGCCCCACAGTATTGGCTCGGAGCGAACGGGCCCCACAGTCCACGCTCTGGCCCCACAGTCCACGCTCGGGACGGACGGGCCCCACAGTCCAGACTCGGGTCGGACGGGCCCCACAGTCCAGGCTCGGGGCGGGCGGGCCCATAGTTACGACACGGGGCGGGCGGGCCCCACAGTCCGTACACGGGGCTAGTCCCGGGGCAGGCGGCCCCACAGTCCGGACACGGGGTGGACGGGCCCCACAGTCCGGACACGGGGTGGCCATAGTACGGACATAGGGCGGGCGGGCCCTACAGTCAGGACACTGGGCCCACAGTCAGGACACGGGGCGGGCGGGCTCCACAGTCAGGACACGGGGCAGGCGGGCCCCACAGTCCGGACACTGAGCTAATCCCGGGGCAGGCGGCTTCACAGTCCAGACCTGAGGCTAGACCTGGGGCAGACGGCCCACAGTCCGGACACGGGGTGGACGGGCCCCACAGTTCGGACACGGAGCAGGCATGCCCCACAGTCCAGACCTGGGGCTAGACCCGGAGCACGCGGCCCACAGTCCGAACACGGGGTGGACGGTCGCCACAGTCCGGACATATGGCGGACGGGCCCCACAGTCCAGGCTCGGGGCGGACTGGCCCCACAGTCCGGACACGGGGCTAGTCCCGGGGCAGGCGGCCCCACAGTCCAGACCTGAGGCTAGACCAGGGGCAGGCGACCCCACAGTCCAGACACGGGGTGGACGGACCCCACAGTCCTGACATGGGGCGGACATGCACCACAGTCCAGACCCGGGGCAGGCGGCCCCACAATCCAGACTCGCGGCGAGCGGGGGGCCCCACAGTCCGTACCCGGGGTGGGCGGACGGGCCCCACTGTCCAGGCTCGGGGCGGACGGGCCCCACAGTCCAGGCTCGGGGCGGACGGGCCCCACAGTCCAGGCTCGGGGCGGACGGGCCCCACAGTCCGGACACGGAGCTAGTCCCGGGGCAGGCGGCCCCACAGTCCAGACCTGAGGCTAGACCAGGGGCAGGCGGCCCCACAGTCCAGAAACGGGGTGGACGGGCCCCACAGTCCTGACATGGGGCGGACATGCCCCACAGTCCAGACTCGGGGTGAGCGGAGGGCCCCACAGTCCGTACCCGGGGCGGGCGGGGGGCCCCACAGTCCGTACCCGGGGCTGGCTGGGGGCCCCACAGTCCAGACCTGGGGCTAGACTCGGGGAGGGCGGGGGGCCCGGGGGGCCCCACAGTCCAGACCTAGGGCTAGACCCGATGCAGGCGGCCCCACAGTCCGGACACGGGGCGGACGGGCCCATAGTCCGGACACTTTGCGGCCGCAGTCCGGATATAGGGCAGCCGGGCCCCACAGTCCAGGCTCGGGGCTAGACCCGGGACGGACGGGCCCCACAGTCCAAGGTTGGGGCGGGCGTGCCCCACAGACCGGAAACGGGGCTAGACCCGGGGCAGGCTGCCCTACAGTCAGGACACTGGGCGGACGAGCCCCACAGTCAGGACACGGGGCGGGCGAGCCCCACAGTCAGGACACGGGGCGGGCGAGCCCCACAGTCAGGACACGGGGCGGGCGGGCCCCACAGTCAGGACACGGGGCGGGCGGGCCCCACAGTCAGGACACGGGGCGGGCGGGCCCCACAGTCAGGACATGGGGCGGGCGGGCCCCACAGTCAGGACATGTGGCGGGCGGCCCGCCCCACAGTCAGTATAGGGAGGGCGGGCGGCCCACCCCACAGTCAGGACATGGGGCGGGCGGCCCCCCCCCACAGTCAGAACATGGGGCGGGCGGGCGGCCCGCCCCACAGTCAGGACATGGGGCGGGCGGGCCCCACAGTCAGGACACGGGGCGGGCGAGCCCCACAGTCAGGACACGGGGCGGGCGAGCCCCACAGTCAGGACACGGGGCGGGCGGGCTCCACAGTCAGGACACGGGGCGGGCGGGCCCCGGGCGGGCGGGCCCCACAGTCAGGACACGGGGCGGGCTGGCCCCACAGTCCAGACCTGGGGCTAGACCCGGGGCAGGCGGCCCACAGTCCAGACACGGGGTGGACGGGCCCCACAGTCCGGACACGGGGCGGGCATGCCCCATAGTCCAGACCTGGGGCTAGACCCGGGGCAGGCGGCCCCACAGTCCAGACCTGAGGCTAGACCCGGGGCAGGCGGTCCCATATTCTAGACACGGGGTGGACGGGCCTCACAGACCTGACACGGGGCGGACATACCCCACAGTCCAGACCTGGGGCTAGACCCGGGGCAGGCGACCCACAGTCCGGACACGGGGTGGACGGGCCCCACAGTCCGGACACGGGGTGGACGGGCCCCACAGTCCGGACACGGGGTGGACGGGCCCCACAGTCCGGACACGGGGTGGACGGGCCCCACAGTCCGGACACGGGGTGGACGGGCCCCACAGTCCGGACACGGGGTGGACGGGCCCCACAGTCCGGACACGGGGTGGACGGGCCCCACAGTCCGGACACGGGGCGGGCGGGACCCACAGTCTGGACACGGGGGTCGTCCCGGGGCAGGCGGCCCCAAAGTCCGGACACGGGGCGGAGGAGCCCCACAGTCTGGACACGGGGCGGAGGAGCCCCACAGTCTGGACACGGGGCGGGCGGGACCCACAGTCTGGACACGGGGCGGGCGGGACCCACAGTCTGGACACGGGGCGGGCGGGACCCACAGTCAGGACACGGGGCGGGCGGGACCCACAGTCAGGACACAGGGCGGGCCCCACAGTCAGGACATTGGGCGGGCGGGCTCCACAGTCAGGATACAGGGCGGGCAGGCCCCACAGTCAGGATACAGGGCGGGCAGGCCCCACAGTCCGGACACTGAGCTAATCCCGGGGCAGGCAGCTTCACAGTCCAGACCTGGGGCTAGACCTGGGGCAGACGGCCCACAGTCCGGACACGGGGTGGACGGGCCCCACAGTCCGGACACGGAGCAGGCATGCCCCACAGTCCAGACCTGGGGCTAGACCCGGGGCAGGCGGCCCACAGTCCAGACCTGGGGTTAGACCCGGGGCAGGCGGCCCACAGTCCAGACACGGGGTGGAAGGGCCCCACAGTCCACGCTTGGAGCGGACGGGCCCCACAGTCCAGACTCGGGGCGGACGGGCCCCACAGTCCAGGCTCGGGGCGGGCGGGCCCCACAGTCCGTACACGGGGCTAGTCCCGTGGCAGGCGGCCCCACAGTCCGGACACGGGGTGGACGGGCCCCACAGTCCGGACACGGGGCGGCCATAGTACTGATATAGGGCGGGCGGGCCCCACAGTCAGGACACGGGGCCCACAGTCAGGACACGGGGCGGGCGGGCTCCACAGTCAGGACACGGGGCAGGCGGGCCCCACAGTCCGGACACTGAGCTAATCCAGGGGCAGACGGCTTCACAGTCCAGACCTGGGGCTAGACCTGGGGCAGACGGCCCACAGTCCGGACACGGGGTGGACGGGCCCCACAGTCCGGACACGGAGCAGGCATGCCCCACAGTCCAGACCTGGGGCTAGACCCGGAGCACGCGGCCCACAGTCCGGACACGGGGTGGACGGTCCCCACAGTCCGGACATATGGCGGACGGGCTCCACAGTCCGGACACGGGGTGGACGGGCCCCACAGTCCAGATGCAGTGCGGCCACAGTCCGTACATAGGGCGGGCCCCACAGTCCAGGCTCGGGGCGGACGGGCCCCACAGTCCAGGCTCGGGGCGGACGGGCCCCACAGTCCGGACACAGCTAGTCCCGGGGCAGGCGGCCACACAGTCCAGACCTGAGGCTAAACCAGGGGCAGGCGGCCCCACAGTCCAGACACTGGGTGGACGGGCCCCACAGTCCTGACATGGGGCGGACATGCCCCACAGTCCAGACCCGGGGCAGGCTTCCCCACAGTCCAGACTTGGGGCGAGCGGGGGGCCCCACAGTCCGTACCCGGGGCGGGCGGGGGGCCCCACAGTCCGTACCCGGGGCTGGCTGGGGGTCCCACAGTCCAGACCTGGGGCTAGACTCGGGGCGGGCGGGGGGCCCCACAGTCCAGACCTGGGGCTAGACCCGATGCAGGCGGCCCCACAGTCCGGACACGGGGCGGATGGGCCCATAGTCCGGATACTGGGCGGCCGCAGTCCGGATATAGGGTGGCCGGGCCCCACAGTCCAGGCTCGGGGCTAGACCCGGGACGGACGGGCCCCACAGTCCAAGCTTGGGGCGGGCGTGCCCCACAGACCGGAAACGGGGCTAGACCCGGGGCAGGCGACCCCAAAGTCTAGACACTGGGCGGATGAGCCCCACAGTCAGGACACGGGGCGGGCGGGACCAACAGTCAGGACACGGGGCGGGCGGGACCCACAGTCAGGACACGGGGCGGGCGGGACCCACAGTCAGGACACGGGGCGGGCGGGACCCACAGTCAGGACACGGGGCGGGCGGAACCCACAGTCAGGACATGGGGCGGGCGGGACCCACAGTCAGGACACGGGGCGGGCGGGACCCACAGTCAGGACACGGGGCGGGCGGGACCCACAGTCAGGACACGGGGCGGACGGGCCCCACAGTCAGGACACAGGGCGGGCCCCACAGTACGGACATAGGGCGGGCGGGCCCCACAGTCAGGACACGGGGCCCACAGTCAGGACACCGGGCGGGCGGGCTCCACAGTCAGGACATGGGGCAGGCGGACCCCACAGTCCGGACACTGAGCTAATCCCGGGGCAGGCGGCTTCACAGTCCAGACCTGGGGCTAGACCTGGGGCAGACGGCCCACAGTCCGGACACGGGGTGGATGGGCCCCACAGTCTGGACACGGGGCGGGCATGCCCCACAGTCCAGACCTGGGGCTAGACCCGGAGCAGGCGGCCCACAGTCCAGACCTGGGGCTAGACCCAGAGCAGGTGGCCCACAGTCCGGACACGGGGTGGACGGTCCCCACAGTCCGGACACGGGGGGGGGGCCACAGTCCGGACATAAGGCGGGCAGGCCCCACAGTCCAGGCTCGGGGCTAGACCCGGGGGCAGTCGGCCCCACAGTCCAGTCCCGGGGCGGGTGGCCCCACAGTCCGGACCCGGGGCAAGCAGAGGATCCCACAGTCCGGACCAGGGGCGGGCGAGGGGCCCCACAGTCTGGAATCGGGGCGGGCGTCGGGCCCCACAGTCCGGGCCTGGGGCTAGACCCGGGGCAGGCGGCCCCACAGTCCGGACACGGGGCGGCCGCAGTCCGGATATAGGGCGAGGCCTACAGTCTGGACTCGGGGCGGCCACAGTCCAGACATAGGGTGGGCGGGCCCCACAGTCCAGGCTCGGGGCTAGACCCGGGGCAGCCGGCCCCACATTTCAGACCAGGGGCGGGGGGCCCCACAGTCCAGGCTCGGGGCGGACGGGCCCCACAGTCCAGGCTCGGGGCGGACGGGCCCCACAGTCCGGACACGGGGCTATTCCCGGTGCAGGCGGCCCCACAGTCCTGACATGGGGCGGATATGCCCCACAGTCCAGACCCGGGGAAGGCGGCCCCACAGTCCGGACACAGGGTGGACGCAGTCCGGACATAGGGTGTGCGGGCCGCACAGTTCAGGCTCGGGGCCAGACCCGCGGCAACCGGCCCCACAGTCCAGACTCGGGGCGGGCGGGGGGCCCCACAGTCCGGACACGGGGCGGGCGCGCCCCACAGTCCGTACCCGGGGCTGGCGGGGGGCTCCACAGTCCAGAGCTGGGGCTAGACTCGGGGCGGGCGGCCCCACCGTCCAGACCTGGGGCTAGATCCGAAGTAGACGGCCCCACAGTCCGTACACGGGGCGGACGGGCCCACACTCCAGACACGGGGCGGCCGCAGTCCGGATATAGGGCGGACGTGCCGCACAGTCCAGGCTCGGGGCTAGACCCGGGGCGGACGGGCCCCACAGCCCAGGCTCGGGGCGGACGGGCCCCACAGCCCAGGCTCGGGGCGGATGGGCCCCACAGCCCAGGCTCGGGGCGGACGGGCCCCACAGCCCAGGCTCGGGGCGGACGGGCCCCACAGCCCAGGCTCGGGGCGGACGGGCCCCACAGCCCAGGCTCGGGGCGGACGGGCCCTACAACCCAGGCTCGGGGCGGACGGGCCCCACAGTCCAGGCTCGGGGCGGACAGGCCCCACAGTCCAGACCTGAGGCTAAACCTGGGGTAGGCGGCCCCACAGTCCAGATACGGGGTGGACGGGCCCCACAGTCCAGACCTGGGGCTAGACCCGGGGTTGGCAGCCCCAAAGTCCGGACACGGGGTGGACGAGCCCCACAGTCCGGACACGGGGAGGCCACAGTCCAGACATAGGGTGGGCTGGCCCCACAGTCCAGGCTCGGGGCTAGACCCGGGGTAGCCGGCCCCACATTTCTGTCCTGGAGCGGGGAGCCACACAGTCCAGGCTTGGGGCGGACGGACCCCACAGTCCAGGCTCGGGGCGGATGTGCCCCACAGTACTGGCTCGGGGCGAACGGGCCCCACAGTCCACGCTCGGGCCCCACTGTCCATGCTCTGGATGGACGGGCCCCACAGTCCACGCTTGGAGCGGACGGGCCCCACAGTCCAGGCTCGGGGCGGGCCCTGTGGGCGGGCCCTACAGTCCGGACACGGGGCTAGTCCCAGGGCAGGCGGCCCCACAATCCGGACACGGGGCGGACGGGCCCCACAGTCCTGACACGGGGCTAGAGCCGGGGCAGGCGGCCGCACAGTCCAGACACGGGGTGGACGGGCCCCACAGTCCAGACATAGGGCGGGCCAGTCCAGGCTCGGGGCTAGACCCGGGGGCAGCTGGCCCCAAAGTCCAGACCCGGGGCGGGCGGGGGGGCCCCACAGTCCAGGCTCGGGGCGGACGGGCCCCACAGTCCAGGCTCGGGGCGGACGGGCCCCACAGTCCACGCTCGGGGCGGACGGGCCCCACAGTCCAGGCTCGGGGCGGGCCGACCCCACAGTCCAAGCTCGGGGTGGGCGGGCCCCACAGTCCACTCTCGGGCCCCACAGTCCATGCTCGGGGTGGACTGGCCCCACAGTCCAGGCTCGGGGCGGACGGGCCCCACAGTCCAGACCCGGGGCGGGCGGACGGGCCCCACAGTCCAGACCCGGGGCGGGCGGACGGGCCCCACAGTCCAGGCTCGGGGCGGACGGGCCCCACAGTCCAGGCTCGGGGCGGACGGGCCCCACAGTCCAGGCTCGGGGCGGACGGGCCCCACAGTCCAGGCTCGGGGCGGACGGGCCCCACAGCCCAGGCTCGGGGCGGACGGGCCCCACAGTCCAGGCTCGGGGCGGACGGGCCCCACAGTCCAGGCTCGGGCTGACGGGCCCCACAGTCCAGGCTCGGGGCTGACGGGCCCCACAGTCCAGGCTCGGGGCGGACGGGCCCCACAGTCCAGGCTCGGGGCGGACGGGCCCCACAGTCCAGGCTCGGGGCGGATGGGCCCCACAGTCCAGGCTCGGGGCGGACGGGCCCCACAGTCCATGCTCGGGGCGGACGGGCCCCACAGTCCAGGCTCGGGGCGGACGGGCCCCACAGTCCAGGCTCGGAGCGGATGGGCCTCCCTTTCCCGCTCGGGGCGGGCGTGCCCCACAGTCCAGGCTCGGGGCTAGTCCCGGGGCAGGTGGCCCCACAGTCGAGACCTGGGGCTAGACCCGGGGCAGGCGGCCCCAAGTCATGACACGGTGCGGATGGGCCGCACAGTCTGGACTCGGGGCGGGCGAGCCCTACAGTCAGGACACCCACAGGCCGGACACGGGGCTAATCCCGGGACAGGCGGCTTCACAGTCCAGACCTGGGGCTAGACCAGGGGCAGGCGGCCCACAGTCCGGACAAGGGGTGGACGGGCCCCACAGTTCGGATGCGGGGCGGGCATGCCCCACAGTCCAGACCTAGGGCTAGACCCGGAGCAGGCGTCCCACAGTCCGGACACGGGGTGGACGGTCCCCACTTTCCAGACACGGGGGGGGCACAGTCCGGACATAAGGTTGGCGGGCCCCACAGTCCAGGCTCGGGGCTAGACCCGGGGGCAATCGGCCCCACAGTCCAGACCCGGGGCAAGCGGGGGATCCCACAGTCTGGACCCGGGGCGGGCGAGGGGCCCCATAGTCTGGAATCGGGGCGGGCGGGGGGCCCCACAGTCCAGACCCGGGGCGGGCGGACGGGCCCCACAGTCCAGGCTCGGGGCGGACGGGCCCCACAGTCCAGGCTCGGGGCGGACGGGCCCCACAGTCCAGGCTCGGGGCGGACGGGCCCCACAGTCCGGACACGGGGCTATTCCCGGTGCAGGCGGCCCCACAGTCCTGACATGGGGCGGATATGCCCCACAGTCCAGACCCGGGGAAGGCGGCCCCACAGTCCGGACACAGGGTGGACGCAGTCCGGACATAGGGTGTGCGGGCCGCACAGTTCAGGCTCGGGGCCGGACCCGCGGCAACCGGCCCCACAGTCCAGACTCGGGGCGGGCGGGGGGCCCCACAGTCCGGACACGGGGCGGGCGCGCCCCACAGTCCGTACCCGGGGCTGGCGGGGGGCTCCACAGTCCAGAGCTGGGGCTAGACTCGGGGCGGGCGGCCCCACCGTCCAGACCTGGGGCTAGATCCGAAGCAGACGGCCCCACAGTCCGTACACGGGGCGGACGGGCCCACACTCCAGACACGGGGCGGCCGCAGTCCGGATATAGGGCGGACGGGCCGCACAGTCCAGGCTCGGGGCTAGACCCGGGGCGGACGGGCCCCACAGCCCAGGCTCGGGGCGGACGGGCCCCACAGCCCAGGCTCGGGGCGGATGGGCCCCACAGCCCAGGCTCGGGGCGGACGGGCCCCACAGCCCAGGCTCGGGGCGGACGGGCCCCACAGCCCAGGCTCGGGGCGGACGGGCCCCACAGCCCAGGCTCGGGGCGGACAGGCCCTACAACCCAGGCTCGGGGCGGACGGGCCCCACAGTCCAGGCTCGGGGCGGACAGGCCCCACAGTCCAGACCTGAGGCTAAACCTGGAGTAGGCGGCCCCACAGTCCAGATACGGGGTGGACGGGCCCCACAGTCCAGACCTGGGGCTAGACCCGGGGTTGGCAGCCCCAAAGTCCGGACACGGGGTGGACGAGCCCCACAGTCCGGACACGGGGAGGCCACAGTCCAGACATAGGGTGGGCTGGCCCCACAGTCCAGGCTCGGGGCTAGACCCGGGGTAGCCGGCCCCACATTTCTGTCCTGGAGCGGGGAGCCACACAGTCCAGGCTTGGGGCGGACGGACCCCACAGTCCAGGCTCGGGGCGGATGTGCCCCACAGTACTGGCTCGGGGCGAACGGGCCCCACAGTCCACGCTCGGGCCCCACTGTCCATGCTCTGGATGGACGGGCCCCACAGTCCACGCTTGGAGCGGACGGGCCCCACAGTCCAGGCTCGGGGCGGGCCCTGTGGGCGGGCCCTACAGTCCGGACACGGGGCTAGTCCCAGGGCAGGCGGCCCCACAATCCGGACACGGGGCGGACGGGCCCCACAGTCCTGACACGGGGCTAGAGCCGGGGCAGGCGGCCGCACAGTCCAGACACGGGGTGGACGGGCCCCACAGTCCAGACATAGGGCGGGCCAGTCCAGGCTCGGGGCTAGACCCGGGGGCAGCTGGCCCCAAAGTCCAGACCCGGGGCGGGCGGGGGGGCCCCACAGTCCAGGCTCGGGGCGGACGGGCCCCACAGTCCAGGCTCGGGGCGGACGGGCCCCACAGTCCACGCTCGGGGCGGACGGGCCCCACAGTCCAGGCTCGGGGCGGGCCGACCCCACAGTCCAGGCTCGGGGTGGGCGGGCCCCACAGTCCACTCTCGGGCCCCACAGTCCATGCTCGGGGTGGACTGGCCCCACAGTCCAGGCTCGGGGCGGACGGGCCCCACAGTCCAGGCTCGGGGCGGACGGGCCCCACAGTCCAGGCTCGGGGCGGACGGGCCCCACAGTCCAGGCTCGGGCCGACGGGCCCCACAGTCCAGGCTCGGGGCTGACGGGCCCCACAGTCCAGGCTCGGGGCGGACGGGCCCCACAGTCCAGGCTCGGGGCGGACGGGCCCCACAGTCCAGGCTCGGGGCGGACGGGCCCCACAGTCCAGGCTCGGGGCGGACGGGCCCCACAGTCCATGCTCGGGGCGGACTGGCCCCACAGTCCAGGCTCGGGGCGGACGGGCCCCACAGTCCAGGCTCGGAGCGGATGGGCCTCCCTTTCCCGCTCGGGGCGGGCGTGCCCCACAGTCCAGGCTCGGGGCTAGTCCCGGGGCAGGTGGCCCCACAGTCGAGACCTGGGGCTAGACCCGGGGCAGGCGGCCCCAAGTCATGACAAGGTGCGGATGGGCCGCACAGTCTGGACTCGGGGCGGGCGAGCCCTACAGTCAGGACACCCACAGGCCGGACACGGGGCTAATCCCGGGACAGGCGGCTTCACAGTCCAGACCTGGGGCTAGACCAGGGGCAGGCGGCCCACAGTCCGGACAAGGGGTGGACGGGCCCCACAGTCCGGATGCGGGGCGGGCGGGGGGCCCCACAGTCCAGACCCGGGGCGGGCGGACGGGCCCCACAGTCCAGGCTCGGGGCGGACGGGCCCCACAGTCCAGGCTCGGGGCGGACGGGCCCCACAGTCCAGGCTCGGGGCGGACGGGCCCCACAGTCCAGGCTCGGGGCTGACGGGCCCCACAGTCCAGGCTCGGGGCTGACGGGCCCCACAGTCCAGGCTCGGGGCTGACGGGCCCCACAGTCCAGGCTCGGGGCTGACGGGTCCCACAGTCCAGGCTCGGGGCTGACGGGCCCCACAGTCCAGGCTCGGGGCTGACGGGCCCCACAGTCCAGGCTCGGGGCTGGCGGGCCCCACAGTCCAGGCTCGGGGCTGGCGGGCCCCACAGTCCAGGCTCGGGGCTGGCGGGCCCCACAGTCCAGGCTCGGGGCTGACGGGCCCCACAGTCCAGGCTCGGGGCTGACGGGCTCCACAGTCCAGGCTCGGGGCTGACGGGCCCCACAGTCCAGGCTCTGGGCTGACGGGCCCCACAGTCCAGGCTCGGGGCGGACTGGCCCCACAGTCCATGCTCGGGGCGGACGGGCCCCACAGTCCAGGCTCGGGGCGGACGGGCCCCACAGTCCAGGCTCGGAGCGGATGGGCCTCCCTTTCCCGCTCGGGGCGGGCGTGCCCCACAGTCCAGGCTCGGGGCTAGTCCCGGGGCAGGTGGCCCCACAGTCGAGACCTGGGGCTAGACCCGGGGCAGGCGGCCCCAAGTCAGGACACGGTGCGGATGGGCCGCACAGTCTGGACTCGGGGCGGGCGAGCCCTACAGTCAGGACACCCACAGGCCGGACACGGGGCTAATCCCGGGACAGGCGGCTTCACAGTCCAGACCTGGGGCTAGACCAGGGGCAGGCGGCCCACAGTCCGGACAAGAGGTGGACGGGCCCCACAGTCCGGATGCGGGGCGGGCATGCCCCACAGTCCAGACCTAGGGCTAGACCCGGAGCAGGCGGCCCACAGTCCGGACACGGGGTGGACGGTCCCCACTTTCCAGACACGGGGGGGCACAGTCCGGACATAAGGTTGGCGGGCCCCACAGTCCAGGCTCGGGGCTAGACCCGGGGGCAATCGGCCCCACAGTCCAGACCCGGGGCAAGCGGGGGATCCCACAGTCTGGACCCGGGGCGGGCGAGGGGCCCCACAGTCTGGAATCGGGGCGGGCGGGGGGCCCCACAGTCCAGACCCGGGGCGGGCGGACGGGCCCCACAGTCCAGGCTCGGGGCGGACGGGTCCCACAGTCCAGGCTCGGGGCGGACGGGCCCCACAGTCCAGGCTCGGGGCGGACGGGCCCCACAGTCCAGGCTCGGGGCTGACGGGCCCCACAGTCCAGGCTCGGGGCTGACGGGCCCCACAGTCCAGGCTCGGGGCTGACGGGCCCCACAGTCCAGGCTCGGGGCTGACGGGCCCCACAGTCCAGGCTCGGGGCTGACGGGCCCCACAGTCCAGGCTCGGGGCGGACGGGCCCCACAGTCCAGGCTCGGAGCGGATGGGCCTCCCTTTCCCGCTCGGGGCGGGCATGCCCCACAGTCCAGGCTCGGGGCTAGTCCCGGGGCAGGTGGCCCCACAGTCGAGACCTGGGGCTAGACCCGGGGCAGGCGGCCCCAAGTCAGGACACGGTGCGGATGGGCCGCACAGTCTGGACTCGGGGCGGGCGAGCCCTACAGTCAGGACACCCACAGGCCGGACACGGGGCTAATCCCGGGACAGGCGGCTTCACAGTCCAGACCTGGGGCTAGACCAGGGGCAGGCGGCCCACAGTCCGGACAAGGGGTGGACGGGCCCCACAGTCCGGATGCGGGGCGGGCATGCCCCACAGTCCAGACCTAGGGCTAGACCCGGAGCAGGCGGCCCACAGTCCGGACACGGGGTGGACGGTCCCCACTTTCCAGACACGGGGGGGGCACAGTCCAGACATAAGGTTGGCGGGCCCCACAGTCCAGGCTCGGGGCTAGACCCGGGGGCAATCGGCCCCACAGTCCAGACCCGGGGCAAGCGGGGGATCCCACAGTCTGGACCCGGGGCGGGCGAGGGGCCCCACAGTCTGGAATCGGGGCGGGCGGGGGGCCCCACAGTCCAGACCCGGGGCGGGCGGACGGGCCCCACAGTCCAGGCTCGGGGCGGACGGGCCCCACAGTCCAGGCTCGGGGCGGACGGGCCCCACAGTCCAGGCTCGGGGCTGACGGGCCCCACAGTCCAGGCTCGGGGCTGACGGGCCCCACAGTCCAGGCTCGGGGCTGACGGGTCCCACAGTCCAGGCTCGGGGCTGACGGGCCCCACAGTCCAGGCTCGGGGCTGACGGGCCCCACAGTCCAGGCTCGGGGCTGGCGGGCCCCACAGTCCATGCTCGGGGCTGGCGGGCCCCACAGTCCAGGCTCGGGGCTGGCGGGCCCCACAGTCCAGGCTCGGGGCTGACGGGCCCCACAGTCCAGGCTCGGGGCTGACGGGCCCCACAGTCCAGGCTCGGGGCTGACGGGCCCCACAGTCCAGGCTCTGGGCTGACGGGCCCCACAGTCCAGACTCGGGGCGGACTGGCCCCACAGTCCATGCTCGGGGCGGACGGGCCCCACAGTCCAGGCTCGGGGCGGACGGGCCCCACAGTCCAGGCTCGGAGCGGATGGGCCTCCCTTTCCCGCTCGGGGCGGGCGTGCCCCACAGTCCAGGCTCGGGGCTAGTCCCGGGGCAGGTGGCCCCACAGTCGAGACCTGGGGCTAGACCCGGGGCAGGCGGCCACAAGTCAGGACACGGTGCGGATGGGCCGCACAGTCTGGACTCGGGGCGGGCGAGCCCTACAGTCAGGACACCCACAGGCCGGACACGGGGCTAATCCCGGGACAGGCGGCTTCACAGTCCAGACCTGGGGCTAGACCAGGGGCAGGCGGCCCACAGTCCGGACAAGAGGTGGACGGGCCCCACAGTCCGGATGCGGGGCGGGCATGCCCCACAGTCCAGACCTAGGGCTAGACCCGGAGCAGGCGGCCCACAGCCCGGACACGGGGTGGACGGTCCCCACTTTCCAGACACGGGGGGGCACAGTCCGGACATAAGGTTAGCGGGCCCCACAGTCCAGGCTCGGGGCTAGACCCGGGGGCAATCGGCCCCACAGTCCAGACCCGGGGCAAGTGGGGGATCCCACAGTCTGGACCCGGGGCGGGCGAGGGGCCCCACAGTCTGGAATCGGGGCGGGCGGGGGGCCCCACAGTCCAGACCCGGGGTGGGCGGACGGGCCCCACAGTCCAGGCTCGGGGCGGACGGGTCCCACAGTCCAGGCTCGGGGCGGACGGGCCCCACAGTCCAGGCTCGGGGCGGACGGGCCCCACAGTCCAGGCTCGGGGCTGACGGGCCCCACAGTCCAGGCTCGGGGCTGACGGGCCCCACAGTCCAGGCTCGGGGCTGACGGGCCCCACAGTCCAGGCTCGGGGCTGACGGGCCCCACAGTCCAGGCTCGGGGCTGACGGGCCCCACAGTCCAGGCTCGGGGCTGACGGGCCCCACAGTCCAGGCTCGGGGCTGACGGGCCCCACAGTCCAGGCTCGGGGCTGACGGGCCCCACAGTCCAGGCTCGGGGCTGGCGGGCCCCACAGTCCAGGCTCGGGGCTGGCGGGCCCCACAGTCCAGGCTCGGGGCTGGCGGGCCCCACAGTCCAGGCTCGGGGCGGACTGGCCCCACAGTCCATGCTCGGGGCGGACTGGCCCCACAGTCCATGCTCGGGGCAGACTGGCCCCACAGTCCATGCTCGGGGCGGACTGGCCCCACAGTCCATGCTCGGGGTGGACTGGCCCCACAGTCCAGGCTTGTTGCGTACGGGCCCCACAGTCCAGGCTCGGAGCGGATGGGCCTCCCTTTCCCGCTCGGGGCGGGCGTGCCCCACAGTCCAGGCTCGGGGCTAGTCCCGGGGCAGGTGGCCCCACAGTCGAGACCTGGGGCTAGACCCGGGGCAGGCGGCCCCAAGTCAGTACACGGTGCGGATGGGCCGCACAGTCTGGACTCGGGGCGGGCGAGCCCTACAGTCAGGACACCCACAGGCCGGACACGGGGCTAATCCCGGGACAGGCGGCTTCACAGTCCAGACCTGGGGCTAGACCCGGGGCAGGCGGCCCACAGTCCGGACAAGGGGTGGACGGGCCCCACAGTCCGGATGCGGGGCGGGTATGCCCCACAGTCCAGACCTAGGGCTAGACCCGGAGCAGGCGGCCCACAGTCCGGACACGGGGTGGACGGTCCCCACATTCCAGACACGGGGGGGGGGGCACAGTCCGGACATAAGGTTGGCGGGCCCCACAGTCCAGGCTCGGGGCTAGACCCGGGGGCAATCGGCCCCACAGTCCAGACTCGGGGCAAGCGGGGGATCCCACAGTCTGGACCCGGGGCGGGCGAGGGGCCCCACAGTCCGGACCTGGGGCTAGACCCGGGGCAGGCGGCCCCACAGTCCGGACACGGGGCGGCCGCAGTCCGGATATAGGGCGGGCCCCACAGTCCAGGCTCGGGGCTAGACCCGGGACGGATGGGCCCCACTGTCCAGGCTCAGGGCGGACAGGCCCCACAGTCCATCCTCGCTGCGGACGGGCCCCGCAGTTCAGGCTCAGGTCGGACGGGCCCCACAGTCCAGGCTCGGGGCGGAGGGGCCCCACAGTCCAGGCTTGGGGCGGAGGGGCCCCACAGTCCAGGCTCGGGGCGGAGGGGCCCCACAGTCCAGGCTCGGGGCGGAGGGGCCCCACAGTCCAGGCTCGGGGCGGAGGGGCCCCACAGTCCAGGCTCGGGGCGAGGGACGCCACAGTCCAGGCTCGGGGCGGAGGGGCCCCACAGTCCGGGCTCGGGGCGGACGGGCCCCACAGTCCGGGCTCGGGGCGGACGGGCCCCACAGTCCGGGCTCGGGGCGGACGGGCCCCACAGTCCGGGCTCGGGGCGGACGGGCCCCACAGTCCGGGCTCGGGGCGGACGGGCCCCACAGTCCGGGCTCGGGGCGGACGGGCCCCACAGTCCGGGCTCGGGGCGGACGGGCCCCACAGTCCGGACACGGGATGGACAAGCCCTACAGTCTGGACACGGGGCGGCCACAGTCCGGACATAGGGTGGGCGGGCCGCACATTCCAGGTTCGGGGCTAGACCCGGGGCAACCAGCCCCACAGTCCGGACACGGGGCGGACGGGCCCCGCAGTCTAGGCTCGGAGCGGACGGGCCCCACAGTCCAGGCTCGGAGCGGACGGGCCCCACAGTCCAGGCTCGGAGCGGACGGGCCCCACAGTCCGGACACGGGGCTAGTACCAGGGCTGGCGGCCCCACAGTCCAGACCTGAGGCTAGACCAGGGGCAGGTGGCCCCACAGTCAAGACACGGGGAGGATGGGCCCCACAGTCCTGACACGGGCTTGACATGCCCCACAGTCCAGACCTGGAGCTAGACCCGGGGCAGGCAGCCCCAAAGTCCGGACACGGGGTGGACGAGCCCCACAGTCCGGACACGGGGTGGCCACAGTCCGGACATAGGGTGGGCCCCACAGTCCAGGCTCGGGGCTAGACCCGTGGCAGCCGGCCCCACAGTTCAGACCCGGGGCGGGTGGGGGGCCCCACAGTCCGTGCCCGGGGCTTACGCGGGGGCCCACAGTCCAGACCTGGGGCTAGACCCGGGGCAGGCGGCCCCAAGTCAGGACACGGTGTGGATGGGCCCCACAGTCTGGACTCGGGGCGGGCGAGCCCTACAGTCAGGACACCCACAGGCCGGACACGGGGCTAATCCCGGGACAGGCGGCTTCACAGTCCAGACCTGGGGCTAGACCCGGGGCAGGCGGCCCACAGTCCGGACAAGGGGTGGACGGTCCCCACATTCCAGACACGGGGGGGGCACAGTCTGGACATAAGGTTGGCGGGCCCCACAGTCCAGGCTCGGGGCTAGACCCGGGGGCAGTCGGCCCCACAGTCCAGACCCGGGGCAAGCGGGGGATCCCACAGTCTGGACCCGGGGCGGGCGAGGGGCCCCACAGTCTGGAATCGGGGCGAGCGGGGGGCCCCACAGTCCAGACCTGGGGCTAGACCCGGGGCAGGCGGCCCCACAGTCCGGACACGGGGCGGCCGCAGTCCGGATATAGGGCGGGCCCCACAGTCCAGGCTCGGGGCTAGACCCGGGACGGATGGGCCCCACAGTCCAGGCTCAGGGCGGACAGGCCCCACAGTCCATCCTCGCTGCGGATGGGCCCCGCAGTCCAGGCTCAGGTCGGACGGGCCCCACAGTCCAGGCTCGGGGCGGAGGGGCCCCACAGTCCAGGCTCGGGGCGGAGGGGCCCCACAGTCCAGGCTCGGGGCGGAGGGGCCCCACAGTCCAGGCACGGGGCGGAGGGGCCCCACAGTCCAGGCTCGGGGCGAAGGGGCCCCACAGTCCAGGCTCGGGGCGGAGGGGCCCCACAGTCCGGGCTCGGGGCGGACGGGCCCCGCAGTCTAGGCTCGGAGCGGACGGGCACCACAGTCCAGGCTCGGAGCGGACGGGCCCCACAGTCCGGACACGGGGCTAGTACCAGGGCTGGCGGCCCCACAGTCCAGACACGGGGAGGATGGGCCCCACAGTCCTGACACGGGCTTGACATGCCCCACAGCCCAGACCTGGAGCTAGACCCGGGGCAGGCAGCCCCAAAGTCCGGACACGGGGTGGACGAGCCCCACAGTCCGGACACGGGGCGGCCACAGTCCGGACATAGGGTGGGCCCCACAGTCCAGGCTCGGGGCTAGACCCGGGGCAGCCGGCCCCACAGTTCAGACCCGGGGCGGGTGGGGGGCCCCACAGTCCGTGCCCGGGGCTGACGCGGGGGACCACAGTCCAGACCTGGGGCTAGACTCGGGGCGGGCGGGGGTCCCCACCATCCGGATCGGGGCGGGCGGGGGTCCCCACCATCCGGACCTGGGGTGGGGGGCCCCACAGTCCAGTCCAGGGGCTAGACCCGATGCAGGCGGCCCCACAGTCCGGACACGGGGTGGACGGGCCCCACAGTCCAGATGCAGTGCGGCCACAGTCCGTACATAGGGCGGGACCCACAGTCCAGGCTCGGGGCGGACGGGCCCCACAGTCCAGGCTCGGGGCGGACGGGCCCCACAGTCCAGGCTCGGGGCGGATGGGCCCCACAGTCCAGGCTCGTGGTGGACGGGCCCCTCAGTCCAGGCTCGGGGCGGACGGGCCCCTCAGTCCAGGCTCGGGGCGGACGGGCCCCCCTTTCCCGCTCGGGGCGGGCGTGCCACACAGTCCAGGCTCGGGGCGTGCGGTGCCCACAGTCAGGACACGGGACGGGTGGGCTCCACAGTCAGGACACGGGGCGGGCGGGCCCTACAAGTCCGGACACGGAGCTAATCCCGGGGCAGGCGGCCCCACAGTCTAGACCTGGGGCTAGACCCGGGGCAGGCGGCCCACAGTCCGGGCAGGCGGCCCACTGTCCGGACACGGGGTGGACGGGCCCCACAGTCCGGACACGGGGCGGGCATGCCCCACAGTCCAGACCTGGGGCTAGACCCGGAGCAGGCGGCCCACAGTCCAGACACGGGGTGGACGGTCCCACAGTCCGGACACGGGGGGGGACCACAGTCCGGACATAAGGCGGGCGGGCCCCACAGTCCAGGCTCGGGGCTAGACCCGGGGGCAGTCGGCCCCACAGTTCTGACCCAGGGCGGGGGGCCCCACAGTCAGGACACAGGGCGAGCTGGCCCCACAGTCGGGACCATAGTTAGGACACGGTGCTAGTCCTGGGGCTGGCGGCCGCAAAGTCCGAACACGGGTCGGACGGGCCCCACAGTCCTGACACGGGGCGGGCATGCCCCACAGTCCAGAGTTGGGGCTAGACCCGGGGCAGGCAGCCCCACAGTCCGGACACGGGGTGGACGGGCCCCACAATACGGACACGAGGCGGCCACAGTCCGGACATAGGGCGGGCGGTCCCCACAGTCCAGGCTCGGGGCTAGACCCGGGGGCAACCGGCCCCACAGTCCAGGCTCGGGGCGGACGGGCCCCACAGTCAGGACACAGTGTGGGCGGGCCTATAGTTAGGACATGGGGCGGGCCCCACAGTCCGGGGACTGGGCTTGTCCCGCGGCAGGCGGCCCCACAGTCCGGACACGGGGCGGACGGGCCCCACAGTCCTGACACGGGGTGGGCATGCCCCACAGTCCAGACCTGGGGCTAGACCTGGGGCAGGCGGCCCCACAGTCCAGACACGGGGCAGCCAAAGTACGGACATAGGGCCGGCGGGCCCCACAGTCTAGGCTCGGGGCTAGACCCGGGGGCAGCCGGCCCCACAGTCCAGACCCTGGGCGGACGGGGGGCCCCACAGTCCAGGCTCGGGGCGGACAGGCCCCACAGTCCATGCTCGGGCCCCACAGTCCAATCTCGGGGCGGATGGTCCCCACAGTCCAGGCTCGGGGCGGACGGGCCCCCCTTTCCCGCTCGGGTCGGGCGTGCCCCACAGTCCAGGCTCGGGGCGCGCGTGCCCCACAGTCCGGACACGGGGCTAGTCCCGGGACTGGTGGCCCCACAGTCCAGACCTGGGGCTAGACCCGGGGCAGGCGGCCCCAAAGTCTGGACTCGGGGCGGATGGGCCCCACAGTCTGGAGTTGGGGCGGGCGAGCCCCAAAGTCAGGACACGGGGCGGGCGGGCTCCACAGTCAGGACACTGGGCGGGCAGGCCCAAAAGTCTGTATACGGGGTGGGCGGGCCTCACAGTCAGGACACGGGGCGGGCGGGCCCATAGTTAGGACAAGGGGCGGACGGGCCCCACAGTCCTGACACGGGGTGGGCATGCCCCACAGTCCAGACCTGGCGCTAGACCCGGGGCAGGCAACCTCACAGTCCGGACATGGGGCGGCCACAGTACGGACAGAGGGCGGACGGGCCCCACTGTCCAGGCTCGGGGCGGATGGGCCCCACCGTCCAGGCTCGGGGCGGACGGGCCCCACAGTTCACGTTCTTGCCCCACAATCCACGCTCGGGGCGGATGGGCCCCACAGTTCACGCTCGAGGCGGTCGGGCCCCACAGTCCACGCTCGGGCCCCACAGTCCAGGCTCGGGGCGGACGGGCCCCAAACTCCAGGCTCGGGGCGGACGGGCCCCACAGTCCAGGCTCGGGGCGGACGGGCCCCACAGTCCAGGCTCGGGGCGGACGGGCCCCACAGTCCAGGCTCGGGGCGGACGGGCCCCACAGTCCAGGCTCGGGGCGGACGGGCCCCACAGTCCAGGCTCGGGGCGGACGGGCCCCACAGTCAAGGCTTGGGGCGGACGGGCCCCACAGTCAAGGCTCGGAGCGGACGGGCCCCACAGTCCAGACACGGGGATAGTCCCGGGGCAGGCGGCCCCACAAGCCAGACCTTGGGTTAGACCCAGGGCAGGCGGCCCCAAAGTCCAGACACAGGGCGGACGGGCCCCACAGTCCAGACCCAGGGCGGGCGGCCCAACAGTCCAGACCCAGGGCGGGCGGCCCAACAGTCCAGACCCAGGGCGGGCGGCCCAACAGTCCAGACATGGGGCCAGACCCGAGGAGGGTGGCCAATTGGTGCAACATGTGCAGTTCCACAGGGACCCAAGATGTAAAGGGGCCACCACCACCTCCTAATCAGGTGAATTGTGCATTATGATGAGCTATGCCAATATACTGATAGAGGGGAACTGTCCAGACCCGAGGCGGGCGGCCCAACTGTCCAGACCCGAAGTAGGAGGTCCAACAGTCCAGACTCAAGGCGGGAAGTCCCACAGTCCAGACACGAAGCCAGGCCCGAGGTGGGCGGCCCAACAGTCCAGACACGGGGCCATGCCCGAGGCGGCCCGCCCAACAGTTCAGACACGGGGCTAGATATACTGTTCTGATAGAGGGGCCCTCTTCTGGCTGTGTCCGCCCCTGACGTACAGATATACAGCAATATGCAGCAGGAGAGACAAGATCCAGGGAGATATCCGATCGCCAGAACTGGGGTCAGGAAGGAATTTTTTTCCCCCCTAGGGGGTTTTCTTCGCCTTCCTCTGGATCTTTGGTTCCAGTGGCTCTCATCAGGTCTGCACTATCCGCAGCAAGTTCTGTAGTCTCTATCGGGCCTGACCTGAGAGTCATTGTGAACTTTAATTTATTAAAGGGCCAGTAATATTTTTATTACAATGTGGCTTATTGCTATTCCAATAAAAAAATTAATAATAATATATTGTGTTGTGTGTTTTATTTGTGTGGACTTCATCCTACAGAAACAATGATGAGAGTGAACGCTGACGCTCAATATTCCAGAACTAGAACCAGACTTGGCTGATCCGGCATATAATAAAGTGTCTGTCTCATCTGCTGTATACATGATGGCAGCTGCTGCAGGACCAGGGAGTATAGAGGGTGCTACATACAGGAGCATCTCACAAAATTAGAATATCATCAAAAAGTTAATTTCAGTTCTTCAATATAAAAAGTCAAAGTCATATATTATATAGAGTCATTACAAACAGAGTGATCTATTTCAAGTGTTTATTTCTGTTAATGTTGATGGTTATGGCTTACAGCCAATGAAAACACAACAGTCATTATCTCAGTAAACTTAAATAATTAACAAAAAACACCTGCAAAGGCTTCCTAAGCATTTAAAAAGTCCCTTAGTCTGTTTCAGTAGGCTCCGCAATCATGTGGAAAACTGTTGACTTGACAGATGTCCAGAAGGCAGTCATTGACACACTCCACAAGGTCCCAGAGTTCCAATTTTAATTTGTTTCATTTCATTTGTTTAGCTGCTGGAGGTCTAGTGTGAAGTTTCCACCATCAGTGATGGTTTGGGGAGCCATGTCATCTGCTGGTGGAGGTCCACTGTGTTTTATCAAGACCAAAGTCAGCGCAGCCGCCTACCAGGAAATTTTAGAGCACTTCATGCTTCCCTCTGCAGACAAACTTTTGGAGATGGAAATGTCATTCTCCAGCAGGACTTGGCCCCTGTCCACACGGCCAAAAGTACCAATACCTGGTTTACACACAACAGTATCACTGTGCTTGATTGGCAGCAAACTCGCCTGACCTTAACCCCATAGAGAATCTATTATAGAGAATCTATGGGGTATTGTCAAGAGGAAGATGAGAGACCCCAGACACAACAATGTAGACGAGCTGAAGGCTGCTATCAAAGCAACCTGGGCTTCCATAACCCCTCAGCAGTGCCACAGGCTGATCGCCTCCATGCCGCATTGATGCAGTAATTGATGCAAAAGGAGCCCCGACCAAGTATTGAGGGCATTTACTGACCATACATTTCAATAGGCCAATATTTCGGATTTTAAAATAATTTTTCAAGCTGTTATAAAGTATTCTAATTTACTGAGATAATGACTGTTGTGTTTTCATAGGCTGTAAGCCATAATCATCAACATTAACAGAAATAAACACGTGAAATAGATCACTCTGTGTGTAATGACTCTATATAATATATGAGTTTCACTTTTTGTATTGAAGAACTGAAATAAAGTAACTTTTTGATAATATTCTAGTTCTGTGAGATGCACCTGTAATAGAGCAGGTCACATATAACTCCAGCCCAAGTTACATCACCAGTGTTTTGGGGGTCGGTCTCTGTGATGGGGGCACTTATATTGTATTGGTCCTATAAAACACACTACCTGAAAGACTGATGACCAGATCACAGCAAAGCAGAATGCAGGAAACCCAGGAAAATGGCTAAATAGGTGTCACAGGGTGCAATAAGTAGCCATGGGCCCCAAGACAAAACTAGGGCCTCACTCAGAAATGAACACAATAGCCCATTTACCAAGGCTGGCTATAGGTAGTAAAGCAGATACTTGGAGGGATTTGTGCCAAATTTTCCACCTATTTATTAGAACG
The DNA here is from genome assembly GCF_046119375.1 of Phyllobates terribilis. NCBI lineage: Eukaryota > Metazoa > Chordata > Amphibia > Anura > Dendrobatidae > Phyllobates > Phyllobates terribilis. The sequence goes on from NW_027363835.1 coordinate 408,147, forward strand.
AAGAAAATAGTGTTACAGGGTCAGGATAGGGTTAAAAATCTTGTGAGTTTATTTGTAGCAAAAAATATATAAAAACATCACCATAGGTCACGATCCTAACCAGAATAATGTTTAACCGCAAATGCGTTTCCGACTTGCATCTATAGTTATTGCAATAGGATAGGACAGATACACAATTCCAGTTAAAGGGAATCTGTCAGAAGGTTTTGCTACGTAATCCGAGATCAGCATGATGTAGGGGCAGAGAGCCTGATTCCAGCGATGTATCACTTACTAGACTGCTTGGTGCAGTTTTGATAGAATCCCTGCTTTCTCTGTTGTAAATGAAGCAGTGCTCAGAATGTTAAGCCCTGTGTAACCCCGCCCACGCTGGCAGATTCCTGTGTACAAACTGCAAATCAGTGGTGAGGGCGGGGTTACACAGATGAGCCTGACTGGCCTGTACCTGAGACCTAGTCAGGCAGTGATCATCTCCTGTTGATAAAACATGGATTGTATTGAAACTACAACACACAGCCTAATAAGAGACACATCCCTGGAATCAGGATATCTTGCTCTAAGTCATGCTGCTCTCAGATTAAGTAGCAAAAATCTGCTGACAGATTCCCTTTAATAAAGTACATGTCCTGTTTTGTATCTCCCAGAGCAATGTCATCAGTGTCGCTCACCACCAATGCAGATGTGAGTGGTGCCGGACAACCTCTTTATGTCAAATAATTCCCTGCAGAGCTGGCATCCATCTGAGGAGATGTAACATATCTGCCTGACAGGTGGGTGGAGATGAATTGGTTGATATATCCCACTCTTAGTCCACTTGGCTAAAAAGATGATTTACATCCAGGGAAGAGGGACAGAGGGGCAGGAACACAAGAAAAGCAACGCCGTATTCAGAACAGGGGCATTTACACCAGGTAAAAAATTACATCGTTATGGAAAGTGACAGGTTCTCTTTAAAGGGATTTCAGAAGACTGAGAACACCTACAACACCTGAAATGGATGACCCACATCTCTGGTTTACTCTATTATGACCGGCTATTAATGGAAAAAGTATGGAAATGGGACCAGTCGTGTGCAGGGTCCTCACATACAAAGGTTGAAAAAAAGATGATGGGGCTGGTATCTACTATAGACAAGTTGTGGGGCCGCACATCAACTAGTCCATAAACCTCCTGCAATCAGCAGCAAACCAAAGACAAGTGCGAAGCATCATGCTCCGTGTGCATTACCTAATTCCCTATTAGTTATTAATTTGTGGGGATCATTTGGGACATTAATTTGACTGCTGGTTCTATTAGCTCAATAGGTCCACAGGAATCCTTGATTAGTTTAGGAATGGGCATCCACTATGGTTACTGGACACATGAAGCCCCCCACAACCACGATACCCATACACAATAGATACAAGTTAGAAAGTCTTGCCCTGTTGAACACTACACCTGACTTGAGGCCACCACATCTTGGTTGTCCAATGTTCTTGCTTCTCTAGGGCTCTTCTCAGATATTCATTATACCAGCTCCCCAGAATACCAAAGCTAGGGTGGGTGACCGCGAGCCCTGGTGGTGGTCATAACTGCGGCCACCCAGGGGCAATACTCCATAACAACAATCCCCTGAGGTGGTGTAGGATGTAAGGACCTATTCACACTACATTCAGCGCTGCATTCAGGTCTTTACACAAGGCTTACAACTGAATCCATGAAATTCAGGATTGTGCTGTCTGAAATGAGACATCTGAAAGCAGAGCAAATGGAGCCTAAAGATTCATACTTTAGGCTCTGTTTGCCTTTGTTCAAATCAATGGAAAAAATCCCCATCTCTACATGTCTGACAGCCATTCTATTCCAGCGTCAGTTGAATTCCAACCACAGTCCACCTCATTCTACTTAATGTGCTTCTGATTAGGTGATCACCTGAACCAAATCTTATGTAACGAGGGAAAGGATAAAAAACACTGCTGTGGTCTTCACAATCCTCTTGTAATAGGACAAGCTGGATGGCAAAACAAGTGCTAGGAATAGCCCAAAAGTAATTTGAATGAAAAACTAACTTTTAACCATGCCAAAGGAGTTGAAAAGAAAAGTCTTGAGTGAGGAAAAGAAGGGCTCAATTCTGGCTTCTCTAGCAGAGGGATACAGTGAGCGTCATGTTGCCTCCATCCTTAAAATTTCAAAGACGGCAGTCCATTACAACAAGGTCAAGCAGCAGACATTGGGGACAACAAAGCTACAGACCGGCAGAGGGCGAAAGCGACTCTCCACTGACCGGGATGACCGTCATCTTATTCCAATGTCACTCAGCAACCGCAGGATGACATCAAGTGACCTACAGAAGGAATGGCAAATGGCAGCTGAGGTGAAGTGCACGGCAAGAACAGTTCATAACTGACTCCTAGAGACCTCAAGTCATGTAAAGCTAGAAAAAAGCCTTTCATCAATGAGAAGCAAAGGAGAGCCAGGCTGAAGTTTGCCAAAGACCATAAGGATTGGACCATAGAGGACTGGAGTAAGGTAATCTTCTCTGATGAGTCTAATTTTCAGCTTTGCCCAACACCTGGTCGTCTAATGGTTAGACGGAGACCTGGAGAGGCATACAAGCCACAGTGTCTTGCACCACTATGAAATTTGGTGGAGGATCGGTGATGATCTGGGGATGCTTCAGTAAGGCTGGAATTGGGCAGGTTAATCTTTGCGAAGGACGTATGAATCAAGCCGCATACAAGGTTATCCTTGAAAAAACACTTGCTTCCTTCTGCTCAGGCAATGTTCCCCAACTCTGAGGACTGGTTTTTCCAGCAGGACAATGCCCCATGCCACACAGCTAGGTCAATCAATGTGTGGATGAAGGAGTACCACATCAAGACCCTGTCATGGCCAGCCCAATCTCCAGACCTGAACCCTATTGAAAACCTCTGGAATATAATCAAGAGGAAGATGGATAGTCACAAGCCATCAAACAAAGAAGAACTGCTTACATTTTTGTGCCAGGAGTGGCATAAGGTCACCCAAAAGCAGCGTGAAAGACTGGTGGAAAGCAGCCAAGACACATGAAAGCTGGGATTAAAAATCATGGTTATTCCACCAAATATTGATGTCTGAACTCTTCCTGAGTTAAAACATGAGTATTGTTGTTTCTAAATGAATAAGAACTTGTTTTCTTTGCAGTATTTGAGGTCTGACAGCACTGGTTCTCTGGTTCTCTGTTTCTTTTTTATTATTTTGACGATTTCTCATTTGCTGCAAATAAATACAAAATTTTTAGCTTTGAATTTCGGAGACAAGTTGTCAGTAGTTTATAGAATAAAACAACAATGTACATTTTACTCAAAAATAGACCTATAAAGAGAAAAATCAGAGAAAATGAAAATGAGCTGTGTATATATAGATATATATAGATATATACACACACACATTATATACATACACACATTATATTATATACACACACATATATATGTGGCGCCCCTGAGGGTTCGGTCGCCACAGAGGTACTGCATCTCACCCAGAGCTGTGGTATCTCACTCTCAGGTAAGGAAGGAGTACAGCTCAGGACCCTAACACCTGCATTCATTACACCACACTTCAGAGGGCGAGGCGAGATTGCTCCTACGGGAGAGCACAGTCCCTGGTCCCTGGCTGGAGTGGGGGGAACCTAGTAAAGGGGTGTGGGTGGAGGACGTAGTTAAGAGGAGCACATAGAAGGAAGATATAAAAAGAGAAACCATCTTAGAAAGACAGATTAGTCTGAGGAGGAAAGTGCCAGGAGCAGAGGCTCTGTAGGAGCTCTTTTGCAGAGGCGGGCCTAGCCAGTGAGGCCCAAGGCTGAGAGGAAGAAGAGAAGGAGAGGAGAGGGAGCAGGAAGGCTCCAGGAACCAGAAGAAAGGATCCCAGGGGTACAGGCAGTGCGAGAGGCCACCCGTACGCCCGAATCTGCCGGGAGGTGGAGGGGTCAGGCTGCATACAGGGAACTGGTCCCTCAACTAGCAGAAGATTGCACGTCTTAACTAGGAACCGGAGGCTGCAGTATTTCATGTCCAGTAGCCAACATTCCATACCAGTCTCACCAGGAAGGTATCTATATAGGACCCAGGGGACGGAACAGACGTCGCCCGCCAAGGCCCGCAGGTACTGGACTGGGACACTTGGTATGAGGTTCAGGGAGACAGCCAGAGAGAGGACACAGAAGGGGGTCCTGCTATGTACTCCGGAGTTACCTGGGGGTGGACTGAACCCCTCACTGAGTAAATGCTGCACGGCACGGGAAGTTACCTTGACGTCTGTAACTTGGACTGCAATAACCGTGAGTAAAGATCCAGAGGACTGCACCACCTTGTCTGTGTTTCTGGCAGCGCCATCACTCCCTGCACTACAACGCCCAGCGCAACCTACAACAACATCTACACTGCCCTGGAGCTAGCTCTTCCTGTGGAGAGCCACACCATCCCTGCTGCAGTAACATCAGCTTCAGAGGACGGCTCCGCAGCGGCCGCTCCCTTTAGCCGCATTCCACAGGTGGCGTCACAAACTTTAACATAAACTATAAAAATCCCCTGTAAATATATCCCCTTTTATTGACCGCCCTGGATCACGAACCGGGTCACCGCCACTGTGACATCCCCCAGCATCTACCGGCCCGGCACCGGGTACCCCACGGCCCAGGGGGAGCGTCATATATCGGCAGAGCATCCCTCTCAAAGTCTGCACCGCTCTCGCTCACTAACTCAAGCAACCTGCACCGCCTCGCACCCCTCTAGCTCACGCACACAGCACCCCCTTGCATCCCTCTATCCCACACACCCTGCATATCCATGCACACTTATCAACTGTGCGAAGGTCACTGGTAAAATACTGGAGGGGAATTATGTGTCAATCAGGATGTTACCATCAGTGATATGAACCCGGAAAAATGCTCCAGCATACTAAGTGCTGAGAGGGGTTAATCGACCATGCTAAGGGCTGGGTTTAGTGAACAGCTAAAGAGTGGGTAGGAGGCTGTTCACCATATCTCCACCCCAGGGTATGGGCCAGAAGGTAAATACGAAGCTTTTGGACTCATTCAGTGTTTGGTGTGTCTGTAGATGAGAGCACCAGAGCTGTGCTCATGTTAAAAAGAACTGAACCTATTTGTTTTCCTAATTTTGGACTGGTTTATGCAGTACAATTTTAATAAATCAGTTGAAAACTTAAACAGAAAATGTTCCTGTATCTACCTCTAAGAAGCTGAGTGAGTCGACCTACTATACCACACACCCTGCACCCCTTTATCCCACACCCCTTACTACTCAGATGTGTTTTCTTCCATTTGGACAAGAAGCTGATTAGTGCGCCCCAGCAACCTGCCACCCTAGGCACCCGCCCTCCAGTGCCTAGCGGCTAATACTGCCCTGCTCAGGAATAAAAACAAACTCAAATCTGTCTTGGACAAAACAAGATAGACTGCCAGAACAGTGAGGTGTCAGGTTACACCTGCATTTATACTGCAAGGAGAGGGAAGAGAGAGGAGGGGGCAGAGACAAAAAGACACAGGTGGATGGAGCCACGGCTTATAGGTAATGTATTTCTCTTTGATGGATTTACAGCCACAGCACAGTAATGCTGTATAATGTCCACATTGCTTCTGTTGCTACTGTCTTTGTGCTTAGAGCAAGAGCAGCAAGAATCCATCATGTCCGTGTATGGTATAGACATCATAGTAGCTAATCTCCACCCACTAGCTCAGAGAGGACTGAAAATCAGAGATAGAGCCTGCAGAGGGGAAACTGATGAAAACACACGATTCAAGTCATATAATAACCAGAAATAGTGACAGCCTGTTCTGACTAGTCACCTGAAAGGACAGGTACCCTTTAAAAGGAATCTGTCAGAAGGATTACACGCCTCAAACTATTTATATGCACATGTAACTCTTGCAAATACAAGTACAGTATTTCCTTTTGCTAGAGTCTATTCCTCCGTTACAGAGAAGCTGCATTTGAATGGATAAGCAAACGAGGCTGAAGTACTTTGGGTGTGTGGAAGCACTTCCAATGCCTCCGCTCTTCCCAGCTGTATTTCCCACCTATTGATGCCTTTTGCTTAACTGTCTCCTCCTTTTGGATTCTGGTCGATCAGATGCCCCTGCAGAGCAGACCCTGGTACATGTAAATATTTGGTAAAGAGATTATGTGGCGCCCCTGAGGGTTCAGTCGCCACAGAGGTACTGCACCTCACCCAGAGGTGTGGTATCCCCTTCTCTCAGGTAAGGAGGGAGTGCTGCCCGGAACCCCAAAACCTGCATCCAACACTACACTACTCCAGGCCGGCTGGAAGGGCAAGATGTTTTCCTGCTGAGCCCTGTCCCTGGCTGGAGTGGGGGGAACCTAAAGGTAGGGGGAACCAGTAGTGGGTGTGGGTGGAGGAAGTAGTTAGAGGGAGCACTTTGACAGTAGGTATATAAAGGGAAGCCATCTTAGGGTGCCTGTGGAGTAAGAGGAGTGAGTGAGTGAGGACAGTCTGGGAGCAGAGGCTCTTTAGGAGCTCTGCTCCACAAGTAGGGCCCAGTCCTAGAGGCCCAGGTGGGGAGCAGAGGAGTAGGCTCCGTTCTAAGTAAGGGATCCCAGGGGGTACGGCGAGTGCAGGACAGCACCCGTACGCCCCGAATCTGCCAGAAGACAGAGGGATCGTAGGCCGCAAGAAGGGGACCGGCCCCTGGTCCAGCCGTGTTACTCTAAGTCTCGGCTGGGAAAACCGGAGGCTTCTGGCTTATATAGTCAGTTGCCGAAGCCTCATTCTAATCCCCGTGAGGGTCAAGCAGGTCCGGGAACTCCGACGAGACAGGAAGGACTTCAGAGCACCCGAGCGGGATTGAGAGTGGGGAAGCGCAGGGCAGGAGGGAGAAAGACCCAGCGTGAAGACGGTCTAGCTAGGAACACAAGAAAGTGGGGTTCTGTCAGGTGCTCCTAATCGGCCTGAGGAAGTGCTGAACCCCTGCCTGGTGAACGCAGCGCGACGTGGGAGGCTGACACCTGTAAAGTGCACGAGTGGAACTGTCATAAGAACTGTGAGTAAAGACTCGGATGACTGCACCACACTGCCTCCGTCCATTCCTTTCATCTGCGCCATCTTTCCTTCCCTGCACTACAACGCCCAGCGCAACTTACACTACCTACACTGCCCTGGAGCCACACCATCCCTGCTGCAGTAACATCAGCTTCAGAGGACTGCTCCACAGCGGCGGCTCCCTTTTGCCGCGTTCCACGAACTTTCCAAATCCCCTATATATTTCCCCTTTTTGCTGACCGCCCTGGGTCACAGACCGGGCCAGCCACCGTGATATCCCCCACCGGCATACACAGAGGCCCGGCTGCCGAGTAACCCTCGGCCGAGGGGGCGCGTCAATTACTCACTATTAAAAATCCTGTATACTTAGTATCTTCCCCATTCTTACAATTCTAGGACAAGGGAGCCCCTGCTGCACCAGTATCTGCACCCAAAAGGGCTGTCTAGGTCTCAGGTAAATCTAGAAGATGTGCTCTCTGCAGTATAAAATTGCCTGGGAAACAGCTATGTGAGAGGTGGACCTCTAAAATCATCAGGGATGAACAGTCTACTTTTCTATCTGACATGAGGTCCATGATTAGAGAGGAGGTGCAAACTTCAATCTCTAATTTCGTTCCCCCACAGACATCTCAGCCAGGTCCCCGTGCTAAGAGACCAAGATGGGAGCTGGAGCTAAGCTCAGAAGAGGACATACAATCCCTTGATTCTGATCAGGATGAGGAAGGAAAGATCTGCTCAGAATCCCCAGAAGAAGGGAAAAAATATATTTTTTCTCCTCTGACAACACAGACAAGATCCTACTGGACTGGGGTGTCTGGGGCCCACCAGGGAAATTAACTCCAGGGGCCCACCCACCCGGGCCCACCCTTCAGCTATTTGCAAATACCTGTTAGCCGTTATACCCATTATATTGGCGGCTCCTGCCCATCACTGTGCGCTCACCAGAACTGCGATGTACAATTACTGTAGTTTGCATTAAAGGGTTTTTATTGGTGAAAACAAGTTATCAGCGATGCACAAGTTGGGAAGGTGATCACTTATTTATTGGTGGAATCCGCACTGTCAGAAGATTGTGGCACTTTGACTATTTGGTGAGATTTTTACCTCTGTATTTATAAGACAAAACCAGGAGTGGAGCAATCCGAGGTCATGTTTTATGCATTTCTCACCCACTCCTGGTTTTGTCTTATAAATACAGAGGTGAAAATCTCACCAAATGCCAACTTGCTTTCTCTGGTGAACCTCTGTAACTGCATCTCTGCTGCTGTGTAATAGTCACAGGGCAGGGAGGGGTTAAACATCCAAGTATTTAATATCTATTGGAAATAAAGAGGTTTCCCCTTATTGATATCAGATAAAACAAATGACCAACCACAATCCACTCTACCAAGACCAATATTACCAGATAGAAGGCAGAAATACCACCACACCATGACCAGATCACATATTACCACCACATAGTGCCCAAATAATGCCACATACAAGGCACAAATACTACCACACCATGACCAAAGCACATAATACCACCACATAGTGATCAAATGCTACCACATACAAGGTATAAATACTGACACACCATGAGACCACATATTACCACCACATAGTGACTGAATAATACCACATACAAGGGACAAATATCGTCATGTCATGACCAAAGCACATAATGGCACCACATAGTGACAAATAATACTAAAATAATAAAAATGTAAAAAAAGCTCTGTATATAGTGTCAGTGTACAGGTTATACAGTGCTCACCAGTGACATTATACACAGGAGCTCTGTATATAGTGTCAGTGTACAGGTAATACAATGATCACCATTGATATTATACACAGGAGCTCTGTATATGTCAGTGTACAGGTAATGTAATGATCACCATTGATATTATACACAGGAGCTCTGTATATAGTGTCAGTGTACAGGTTATACAGTGATCACCAGTGACATTATACACAGGAGCTCTGTATATAGTGTCAGTGTGAATGTATAGGTAATACACATACTCACAAGTTCTTTATCTGCAGACCGATATATCACATCTTCTATGCAGGACTTATCTCTGCAGAAAATAACATAGTTAGCTATAACTGATCACTTCCAGAGCACAATCCACACTTTTCCCAAGATTTCTACACTACATGAAATGACAAAAAAAGCAACATAGCACTGCACTACACAGTAACAGTGCTCCAGTGTCATTCTGTGCCTGCTCATCTGTCAGCAGACATATTTGTCTGATGGCAAAGATCTAGCAGAGCTGAAGACAGAAGACCCATGGATGACGTCGGAGCGAGGATTTTTTTTAATTAAAGATGGAGTCCCTTAGGCTTAGTTTCCCACGCAGCATAATAGCCGCATATTCCTGCTTTTATGCGGCGCTCCTGTCATCAGGATTTTGATAATTTTGAGTATTTGTTCAACAGAGGTTGATTTTGAAAGGAGAGCGGAGGAAATGAAACACAGGTTCTTAGATCGCGGATATAGTCGAAGAAGTATTAAGCATGCCTATAATCGAGCCAAAAACAGTAATCCTCAACAATTAATGTATTCTAATCGAGCTCACAAACAAGAGAACTGTGTCAGGATGGTGACACGGTACCATTCACAATGGCGCAAAATGTGTGATGTGCTTAGGAAACACTGGCCCATTTTACTTGCGGATCAGACGTTGCGCCAGTATTTGCCTATGTATCCGTCAGTCACAGCCCGTCGATCTCCGAGCCTCTGAGATCACTTGGTAAGGAGCTACCTTACACCTAATACTCAGAAGAAAATTGGCGAAATAGGACTGGCTGAAATAAGACAAACGTGGGGTTGTACCCCATTTGGTTCATGTATTTCGTGTCCAAACATCGAACATACTAAAAAGTTTCTTTCATCCAGTGGGAAAGAATTGACTATCCTACACTCCATTACGTGTACAGCACGTAATGTCATTTATCACGCTACATGGCCTTGCTCTTTGGTATTCATAGGTCTGACCACTAGGATGTTAAAGACCAGAGCGAGGGAACATGGACGTGATATTATGGCAGCAGCCACTGAGGATAATTTGGAGTTGTTGAAAACAATCCCTAGACACTTTAAAAACTATCATGCCTGTGATCCATCAGGTCTTCAAGTTAAAGGCATCGATCATGTGTATAGTACGTTGCGTGGAGGTAGTGCTAGTCGCCTACTTGCACAGAAAGAATCCAGATGGATTTGGCTATTGCAAACATTACATCCTCAGGGCCTCAACAAGTCCTTAAGCTTTTCACCATTCCTCTGATTGCCTCTATCTCTCCCCCACCCCTGCACCCGCTAGATTTATCGGTATTTTAATGATGTTTATAATCCCCCCCCCCTTGTTTTATCCTCTGTTGTCTAATTAATGTTCATTTTTTCCTTAGTACATACTCTTTTGTCCTTGGTTGCGGCTGCCTTCCGTGTCTCTTTCTGCTGGTTACTCCTATTGATGGATGGCTGTGGACGATTTATACATCTTGATTAATCAATGATTCTCCTGGACTACTGACAATAGGTCACAGAGATATTATCATCTACTGGGACAAAGAAAAGCTACGCAACGAATGAATTCATCTAATTGCTGGATATACTTGATATTGAGCTGTATTATGGGTGTATTGTGTTTTTTGTATTTTATGCTTACAACCTATTGTGTAGGATTTAATTGTTGAATGTTTCTATCATTTTTCTCCATTACACAGTGTACTGTATCTTTTATATGTACATATTACACCGCATTTTTTGTGGTTTTTGACTGGTGCTCTCCGTTGGGTCAATGGCGCCATGCCCCCATGGACAGTATTTTTCGGTAATATTTAGTTACAATATTGGATTAACATTAGCCATACAATTGATATGAAGAATGTCTTTGTCTTTTGATTATAATTGGCTACTGATGGCAATTATATGGGGGAAGGGGTCCCACAGCTATGCATCTACTGAGATATATCCTGCTTCTTTTGATCTGCGATTTCTTTCCGTTGTGATATGTTATCTGTTCACACTTATTATTCTGTGATTGGTTCATTATTGCGTTAGTTGGGCACTATTGGGTTAAATAGCTGTGGTTTAGCCACGACTCTTCTCATTAGATCCGATTGTCTACTTCCTATATTCATTTATCTACACTTTTGTTGGGCGTTTTATAATGTATACTTACCACATTATAGCGCTATGTCCCCTGTTATGGGCTTTCCCCGTTGGTCAGATTGTGATGTCACAGTGATTTTCGTCCATGTGACCTGGGGGGTGTGGCTTGTATTTATGTGTGGCGAGGGGCGGATGACTGTGTTCCGACGCGTCATAGCAAGTCCCGCTCATGTGACCTGGGAGGTGTGGTTTGTTATCACGGGGGACGAGGGGCAGATGATTGCGTCCTGAAGCGAAGGGGTCCTACTATATACTTCCGGATGTGAGTGGTAATACAGGGGCACACGTGACTCTATATGTATGTATTATGATGAGCGGTTGGCTATTCTAATAGCTGCGTCCTGTCTTACTTTCACCCATTGGACAATAAGTAATACTTAAGGGATACCGGTTCCAGACATACTATAACCCCCAGAAGAAGGCACAGCGCCGAAACGCGCGTAGGGGTGACGATACCTGGACTGATAAACAATACATATGTGAGTAATACTACATTCCCACTTATTTTCAAGTGCTAAATGGATTTACTTTTATATCAACTATTTATGCACTGTGCACCTTAGCATTTGCATTGAAGCTTTGATATTATGCTTACAGCTGGGATAAGGCATGTGGTTTACATACCCATGCCCGTATTTTCTTCAACTATGTAGGTTTAATCTATTTATTATATGATTGTATTGGTCTTGGCATCTCTATTACAGCTCACTACTTATGTATTTATGCCACTTTTTCAATATGGATGTTTTTTTAATTAATGTGTATTAATAAATTTATGAATTTTTTGCAAAATTATGTTCTTATACGTCATTTTTTCTATATGATTTGCTATTATAGACGTTAAACAGAGTCTCATTGTCCTACTATTGAGAACTAATTGTGTATGTGACCTTGGTGGTCAGTTAATCTGTCTCAGGATTTTGATAAGTAAACTACAGGCAGTGAAAGGTTGGCACTGTTACACTGATTAAACAAGAACCATAAGACAGATTTCTTCAACCCAGGTATCATTTTAATCTGTGTTTGTGACGCGCCCCTGGGCCTGTGTCGCGCTGCGTTGCGCACGCGGGAGCTTACCCGGAGCCGGATCTCTTGAGGGTTGTAGTCTCGTGGCGGTGATCCGGTCCGTGCCCAGGGAGTCAGACTAAGTGGCGCTGTATTAGCGGTAGATGTTGGACGACTACGCCACCCGTTGAGTACAGCTAAGGAGCTGCAGCTGCAGGGCAGACCGCTGAGGCCGGTGGTAGGATTGTGCAGCGTAATAGTATAACCCCCAACGGGAGGGGTATGGCCTCAGGGCAGCCGACGTGGATGATGGGGGTAGCAGGAACCACTCGGAGACGGCACAGTGTAGTTCAGGGTCTTTACTGGTGACAAAGATAGACCCTCCCGGAGTACTGGCTAGCGATTGGGGCCTGGTCAGTCCTTGAGCAGATGGGATCTCCCCTGGCCAGGCGGAGTTGTAGGCCTCCCAAACTAACGATACTCTTCCGGCTACCTTGCTAGAGGCGGGTATAAGTAGCCCACGTCCCTGAGTGTACCGTGTGGTGCTCACCCGTATGGCCGGTGACTCGGGGCCTTCTAGTAGCTTCCGCTCCACGACGGCGGTGCTGGTCCCACGCGTGTGACCGTGCCTTCGGGTTTCTGGGCCAGAGGACCTGCAATCCCCTGCCGGTCGGTTTCTGCTGCTGGATAGGAGTTAGTCCCCACAGCCTCGGACTCCGGGTCCGGTGATAACTTCTCAGTCAGGGCGAGCTCTGCAGCTGCCAGCCCCTGACTCCTTGTAGTACTGCTCCCACAGAGCTCCTGATGTTCTTTTCCTATATCTGCTTCTCTGTCTCTACTTCTTCTCTACTCCCCAACCCTGCCTCAGCCCTAGGTTTATATAGGGGAAGTTCTTCCCCTCCCAGGACTGGGCAGGAGGTGTGGCATGCACAGGATCCCTGACCAAGAGACCTCCCACCTGCTCTCAGACATAACATTGCCGTTACTGTGGAAACCAGACCCCTGGGGTGCCACATTCCCCCCTAGTGAAATTTAGTACTCCGGGACTAAACATATTTTTAAACATAACAAGGTATAAACAATAATAGTACAATAAGAAAAACACATAAAGATGGTTACGGCGTGTCCGCAACCGGGTGCAGTTTTTGAAGAAAAGCAAGGTGTCCATTTCACCAAAACAGGGAGACGTAACCAGGTAGGGGTCTGTCCTGCCCCGAGTCCTTAACAGTCTTTAGTCCATTCCTAGGTTACGCTCCAACCATGTACAAGGATTCCCGGTAAATCCACCAAGGACTCCTATAAATAACTAGAAACACATAATTATACACAAGCAACAAGAAAAACAGGTAACCACAAATAAAACAATTTATACACTTCAAATCCTCCAACGTGCGGGTAACTGGCCTCTAGTGGCCCTAGTGGACCTACGGAGCTGACTGTCTAGCCCTGAACTACAGGGGGTAGGAGCTGTCAAGGGTAAACTGGGCAGCTGTCTACCGGCTCTTTGGCTCACTAGGGGTACGGCAGGCTCACTATAAGCAGAGGGTTGATCCTCCTGTTCTGCTTGTGTGGAGTCTTCTGCCTCCTGGACCGGCTGCTCTTCCAGCTCTACCTGTTGCTCCGTAGGCAATTGGGATGCTGGTTGGAGGAACGTGAGGACGGGTACCACAACTGCACCATTGACTTGAGTCCAGGACCGAGGGAAGTCTCCGAGCACAGTACTAACCATATCTTCCCTTTCCTCTACGGGTCGATGGTCTTCTTGTTCCTCTTCAGGGTTCCGTAGCTGTTCAGGACACTTCTTCAGGTGATCCCGGGATACAATGGCTATGGTCTCCCCTCCGTCTTTACTGATGGTACAGACTTTCAGGTTCTCGTGGCTTGAGGGCAGTACGGTGTACGGGTCCTTCTCCCATTGGTCGTCCAACTTGTGGAGCCGTCTTTTCCTCTTCAAGACCTGCTCTCCGGGTACCAGGGGAACAGCGGGAGCATACTGGTTGTAAGTTTTCTCTTGTCTTTCCCTAGCCTGACAGAGACTTCGCTCCACGCTCTCCTGTACTTTCCGGTACTGCTGCTGCCTCTCTGTGTCCCAGTCTGCTTCTGGTCAAGTGTCCTCGGGTGTCAGGACTCCCATTTCCAGGTCAACAGGTAACTTACCAGGTCTCGCCCTCATTAGGTAAGCCGGGGTACAGTTGGTGGAACCTACCGGGATGTGGTTGTATAGGTCCACCAGATCGGGCAGCTTCTCAGGCCACAGACTGCGTTCTTCCAGGGGCAACGTTTTCAGGAGATCCATTACCACCTGGTTCATTTTCTCACAAAGTCCATTAGTTTGCGGATGATAGGGTGTCGTCCTTATCTTCCGGCAGCCATACAGAGTGCAGAATTCTTGGAAGACCTCCGCTTCAAAGGCAGGTCCCTGGTCTGTCAACACTTGGTCCGGGTACCCGTGTGGACGGCAGAAATGCTGCTGGAAGGCTCTAGCTGCTGTTCGAGCTGTTAAGTCCTTGACGGGGATGACAACCAAGAACCGGGAGAAGTGATCCACGATGGTTAGTGCGTAGACGTAGCCACTTCTGCTTGGGGTCAGTTTTACATGATCCAAGGCTACCAGTTCCAACGGCTGCCGGGTGACGATGGACTGCAGGGGAGTCTTCTGGCTGGCACGGTCCTTCCTTCTTAGGTTGCACGGGCCACAGTCTCTGCACCACCTCTCGATGGTTCCCCTCATGCCTACCCAGTGGAACCGCCCGCGCAGCAGGAACTCCAGCTTCTTCCATCCGAAGTGTCCAGCCCCGTCGTGGTATGCCTCCATCACCACGGCTGCGTCTCTTCGTAGCACCACTACTTGCCAGATTAGTTCATGCGTCCGGGAGTTAACCATTCGGCGGCACAACTTCCCCTTATAAAGGAACAGTCGACTCTTCTCAGCCCACTGTTGCTTGGCTTCCTCCGGAGCGTCTGGGTCAAGGCGAGCCTCTGGCCGAGTCAGCATCTCCTTCACCAGTCGGACGGCAGGGTCACTGTCTTGCGTTTCCGCCCAGTTGTAGTGAGGCAAGGGATTAAACGTAGCAGCTTGCTTACTCCTTACCCGGTGGGAATACTGGATAGTCCCATGACGGTGGAACGCGGGGAGTTCGACTTCTTCCAGTCCCTCTGGATCTTCTCCTACGTCCGGTAGGTTTGGCATCCTGGACAGGGCGTCCGCGTTGGTATTGGAGCGTCCTGCCCGGTATTTGATTGTGAACTCGTAGTTGGACAGACGGGCCATCCATCTCTGCTCTAGGGCACCGAGTCTTGCTGTGTCCAGGTGTGTCAACGGGTTGTTATCCGTGTACACGGTGAACCGGGAGGAAGCGAGGTAGTGCTTAAAGCGTTCGGTGACTGCCCACACCACTGCCAGGAACTCTAGCTTAAATGAGCTGTAATTCTCAGGGTTTCTCTCGGTGGGTCGCAGTTTTCGGCTGGCGTAAGCGATTACTCGTTCTTTCCCCTGCTGGATCTGGGACAGTACGGCTCATTGCCCGATGTTACTGGCGTCGGTGTAGAGGATAAAGGGCTGGCTGTAATCCGGGTACGCCAGGATTTCATCCCCCGTGAGGGCCATCTTCAGCTGGCGGAAGGACTCTTCTTCCGGCTTCTCCCATCTGAAGGGTGGCTTCTGGTTCTTGGCCTTCCTGGACTGGCCTATCAGGAGGTCCTGCATAGGAGCTGCCTTCTTGGTGAAACCGGGTATGAACCTTCGGTAGTAGCCTACCAACCCGAGGAACTGCCGCACTTCCTTTACACTGGAGGGACTTGGCCATTCCTTAATTGCGGTGATCTTATCAGGGTCGGGAGCCACTCCATCAGCGCTCACCACGTGTCCCAGGTACTGCACCTTTGGTTTCAGGAGGTGACACTTGGAGGGTTTCACCTTTAGGCCGTAGCTTGCCAGAGCTTCGAACACTTCCGCCAGGTGTTTCAGGTGGTCCTCATACGTCTTGGAATATACGATGACATCGTCCAGGTACAGCAGGACCGTCTCAAAGTTTCTGTGGCCCAGACAGCACTCCATTAATCGTTGGAAGGTTCCTGGTGCGTTGCAGAGTCCGAACGGCATGCAGGTAAACTCGCTAAGTCCCATCGGGGTGGTGAATGCGGTCTTCTCCCGGTCCGCCTCTGCTACAGGAACCTGCCAGTACCCACTAGTAAGATCCAAGGTAGAGAAGAAGTTAGCAGATCTTAAAGCAGCCAAAGACTCCTCTATCCTTGGTAAGGGGTACGCATCCTTGTGTGTGATACGGTTGATTTTCCGGTAATCTACACACATCCTCATGGTGTTGTCTTTCTTTTTGACTAAGACTAGTGGAGCTGCCCAGGGGCTACAGCTATCCCTGATCACCCCAGCCTCCTTCATGTCTCTAAGCATCCCCTTGGCGTGTTGGTAGTGTGCAGGGGGTACGGGTCGATACCTCTCTTTTATGGGAGGATGGTCTCCCGTGGGGATGTGGTGTTCTACCCCCTTGACTCGCCCGAAGTCTAACGGGTGTTTACTAAACACTCTCTCGTACTCTTGAACCACCCGATAGACTCCCTGTTTCTGGTGTGAGGGAGTGGAGTCAGTACCCAAATGTAGTTGCTGACACCAGTCCTCCATTGTTTTCTGAGAGCCGTTACCTTCCTCCGGGGAAGATGGAGGCAAGGGTTCTACGGACTGTATGGAATCTTGATTGATGGTATACAATTTGGCTAGCGTGGCATACCGGGGCAGGTACACTTCCCTCTTCCCGATATTTATTATGCAAACGGGCACCCTCCCATGGTGTACATTGACCACCCCCCGTGCTGTCAAAATGGTGGGCCTACTGTCTGAGTAAACTGGTTCTACCATTGCCTGGTAATCTCTACCTCTCAGACCAATAGCTGCCCGGCACCAAATCATCATTTCACTTTTCGGGGGCATGGCAATAGGGAAAGGGTCACACATTCGCACGCTACCAATCTCACCACCGGAGAGTTCTAGCTGTTGCCGTCGCATCAGTGCCCGGATCTCTTTCTGGAGCACTCGCTGCTGGCCGGAGCTGGCGTTCTTGGCAACCTGCTGTAAAAGGAAAATCACCTCTGCAAGACAATTTTCAATTACATTAGTTCCTAGAGTTATCTTTGGGTGACTCTCGTGTTTGTCAATGTCTACAATGATCAGTCCCTGTGCTGCCAGTTCGACTCTACCGATTTTAATGGTCACCTCTTTAAATCCAATCTGTGGCACGGGCTGACCATTGCTGGCGATGATACTCAAGTCGTCGTCAGGGTAGCGGGTGATATCCGAGTCATTCCAGTACTGCTTGAAGAGCATGTACGGGATGGTGGTGACCTGTGACCCGGTGTCCAGTAGGGCACTCATAGGAATGCCATCCAGTACCACGGGTAAGACTGGACGTCCTCCCACATATTTGTCGCGCCAGTTCGATGGGCCTGGTGATCTTTTTCCTGGGGGTTGGCCCTCTACCCCAGGTTGTGCCAGTTTAAAGGACAGTACCTTGCCATATGTCCGGGTTGATTGCAGCGGCGGCAGATGGGTCGTCCGTCCTCGTTGTATCGGTCGCTGGGTCTTCCTCTGGCCGGTGGGGTCCTCCTTGGTCGACGCCACGGGATGTCCTCCGGTCCGGATGCCAGCTGGATCTTCCCTGGAGTGGAAACCTGTAAAGACTGCACAGTTCGGGTTAGCGCAGCAACGCTTTTAGCTAGCTCTTGGACCTGATGGTGCAGGTCTGGAGACGGGTCATTGTTCAAAGCCTGCGCACCAGCTCCCACAGGCCCTGCCAACAAGGGCGCCGCCTCCTGGTGGTAAGTGGTAGTGGGGCGTCTGGGGGTCACAACGCCACCTGGTGCCGGTTCTCGAAGCACCCGGATGGCTCTGTCCTTGAACTGTGCAAATCCCAGATGAGGGTCCTGTAAGGCCATTGCCCGCAACTGGGTTCGGTGGGCATTGCAATATAAACCCTCTATAAATTGTTCAGTCAACAGCCTGTCCTCGTCTCCCACGCCGTCAGGGTCGGTCTGCTTAATGGCTCTCAGGGCCTCTTGTAGGTTCAGGGCATAGTCCCTTATACTCTCATGTGCCCGCTGTTTGCACCCGTAGAATCTAAGCTTGATCTCGGCTGAGGTGCGGGTATCAAAGGTGTCCCTCAGCCGGGTTAGTATCCCTGCGACAGTCCTCCCCCCAGGTGGCCAGGACTTTACCTCCCTTTGGGCTGCCCCGGTTAATTGGGCCACCAGGATGCTCACTTTTTGCTCCTCTGTGAGGGGGTACACCTGGAAGAGGCTATCCAGCTTTTCTCTAAAGTCATGCAGGGTATGTGACTCCCCTGAGTACTGGGGTAGCCAGGCTGCCCCCGGGATATAGGGCATGGTGAAAGGCATGACCGCAACAGCGGTGGCGCTGGCGGGGGTTGAAGCGGTGAAGCTCTCCTCCGTATCCGACATCCTTCTCCCCCCTAGTGGACCGTGGCCTACCTTGCGATGATCCTCTTCCGTAGGCCGCGGCTCCGCAGTGGATCGTCAGGGTTGAGGACCTTCCGTCGCGCTCCTGTGACGTCGGCGTCTGCTGGGCTCCTTCCAGGACCTTAAGCAACGTCCGGACGTGAGGCGGGGCTTCAGTTCTCGCGCGCTTTCGGAGTCCACGCCCCTCTTCTTCCCGCGCGGCGTCCTCAAGATGGCGTCCAACGGCGGGAAAACTCCACGGAAGGCGGGAAGAAGGCTAAAAATGGCGCCGGATGGCGGGAATCTTCACCGATGGCGGGAAGAAGGCTGAAGATGGCGCCGGATGGCGGGAATCTTCACCACTGGTAAGTTTGAACAGTCTTTTTCAGGCACGCAGTACCCGGTGGTTGCGGGCACGAAATCCTGCCGACTACGCCAAAAGTTGACGCGCCCCTGGGCCTGTGTCGCGCTGCGTTGCGCACGCGGGAGCTTACCCGGAGCCGGATCTCTTGAGGGTTGTAGTCTCGTGGCGGTGATCCGGTCCGTGCCCAGGGAGTCAGACTAAGTGGCGCTGTATTAGCGGTAGATGTTGGACGACTACGCCACCCGTTGAGTACAGCTAAGGAGCTGCTGCTGCAGGGCAGACCGCTGAGGCCGGTGGTAGGATTGTGCAGCGTGATAGTATAACCCCCAACGGGAGGGGTATGGCCTCAGGGCAGCCGACGTGGATGATGGGGGTAGCAGGAACCACTCGGAGACGGTACGGTGTAGTTCAGGGTCTTTACTGGTGACAAAGATAGACCCTCCCGGAGTACTGGCTAGCGATTGGGGCCTGGTCAGTCCTTGAGCAGATGGGATCTCCCCTGGCCAGGCGGAGTTGTAGGCCTCCCAAACTAACGATACTCTTCCGGCTACCTTGCTAGAGGCGGGTATAAGTAGCCCACGTCCCTGAGTGTACCGTGTGGTGCTCACCCGTATGGCCGGTGACTCGGGGCCTTCTAGTAGCTTCCGCTCCACGACGGCGGTGCTGGTCCCACGCGTGTGACCGTGCCTTCGGGTTTCTGGGCCAGAGGACCTGCAATCCCCTGCCGGTCGGTTTCTGCTGCTGGATAGGAGTTAGTCCCCACAGCCTCGGACTCCGGGTCCGGTGATAACTTCTCAGTCAGGGCGAGCTCTGCAGCTGCCAGCCCCTGACTCCTTGTAGTACTGCTCCCACAGAGCTCCTGATGTTCTTTTCCTATATCTGCTTCTCTGTCTCTACTTCTTCTCTACTCCCCAACCCTGCCTCAGCCCTAGGTTTATATAGGGGAAGATCTTCCCCTCCCAGGACTGGGCAGGAGGTGTGGCATGCACAGGATCCCTGACCAAGAGACCTCCCACCTGCTCTCAGACATAACATTGCCGTTACTGTGGAAACCAGACCCCTGGGGTGCCACATTTGCTGTTAATGAGATGCTTGTGCTCTGGGCTTAAATAACCTTCCATGACCTTCCTCCTATTTTAAATACTGCACATTTAATATTGTGGTCTTAAAAAAAAAAATTTGCCTCCAACAAAATGGCGCCGTGCATGCACAGTAGCATCTATCTGTGCAAGCGCAGTATTTAAAGGTTCAGTGACCTGTCATTTAAGCTCAGAATGATGACAATGAGGCCAGAGAACCAAAAAAAAGACCTGCCCACAGGCCGGTCTCGAAGCACAAGCATCTCATTAACTCCAAACTGCAAACAGATTAAACAAGAACCACTAGACAGATTTCTTCAAACCAGATATCATTTTAATCAGTGTAACAGCACCAACCTGACAATGCCTATAGTTTACTTAGCAAAATCCTGATGACAGGTTTCCTTTAACGGTAGGGATAAACCTTCTAACAATCTCCCAATAGCTCCCAAACTCAAACATTAAGCGTTTATGCTACAGTGTTGAAGCATGGATGTACCTACTTTCAATCGAAGGTGACAGGAGAAGCTTTTCTGTTTTACCAACATCTAACCTGTGGTATGTCATTTACGGTTTACCTGTTGGAATGTGGGTGCAGTCTCCAATATGTGAGACGCAACACTCAACAGGTTCACATCAGGTGCTGGAGGGGATGTTACACAGATCAGCATTGATAGTGACGTATACAGACACCGTGTTCCCACCGCCATCACCCTTGTTATAAGATTCCACACAGTGATTTATATAGAAGCTGGACACTGCACCTCTCATTCATGTCCACTACCAACATTTCTGTACACTGAGGAAGGTCTTACATGACCGAAACGTTTGTTTTGTACTACTTTTTCTACTATTAAATTCTCAAAATTCATTGAGTCATCTTGAGTGCCAAGTTTTTCATCTTATTGCAGTCACACAGAGTGACTGCAGACTTATCAATTTGGACCAGACAATTCCTGCAAAGGGTAAAAAGTAGTCTCTGTGCTGCTTGGTATCATGGTGTGTGAACATGGACCAAAGAAAGGTAAAGAGAGAGCAGTCTCAGGAAATTAGAAAGAAAATTATAGACAAACATGTTAAAGGTAGATGCTATAAGACCATCTCCAAACCAATGTTCCTGTTACAACATTTGCACATATTATTCAGAGCTTTAAGGTCTATGAGGCTGCAGCCAATGTCCCTGGATGTGGCCGCAAGAGTAATTTAATGACAAATTGAAGAGATGGATAATTTGAATGGTTACAAAAGAGCCCAGAACAACTTTCAAAGAGATTAAAGGTGAACTCCAAGGTCAGGGTACATTAGTGTCAGATCGCACCATTTGTCGCTGTCTTGACCAAAGTGAAATTCATGGAAGAAGAGGAGGAGGAAACCATTGTTCAAAGCAAATCAGAAAAAAGGCAAGACGGGAATTTTCCAAAGTATCTGGGAGAATGTCCTTTGGACAGATGAAACAAGCCTGTGCTTTTTGGCAAGTCACATCAGCTCTATGCTCACAGACAGAAAAATGAGAAAATAAACCTAAAAGAGAAGGCGCGCCATGTGAAGAATGTCACAGCATATAGATGGAGGGGTGAGAGGTATTCCACTCACCTCTGGTAGTTGTGCATGCCAGACACAAAGCTGATACTAAGCGGTAATGACTGCGGTCCTGGAGCACTGCAGCACCTTCTGCCCTCCCCGGCATCATGCTCAGGAGCCATGATACAGCGAAAGATAATGAACAGTGGGTGGTGGAGATCCACAGGTCGCCACGCTCTGAGTTAGGAACCACCAGGTTAGGCAAGAGAAGTCGATTTATTCAACACATAACGCGTTTCAGAGACGATCTGTCCCCTTCATCAGGTGATTCCAGAATGTATACCACGCCGAATGCTTTAAATAGATAGGCACTGATGTGATTGATAATTGCATACAGGCTTTAGAAATAAATAAATCTACATATAATTTTCATGATTAAAAATCATTAAAACCAATAATACACTAAAAATTAACCCCTTTCTGATGTGTGACCTAACAGTACGTCATGGTGACCTGGGCCGATTGGACCAATGACGTACTATTAGGTCATATGGCCATCGCGCCCGCACACAAGCGGTGCGGGGCGATCGCCGCCGGGTGTCAGCTGATAGCACCAGGTATTAGCTGTAACTATGTGCAGGGAGCGGTCCCGCACCGCTCCCGGCTCATTAACCCCCTCAATGCTGCGATCGAAGTCGATCTCAGCATTGCGGGGGCAAGGGGAGGTGATCGCAATACTCACCTCCTCTCCCGGCCTCCAGCGCTGTCTGCCGCAGCTTCCCGGATGTCGTCATGACAACATCCAGGTCATCAGACAGCAGGAAGATATTTTGGTCATGCGCAGTGCATGACCAAAGTATCTTCTGCATCTGCAGCGTTGACAGCCTGAATAGCACAGGGATGGTGCTCCATCCCTGTGCTATACAGGCGATCAGAATAAAAAAAGTGAAAGTCCCATAGTGGGAAACAGAATAAAAGTCCAAAAAGTGTTAAAAAATGGAAAAAAAAATTGTAAAAATATAAAAAAAAAATTAAAAAAATAATCCACCAAAAAAAAAATATATAATGTACCCATCAATAAATATTATTATGAAAAAAAACAAAAAAACAATAAAAGAACACATATTTGGTATCGCCGCGTCCGGAATGACCTGACCTATAAAACTGTCCCACTAGTTAACCCCTTTAGTGAACATGGTAAAAAAAAAAAAAAGCGAAGCAAAAAACAATGCTTTATCATCATACCGCCCAAAAAAATGGAATAACACGCGATCAAAAAGACGAATGTAAATAAAAATGGTACCACTGAAAACTGTCATCTTGTCCCGCAAAAAACAAGCCGCCATACAGCTCCATCAGCCGAAAAATAAAAAAGTTATAGCTCTCAGAATAAAGCGATGCAAAAAATTATTTTTTCTATAAAATAACTTTTATTGTGTAAAAACGCCAAAACATAGAAATACGATATAAATGTGGTACCGCTGTAAACGTACTGACCCAAAGAATAAAGCTGCCTTATCAATTTCACCACACGCGGAAAAGCATAAAAAAAAACCCCATAAGAACAATTCCTGAATTGCTGGTTTTTGTTTATTCTGCCTCCCAAAAATCGAAATAGAAAGCGATCAAAAAATGTCAAGTGCCTGAAAATGGCAACAATAAAAACGTCAACTCGTCCCGCAAAAAACAAGCTGTCACATGGCTCTGCTGGCCAAAATCTGGAAAATTATAGCTCTCAAAATATGGCGATGCAAAAACTAGATATTACAAAAAAATGCGTCTTTTAGTGTGTGACAGCTGTCAATCATAAAAACCTGATATGATTCTGGTATCGCTGTAATCGCACCGACCCGAAGAATAAAGCCGTCTAATCACTTATACCGCACGAGGAACGGCGTGAAAAATAAACTCTAGGGTTAGGGTTGTGTTAGGGATGGGCTAGGGTTAGGGTTGGGGTTAGGGTTAGGGTTAGGGTTAGGGTTAGGGTTGGGCTAGGGTTGGGGTTAGGGTTGGGCTAGGGTTAGGATTGTGTTAGGGTTGGGCTAGGGTTAGGGTTGGGCTAGGGTTAGGGTTGGGCTAGGGTTAGGGTTGTATCAGGTTTGGGATTTTTTCAAAAGTAAAAAAAAAAAAGATGACAGTATGGTGACTAGTGTTGAGCGCAAGTGCTCGCTACTTGAGTTTTCCTCGGGTGCTTGGGTATGCACCGAGTATCGCGGGTGCTCGAGTGACATGCTCGAGTCTCCGCCCCATATGCTTCGTGGCCAAAAAAAAACTCGCAGGGATTGCCTGCCATGCACGAGCGATCCCTGGATGGTTTTTTTGGGTGTCTAATAACCGTGAAGCATGCGAGCGGGGACTTGAGCATGTCACTCGAGCACGTACGATACATGGTGCATACCCGAGTACCCAATGCAAACTCAAGTAGCGAGCACTTGCACTCAAGACTAATGACAACTTATTCAATTTGATGAACTAATGTTATCAAATTCTGTGTCGTACCTCTGGGTTCAAAATGTTCAGTATACCCCTTGATAAAATCCTTGAGGGGTCTAGTTTCCAAAATGGGGTCACTTGTGGGGGGTTTCCACTATTTAGGCACATCAGGGGCTCTCCAAACGCGACATGGCGTCCGCTCTCAATTCCAGCCAATTTTGCGTTCAAAAAGTCACACAGTGCTCCTTCCCTTCAGAACTCTGCCGTGC